>NW_024343735.1:207427-262341 GCF_902729225.1 Pteropus medius | reverse complement strand
AAATATAATTAAAAAAAAAAAAAAGATTGCTTTACCTGTAAAGTACATGAAGAGCCAATATAAGCAATGGGTATATTGTTATATGTTTTTCTGTATAGAAAACTGAATAATAAATCCATAACTAATCAAGTAGTCAAACATACATACATGTGTCTTATCTCATATTAACATCCTGAACTATAGCTGAGGTACATAATAATTATTTCAAATTTATTTATGTCTATTTGTTGAAAGCCTACCATGGGGGCTACTGAGTTTGGGCTTGCAGATATAATGCTGAACAAAACCAGATAAATTTCTTGCTTCATGGTGCTTATTATCTAGTAGAGGAGATGGAAATCTATCTAATCATCAAACAAATACGTGTAGAACTTTAAGCTGAGAGGGTTCAATGGAGAAAATGTATACTGTATAAGAAAAATATATAAAAATTGGTACCTGAGCTGGTCCAGGAGTTATGTGAAAGCTTCCGCGAGGAAGTAACTTTTGAGATGGGATCTGAGGGATGAGGAAGCATTAACTAAGAGAGAGGGGAACGCAGGAATAACATTCCAGGAAGAAGGTGCAACATTTTAATGTTGCTGAATTGGGCAGAAAGCAAAGAAATGCTGGAGGGAGCCAAAGAGACGGAGAGAATGGAACAAGATGTGATTTAAAAATTAGGCTGGAACAGAACAGATAGGACACTGCAGGCCCTGGTAAGGATTTTAGATTCTGTCCTAAGAGCAATGGAATCCACTGAAAGGTTAAGTGCTGAGGCTGGGAGGGCCACAGAGGGCCAGGTGTGACAATCAAATTAGTTTAAGAACTGATTTCTCTGGCTTCAATGGTGTTCTAATTGGATAGAGACAAGTGTGGACATGGAGAGACTGGTTAGGATAGAATTGTAGTTGTCCAGTCAAAAAATGATGATGATGTAGAATAGTCTCAAATGCTTAGATTCCCACTTCATCCTTCTGTTCAAAAGCAGTAACCTCTAAACGTGTGCTGATTTGTTCTCCATCCCCTGACTCTGCCCTCCCCAGATCTACTTGGTACCTTTCTCTGCCAATTCCGTGTACTGGAGATGGAAACTCGTTCCCTTGCTGGCTGTCTTCTGGATGGGTTTTAGCCCTTCGGAGGCACCAACAGGACACTGCAGGATGGGAGGAGAGAAAGGTAAGGGCAGCATCTCTCCACAGGACCTTCCCTGCTTCTGTGCTGCTTCTCTGTCAGCAGTTGCATTACTTCACAATTACAGCTCCTGCTGGGTGTCCTCTCCTCTATGGGCCCAGCTTTCAGTGAGCTCTGGAAGTATCCTTACCTCCCTTCACCCCTTCAGCCTTAGAGATGGTAATGGCTGTTGCTAGTTTCTGGGTGCCTTGACATCCATAGTTGGTTTCCTTAATCCCGCCTGACATCTGTATAAAGTCTCTTCATTAAAGTGTTTTCGTTTGAACCATCTGAGATGAAGGTTTACTGCTAAACCATGATTATATAAAATACAATTGAAATAATTATTTTAGAAAGACAGAAACCTAAAAGTATTGAGTGTTGGACTAGAACATAGCCATAGAATGCCACATGTTCATATAAAAAGTGAAAGTCTTGAAGTGAATCCCTATACTTTGAAGATGGAATTAGGTAGAAATGTAGCCTTATACAGCACATAGCAGGGACAGAATACTAGGCTACCTATGTTTCATAAGAACATCTAGATGCTTGAAGTCATCTAGAGAAAGCATATCTGGATTAATCCATGGATTCCCACCTCCTTCTGTACATATTTTGGCCATGTAAATGGCATGAGTTCATTTGATCAATTATTTCTTCTGGTTGACATATCCCCAGGCTGCTGAGTGAAAATAGAGTCTTTTTCTTCAGTTTATGCAGGGTGATGATGAGTGAATTAAAAGCTAGCTTTTGATATAGGCAATAGTATAACATTAGAAACATAATGACCCTAGACAAGTCTTATAGACAAAGACTAATAAATGGGCTGATTGTAAGAGTATAATGGGAAAACCACGTGCATGATCTCAGAGTTCACTTTCTATGTGCATGCCATTCACATTGCTCAGCCCCTCCATAAATGAGTACATTTCTTTTCTAACTCAATGTATGTATATTCTCTTGCCATACACATTCCCAAATACTATACTAATTCCTTCCAAGACCTCACTAATTATCCAGAGCAAGACATAAACTGTTGATGAGAAAATGAACTGCTTTAATAATATATGCTCTATCTTTGGCAGTTCCTCTTGCTTGTCAATAGCTATACTATATCTCAACAGTAAACTGAGAACACTAGATTGAGGTACTGACAAGAGGTCAATACATGCTGTTCTCAGCACAGACTATAAAGCAGTGTTCTTGCATTCCATTATAAAGCAGTAATGAAGGGAGAATATAATATTTGCAGAAGACCTTAGACTCCATTTAACTATCAGTTGCCTATAATTTTTCAGGAGTCTTGATTTCATGCAAAGAAAGGTTTCTGGGGTCTTCGAATTCACTACTGAGTACTCAAGGACAATATAATAGTGACAATATCTTTGGCAATTGTGTGCCTCAAAAAAAGATTAGGCTCAAATAGCTTACAAATCAAAAAGCCATTGTTAAAGGCCATTATTCTTCCGTGGTTACTTTTCAGTTTTACAGAAGGAAATGAAAAGGCAACTATTAAGATGAGTCTTCAATTGTAATCTATAAATACCATCCAATATACTGTGGACATTTGCTAAGGCCTCTCCCTACTCACAGGTCCTCTATCTAGAGAAAAGTCCTCTCTTTGGGAGATTTTCTCTTTTGTATTTGCATTATGGAAGCTTGGATATGCGAAATGAAGGCTGTGTTTTGTTTTTATCTATTTATGGTCATCTTCCAGGAGCAGAGGTTCCTAGAAATATCTGTGTTATCCCAAAGGAAGATTTAAATACAATAAAAATGGAGTTCTAACACATTCTGCATCTGTGAGTTGAAGAAAATGAGCATAATGCAGATAGGGTCATTTCGTTCGGTCAGTTCTTTGCCTACGAAAAGAAATCACGGGCCCAGGCAAACGATTTAACAATAGTATGTTGGTCAGAACAGTAAATAACAGGGTTTAACACATCCTCACTTACTATACACACACTAATGAGAGGCTGTCAGTTGTGTCATTTTAAAAGTAACATGAAACTACTTGTACTAAAGGAATAATTTTAATTTTTAAGTCCACTAAAATCTTTATGTTGTGTCTTGAGTGGGATACACTATGGAACATGCTCTGTCAGTGAGGAAGAGAAGGAACCTTAAATTCGTTAATGCTTTCTCTTCGGAGAAATGCTCTGCTGTGGGGCCAGAATCAGAGGGAGTGAGTTGGAGATTAGTGTAGCTGAGAGTCTAATATACAGTTTGTAAAAATATATGATTCATAGATACAGAAAACAAACTGATTGTGGCCAGAGGAGAGGGGGCATAGGATGGGCAAAAATGGTGAAGGGGAATAAAAGGTACAAACTTTCTATTATAAAATAAGTAAGTCACAGGGATATAATAGACAGCACAGGGAATATAGTCAATAATATTGTAATAACCTTATTAGGTGTCAGATGGGTACTAGATTTATTGTGGTGATCACATCACGAGGTATATAAATGTCAAATCACTATGTTGTACACCTGAAACCAATATAATATTGTATGTCGATTGTACTTTAATAAAAATTATTTCATATTAAAAAAAGATATGGTGGAGAAAGAAACAAATCCATAATTACAGTTACATATTTAAAAGCTCATTTGTTAGTAACTGATCAAACATGTAGACAAAAAAAAGATTAGTAATTACATAGAAGATTTAAACAGCAAATATGACATAATTGATATTTATTGAACAGTATATCCTGAAACTTCGATACTCATTTTAGACCATAAAATAAGTTCCAGTATATTTAAAGGGATTGAGATCATCCAATATATATTCTCTGATCACAATGGAATTAAATTAGAAATTATTAATAATATGATTTTTAGAAATACCTAAACATTTTGAAATTAAACAACATACTTCTGAATAACCCATGGACCAAAAATATCACAAGAAACATTATAAAATATTTGAACCTAAATTATAATAATAACCTAAACACTAATATCAGAATTTGTAGGATGCAGCTAAAGCAATGATTAGAGGCAAAATTTAAATACATTTATTATTAAAAAAAGGAAGAAAAGTTTCAATTTTAGTAATCTAAGTTTCTACCATGAAGATCCAGGAATGAAGAGAAAAATCAATCCCAAACTAAGTAGAAGGAAAGAAATCAAAAAGTCAAGAAAAAGAGTTAAGTGAAAAATCAATAAAATAGGAAATAGGTTTAAAAAATAGAGGAAGACAAAAAGTAAAATTTTGGTCTTTGAGAAGATTCATTAAAAATTTGACAAATAGCTAGGAAGTTTAATCCAGGATAAAAAGGGAACACAAAAACCAATATTAGGAATGAAAGAGTTGAAATTATTATAGATCTCACAGATATTAAAATAAAAATAAATGCTATTTTATGCCACTAAATTCAACAACTTAATGCACAACATTCATTTGTGAATACTACTTACCAAAACCTAATAACAAATACAAATCCATATAGCACTATATCTGTTAAAAAAAATATATGATGGTACTTCTGGCTAAGATGGAGCAACAGAGACTGAATCTACCTTGCTACTTAAAACAACAAATAAATAAAAGCCAAAAATTATTATATGAAACAATGATTTTCAAGATGATGACTATTAATCACTGAAAGACTGTGATCTCTTAGAGACAGGAAACAAGTGAGGTGAGTCCTATTAGTGCCACAACTTACTATCTTGAGATAGTAAGGCCACAGCGCAGGGAGAAGGAGCATGAGCGGAACTTGGAGAAACTTCTGAGTTGAGGAGCTAGCGCTGAGAGTGCAAGCAGACCAAGACAGCTGCAGTCCACAGGACAGAGTACTAGAGAGGAGAGAGCTACACAGAAAGAGAAAGCTAAATACCTGCAGAGTATTCAGGGGAATAGTGATCAGCGCATGCATGTAAAGGAACTACTGAGGACAGAGAAATAACCATCTTGAATGAATTAATGGATAATAGCGCTCAGTGCTCAGGATCAGGAATAGCTCAGTTCCCATCAGCTAGTCTGGGAAAAAAGTTGTAATTCACAGGGCATTAGATATAAATTACTCAGAAAGGACTTGTCTCAGTAGTGAGGAAAAATTAGCCCTAGACTAAATGCTGCTAAGGTCCTGTCTATAAAATATAAAAGCAAGGCCTTGATGGATCAAACTGTTTCCAAAAAACAAATATTCCAGGAATACAAAAATATTTAGCATGCAAGAAGGTAAAGTTTGGCATTTAATTACAGATTATCAGGCCTGAAAAGAATCAAGAAAACATGACATAATAAAGAATAAACAATCATTCAAAACCAACACATAACTGAAACTGATGTTTGAAATATCAGACAAGGCCATTAAAAGTTATAACTGTATTCTGTCTGTTCTAAAAGTTAAGTAGATACATGAAATATAAAGAAAATTAAAATGTGAGAGATAAAAATCCACTGGATGGAAGTAAAGATAGATTAGACATTATAGGAAAAATTTGAACTAAATTTGAGATATCCTTAAGAATTTTTTATTGAGACAATATTTGTAAAGTATGTAAACTGACACATGAAAGTACTCGAGATGTATTATTTTTTAAAATGTTTCAGTCCAAAAAGATGGGATGAATTTCATGAGAAGTCTTGGTTTCAATAGAGAAATGAGATGCTAGATGAGGAAACTGAGGGAGAAGCACAATCTCATGAATTGGGTCAACATGGAAGGGGTTCCATTAAAATAGATTTTTAAACAAGAGAATATCAAAGATTCCCAGTGTGCAGGAGCAGATTCAGCTGTGAAGCACTGAGAAAATTAGAGGTGACAATAGCTTCATTATTATTTTTTTTTTAAATTAAAGCTTATGGGTAGAACTTTGAGGAGCCAAAATTTATTTCAATATCAGGGAAAAAATGTTTTAAAAATTAATACTGCCCAAAAATTCAATGGGGAAACTTTTGAGGAAGTGTTTAATCAGTTGATTAGAAATATATGGCATGGAGAAAGCTGTTTTATGAGGTGAAAATTTTAAGCTACATAGGCCCTAAATTCTGTTCCAACACTGCTGTGCTTTTTACTGGACATATACTGGGAAAGAAACTTGTATTGCATCCATAATATAGTCTGTCATTTACAGTACCAATTTTCTCTATGACTGGTCATTTATTTAAAAAAAGACTAAATTTTTTTGCAAGCTGGAATTAGAAATACATATCTTCACAAAGGTCATAGGATTTTTTTATTGAGATATAATTGACATAACAGTGTGTAAATTTAAAGTGTACAACATGTTGATTTGATACAGTTATATTGCAATATGATTACCACCATAACATTAACTAACACCTCCATCATGTCACATAATTATAATTTCATTTTGTAGTGAAAACATTTAAGGCCTCGTTTCTTAGCAACTTTGAAATATATAATACAGTATTGTTGACTATAATCACAATGCTGTGCATTAGATCTTCAGAACTTATTCGTCTTCTAACTGCAAGTTTGTACTCTTTGACTGACGTCACTCCAAATTCCCCACCCCACAGCTGCTAGTAACCACCATTCTACTGTTTCTACAAGTTTGGCTTTTTTAGATTCCACATGTATGTGAGATTACGTAGCATCTATTTCCTGGCCGAATAACTTTCCGTTATATATGTATATCCATTTATTTGTTGATGGAAACAGGTTGTTTACATGTCTTAGCTATTGTGAATAATGCTGCTGTAAACAGGAGTACAGATATCTTTTCAGTATCCTGTTTTTATTTCCTTTGGATATATATCTAGAAGGGAGATTGCTGGATCATATATTAGTTTTCATTTGAAATTTTTGAAGAATCTCCATATTATTTTCCATAATGACTGTACAAATGTACATTCCCACCATCAGTGTATAAGTGTTCATTTTTCTCCATATCTTTACCAACACATGTTCTCTCTCATTTTCTTGATGAAAGCCATCCTAACAAGTGTAAAGTGATGTCTCATTGTGGTTTTGGTTTGCATTTCCTGATCATTAGTGGTGTGCATCTTTTCATGTTGGAGAAATGTCTATTCAGTTGCTCTCACCATTTTTTAAATTAGACTTTTGGGTTGTTTTTTTGTTATTGAGTTTGATGAGTCTTTATATAGTTTGGATATTAACTCATTACCATATTTATGGTTTGCGAATATTTTCTTCCATTCTATAGGTTGCCTTTTCACTTTGTTGACTGTTTCTTTTACTGGCAGAAGCATTTTAGTTTTATGCAGGCCCACTTATTTTTCTCTTTTGTTACTTGTTTTTGGTGTCATATCTAAAAAGCCATTGCCAAGACCAATATCAAGGAGATTTTTCCCTATGTTTCCTTCTAGGAGTTTTATAGTATCGAGTCTTGTGTTTAAGTCTTTAATCCATTCTGAGTTAATTTTTGTGAGCAATATAACATAAGGATCCAATTTCATTTTTCTGGATATGGTTATCCAGTTTTCCAAGCACCGTTTATTGAAAAAACTATCCTTTCCCCCATTGTATTTTCTTAGTTTCCTTGTCAAATATTAGTTGACAGTACAATTGGGAGTTTATTTCTCAGCTCCTATTCTGTTCTATTGTTCTATGTGTCTGTTTCTGTGATAGCACCAAACTCTTTTGATTACTATAACTTTGTAATACAGTTTGAAATCAGGAAATACGATGTTTCTAGCTCTGTTCTTCTTTCTCAGGATTGCTTTGGCTATTCAGGTTCTTTTGTCGTTCCACACAAATTTTAGGATTGCTTTTCCTATGTCTGTGAAAAATGTCATTGGAATTTTGATAGGGATTGCTCTGAATATATAGATGGCTTTGAGTACTATGGATTGTGAACAATATTAATTCTTCTGATTCATGAATATGGGTATCTTTTGATATAGTTTGTATCTTCTTCAATTTGTCACATCGGTCTTGTAGTTTTCATTGTATAGATATTTCACTTCCTTGATTAAGTTTATTTCTAAGTATTTTATTGTTTTTGATGCTATTGTGAATGGGATTGTTGCCTTATCTATTTTTCAGATATTTTATTAGTGTATAGAAACACAACTAATTTCTTTATGTTGATTTTATATTCTGCAAATATACTGAATTTGTTGATGATGGTAGTTTTGGTTATGGTTATTTCTGGGCCTATCTTGGCCTCAATGATTATGCTTAGCTTGTTTTTGTTTGTCTGTGTAAGATAAGCAATTTTAAGTAATTCTTACGTGACATGGCATGAATATTAAGTATATTAAGTATGAAAATTCTATTTGGTGGTTAGTGGGAAACAGTCTGAGCAGATTAAACACATGTAAATTTATTGTGAGAAGGATGATAACTTAAAGACAAAAGGTAGCCAAAGTTTAATTACTTTTTACTCTGAACTTCAAGAGGAATTTCTCATGTATGACTTTATGTATAAATTTTAAACAACATAGTGGATAATGTTGTCAGCAATAGTTTTATAAATATAATATTTATAGATGTTCTTTACATATTCATTCCTTATATCAGCCTTTAATAAAAGCCAAGAATGTAATCCTAAATTGTAATCTCTGAAGGTATGTGAAATCTTCAACACAGATAATAACACCAAAAAATTTTTCCTAACTGTGGAGGATTGTTTGTGAGATAGTGACCTATGTTTACATGCATTAAATACAGTTCCGTTAAACACTGGGAGCAAAATAGAATGGGCTTTACATTGCAATTAAACACATTTGTTTTGACTGTCCCTTCTGCATATCTCACATAGAACCTACAGAAGAATTAGGCTGTTGATGAGTATTCAGAGAATCCAACTCTGTCTACATTTATCCAAGATGTGCCTCTTCACTTATTACAAGTCATACATCCACTTAAAGAATATGGAACAATTCCTAGGGACAACCACAGTAACTCTACTAATAGTGTAAACTTGGGTGTCAGATTACCTCAATTCAAATCCTAGCTTAGTTATTTCTTAGTTGTGTAACTTTGTGCAAGTTATCTTTTTTAAATATTTTTTTTATTTTTAATTATAGTTGGCATACTATATTATATTAGTTTCAGGTGTACAACATAGTGATTAGAGATCTATAAAACTTATGAAGTGATCTGGCACAGGTCGAAGTTGTCCACTTGGTGTGCCGGCCCAAGGGCATCCTGGGAGGGGCCCTTGAGAGATTTTAGGAAAGTCCACAGTATAGAGCAAAAGAGGCCATTTGTATGGAATAAACCACTGAAGGCAGCTTGAGTAGGCCTGCAAGTCGGGAGGGGCAGAGTCTCTGGGAATCACCTGGGCAGAGTCACCTGTGCTAACCAGGTTGCTGGAGACTCAGATATGATGGCCCCCTGTGTCTGCACACTGGGAGAGGAGAGGGCTCAATCAAGGAACAATGGGTACTGCCAGCACTTCTCTGAAGTTGGACAGCTCGGTTCCTTCCCATATATCCCTTGCAATACTCAAGCTGCTGCCCCAGCACTTGATCTCAGAGAGAGTGAGTCCATCAGGAAGTAAGTCCATGCATGAGCCTTTTTAAAAGGAATGCACGTGACACCCGCAGCACTCTGTCTTACTCAGCCACAACCTTCTCTGGTTTTCACAGCCAGAGGTTGTGGGGACTTCTCTTCCTGGTATTGGAACCCTAGGCTGGGGAGCCCAGTGTGGAGCCAGGAACCCTCACTCCTCCAGTGAGGGAAGGGGCTCTGCAGCCAGGATACTCCTCCCAATTCTCGATCTCCACACGTGGTTGTGGGACCCGGCCATTTCATGTCTCTGCCTGCTAGTCTCAAGATGACTTTTAATGTATGTCTTCAGTTGTAGGACTTCTGTTCAGCCAGACCTCAGTTGACTCCAAGTGATGGTTGTTCTGTAGTTAAGTTGTAATTTTGGTGTAGTTACAAGAGGTGTGCACAGCATGTACCTTCTACACCATCTTGATTAGATCTCTTGCAAGTTACTTTTTGAAGTTTCAATTTTCTCATTTTTAAAAGAGGAAAATATTGGTCTTTGTTTTTCAAGATGATAGTGAGTATTAAATGACATAATTCATGTAAAGCACTTAGTACAGTGCCTGGCACACAGTATGAGTGCAATAAATGATAACCATTTCTATAATTATTCCCTCCAGGAGACATCTCACCATAACCAAATAATTATGAGTCTTCATGGTCCTTATTGCTCTTCCATCCCATGGTTTTTCACATAGAGGCTCAGATTGGAAAGGGAGGCCAATTTTAACTCTGCAGTTTGGACTTCCCTGGTGTTAGTACATGACAGTTATAGCATTTTATTTTATGGAATAGCAATCTGTGGCAGTTTCTGTCTTCTTGATAGATTCCAACTGCTGGTTGGAGGATATGTACCTGTGGATGTTATAACAACAAACCAGTAAGATCTATTTTGATACAAAGGTTAGTGAGCAGTGTGACTTTTTATTTGGCAATCCTTTAACTTTTTTCATTTCTTTTGTTGCTTTAATATGCTTATAGTTCCATATAGATACAATGGAGTAGGGGAGTAAGTGTATAAGTAGCTCTAAATGAAATACAAAAATATTTACAAAACATTTACTATACTATGTGTCTTTGAGAATGCATAGATGTATAAGACATCCCTTAGGGAGCTGATGATCTGGTTGGAGAGATAAGAGATATAAGAATGCATGGAAATTTAGGTAACAAATATAGAAGTTACAGTGCTAGTCATCAACAAGATAAATATTTCCAGCATAAAGGGCAAACTGGTATTGGTTCTAAAAAGAACTATGTGGCTAGAGGTGAGGAAGAAAAGGAATCTACATGTATACATATGGAAATAAAAATAAATCAGAAAATAGGGCTTTTCTTTAGGAAATATATGGATCTAAATGTGAGGTTGTGAAGGATCTTTTATGTCAGAGTGAGGAGTGTGAGCTTTGTCCTTAAAACTGGGGACCACTGGAGGCTTTATGGAAAAGGAGAAATAAGAGGAAAGTGAAAATTTAGAAAAGAAATGATTTGAACCCAATTTACAGGACTAACTAGAAGAAAGAAAGGCAAGAATCAGCTCACCAGTATGGAGGTTATCAAAGAAATCTGAGGCCAGTGGAAGAGAAGAGAGAGGATGCAATAGAAGAATCAACAAGATTTGCTGATTGATAGGGATGGCGAATAGAAAGAAAGACAAAATTTGTGATTTTTGGAGCTGGGAAAATATGGAGAAATTTCAAATAACCAGGGGACTTAGAAAGTTTGAGCTAGTGTGTGTGTGTGTGTGTGTGTGTGTGTGTGTGTGTGTGTGTTTTGAAAAGATCAATAGTTGAGCTGTGTGAAGCAGTAGGAAGTACACAGAGCTCATGAGATAGTAGGACTTGGAGTTTTGGAAGTTACCCTCAGCAGTGGCATTTGTAAGCATAAGAGTTATGGAACTAGGCATAGGAAGAGAAGAGTCTATGAATGAAGATTGAATGTTGGGCTGTATCCACAACTTAGAGGAACTAACAGAGGAGAAAACTATTGTCAGGCTTTGTGGATTAGGGATATTCTCAACCAGTTTACCTTTTCTGCTTGATAGCAAGGAAGTCCAAAATTAATTTGGTGTCAAAATAGAATACTTGCATTATCACAAAGAGCTGATACATCCCTTTCATTCCTAATGATTTCAGATTTCTTTTTATTTTTTAATCTTTATTTCAGTCCTCTCTCTTTCACCTGCAGCTCTATATTTCAAGTTGGCATAAACCTTTTCTGATGATATGTAGGATATGAATGACAGATGAAGAAAAATAAGATACATAAAACCATGTGAGGAGACAATTCAAAGAAAGTGAAATTTCTAATAGTTTCAGATACCATAGGTACACAGGATAACCACTAAAAGGCAGACTTGCATTTTGCCATTTAAGAAACTATGTGACTTGAGAAGAAAATGAAATGTTGGGAAAGCTTGGGGTTGGTATGGGACTGCCAAAAAAAGAAGGGTAAAAATGTGTGATAAAGAATCAAAAATATATGAATAAAGAAAGCATCATACAAAACATCACATATGAAAGTATTTGCAGAATTCTGTCTTAAAAATCATGTTTTCATATCATTGCCTATCTGCATATCTTTCCACACCCACGAAGTGGATATCTTGCCCCCTAGCTGTATTTGTGATGAGCCCTGCTGTGAGAATAGATTTAGAACTGGGATATAGGAGAACAAACAACCTTTTCTACATGCTGCTTATGTTCTTTAGATGGGCCAAACAGAAAAGTTGGCAGGCATGCATCTGCAAGGCCCAAACACACAGGTGAAAGGCTGTCTAGAGGGAACCAGCAGGCTTCTCCCAAACACTACTACCTAAACCTTCACTGGAAACAAAGAGAATGTCCTTATAAACACATGTGATTGTACAAGGCAAAATTAGAGAAGAAATCCTTTTTTTGTTTTGGCCCCATTAACAGTCACCAGAGTGACTGGCTTAAAAATACGCATAGACCAATGGAACAGAATCAAGAGCACGGAAGCAAATTCCCACATATATAGTCAACTAATAGCTGACAAGCGAGCCAAGAATACTCAATGGGGGAAGAGTTGTCTCATCAATAATCCTTTCATGATAAAAACTCTTAACAAATTTCTTATATGTGACAACAAAAGCACAAGAAACAAAAGCAAAAATCAGCAAGTGAGACATATCAAACTGAAAAGCTTCTGCACAGCAAAAGAAACAACGAAATGAGAAAGCAACCTACAGAATGGGAGAAAATATTTGCAAATTGTATACCTGATAAGAGCTTAATATCCAAAATATGTAAAGAACTCATATAATTCAATAGCAAAAATAAACAAAAACAAAACTCCCAAAAGAATTCGATTTAAAAATGGGCAGAGGACATGAATAGACATTTTCCCAAAGAAGATATCAAATGGCCAACAAGTACATGAAAATATGCTCAATACTGCTAATCATCAGGGAAATGCAAATCAAAACCACGATGAGATATCATCTTGTACCTGTTAGAATTTTTTTCATACATATATCTATATCTATCTATCTATCTATCTATCTATCTATCTATCTATCTATCTATCTATATGAAACAACAAGCGTTGGTGAGAGTGTGGAGAAAAAAATAGCTTTTCAGTGTTGGTGGGAATGTAAATTGTTATAGCTGTTATGAAAAACAATATGGAGGTTCCTCAGAAAATTCAGCTAGAACTACTATATGATCCAGCAATCCTACTTCTGGGTACATATCCAAAGGAAATGGAATCAAGATCTTGAAGATATATCTGCACTCCCATGTTCATTACATTATTCACAATAGCCAAGATATGCAAACAGCCTATGTGTCCTTTTATGGATAAATTGAGAAAGATGTAGTATTTCATCCCTTGATGTCTTTGTATGTACTTCATTTTCTTCTGACATGTCCTTTAGAGTATAGGAAAACTGGGAGAATGTTGATTCTATTCTCATAAATATGGAGTCTTGAAGGGAGTTGTTTTAGAAGTGAGTTCAGATGATACTTTTATTTGGATTGTGTTTAATTTGCCATATGCTTAGAATATCCTAAGAGATAATGTCCTATTCCCACTACTTAGCTCAGTTTCTGCCAAAACAATTGAACTACATTTTCTTTAGTCAGGATATTTCAGCCATCTTATCAACTAAATGGGATGAACTCTGTATACACCAAATGAGGCTACATAGTAAAGATTTGGCTTTTGCTCTTTTTCACTTATTTCTGGTCTTAAAAAGTAATTTGCAGTCTTGAATATCTAATTACAAATACTATCATAATTAAGTTGTGAATGTCATCACGTGTTGTATATGCCAACATAGAATAGAACATATCAAAGAAACGCTATGGCTCTTGCTCTTATGGAATTTATATACATATAAATTAAAATTTAAAAGTTTACTGAGGATATCTTTTTTGGGCCACCAACCTCTTGGAGACTATCATAAAAAGTTATAGGTTCTCTCTTTTTAAAATGCACTTTTATAGAGAAACAAAATTGTACACATAAATTTAGGTGAGGTTGTGAGAACCCCGATGTCTATATTTTGACTTTTGGAGAGTCTATGAGCCTGGGAGAATCATCCTTAGATAATAGTTCTATGTTCCACCCAAGATAGCTCTGCAAGCCTCATTTTTCTCATCTGTATAATAACATAATCTGACCCAGTTTGTAAAGTAATTATGATAATTTGAGATAATATGTATAAAGAATTTCTTACATTGTTCTTATGACAATTTACAAACCCCATACCCTTCCAACGTGTGTGGCTCTATCAATAGCATGGTACCTTTGGATGCTGTTAATCCTAAGTAAAGGATATCTAAAATAATGCATTTTGTAAATTTCATAAGAATCACATAATTTATATAAATACAGTTATAAATTACATAATCAGATCCTGCTAGAGAACAATACTGGGAAAGATATGTTATTTACTGTCTGACACAAGCATGATTTTAATTATTTAAAACATCTCTTTTTGTACTGACTTCTTAAAATAATGAAACCCAAGTTCCTTTAGATATTCTGAGTAAAGTGACAGTGATACATGGATGATTCTTTTTAATTCTGAAAAATCATCCTTAAATATTACTTACGTTCACTCACAGAAACTCATTCTTTATTCTGTTTTGATATTTATAAATATGTTTTTGCATCATATCACATAGACTCTGCTTTGTAAGTTTAGCAACAGCCTTTGGACAAACCAATTCAATAAGGACCTGACCTACTAACAGAAACACTGATTTGTTTTTTTCCTCTGCTGTTAGTCAAGAAAGCTTATCAAGTTATATAAATAAAGTAGTGTAGATGACACCAATAAATATCACAGTAATCATTGAAGAATTTCTGTGCATTTCTCTGTAAAGATATAGAGAAAGCTAATATCATTTTTTTCAAGTCCTAGGAACATCATGAAATGGCGTAATTCAGATAGAACATGTGTCTTTGTACTGAGGCAAACAGAATATATTAATGATGGGATTTGACTTTGAATTTTCAGAGATTTTAAAGTCCCAGTTAGAATATAATATCTTGTATTTTTCCATTCTCAAATCTATCAAAACATGTTATAATAATGGTTCAAATAGATGAAAATGTTTGAAAACCATATATTTAATGCTCAGAAAATAATTATATCTCTTGTAGTCAAATATTTATCGGAGGTGCTTTGTGTGTTTTTAAATTTAGTTAACAATTTAACATATGTGTGTGTTCATGTATGGAAAGAGGTTTTTAGTAGTAATATTGAATCGTATTAAATTTTCAGTATGAAAATATAATAGCCACACCACGTGTTCTCTGTATGATTCCAGTTATGGAGTCCCTTTCACATCAAACGTAGATGTAAGAACCCAATGGTGGCATCTGAATTGTCTACTCTATAGCTAGTGGCTCAAGGCACCTCAATAAGTCATTTTGAAGGGCAAAATAGCTAACTCTAGTAGACTTAGTAAAAAATCAGGGAACTATTCAAGTCCCTATTTATTTTTTTCTTTTTTACAGAATCAGTTTCTGAAGATCATCTGCTTCTTTTTTAGTACCTAGAGATTAAATAGAAATATACATGATAGATCTTTATTTCAGAGGGTTCTAGACTTAGGACATGGAATGCTGTTAGAACAAAATGCATAAAAATAAAGAACATTCTTCAAACAACCTTCTTAGGTATCATATATATATATATATATATATATATATATATATATATATATATATATATACATATGCATATATGAGAGAGAGAGAGAGAGAGAGAGAGAGAGAGAGAGAGAGAGAGAGAGAGAGAGAGAGAAAGAGAGAGAGAGAGAGAGAACAAATAATGTTTAGTTTCCAAATAAAGAGATTTTGCATTTTTTTTTTTTGGTCTGATTTAGAGGTCAAAATGGCTTGCCCTCAGCTTGAAAGTCTATTGTTTAATCTACATAGTTTATTTCTTAAGAAATAACATCTAAAAAATCCAGAAATTTCACATAAAAATAAGATTTCTAGCATCTCTCAAAAAATAAGAATATTTGGCAATGCTGGAATAATATTTCCATGTGGCATTTATTAGGAGAAGCTGAACTACTAATGACTGCCCTTTAAATAGGGCCATGCATTATCTCTTTCTTGCTCCTCTGCTTACTCCACACATTTAAATTACCTGCCTGTCCCCTGTAAACCTTTAAATTTGAGAGGTCCATATCTAAATATTCTACAGGTTAAAATACAAGCACATGTATTTTCTCACTTTCTGGAAATAAAACATTTGTAATACACCTATAACATCCAGCACCCACCCTATAAAAATTAACCTCTGTCTCCTAAGGGAAGAGTGGTTCCCTCAATGGAGCAATGGCCTCTTGGAAATCAATCTCCCTTGTCCTTCCAGACTGTTTTTGCTCAGCATTTTTAGCTTATTGTAGAGTCTGAATTAACACCAAGATCCAGTCCCATTCCCAAGGACAGTTTACAGAGTCTTCAACCATTCCATAGAAGACTAAACCTTATTCCAGTGCTATTTTCATAGTCTTTGCCACCATCTAAAATTAACATAGCAGCTGTCACTATCTGAAATCAATGTGTTAACTTATATACATGTTTGTCTCTACCTCCACTGGAATATAAGCTCCATGATACCAGATGTTGCTTTGTTTATCACTGTATCCCCAGCAAAAAATATTAGCCTAAATTAGCACATCATAGGCACTAGTTATGCAGAGTTATCACATATAGTTGTCCAGGTTGTGCACTGTGCAACCCCACTGGGTACCGCAGAATCCATGGACTAATTCAGTGCACAAACTACATAACTGTGTGGAAGCTCTGCCAGTTTGAAAACAATTTTCTTATTCCATGCAGGAGATCAGTGGTTTATATTACAGTGATAATTGTGGGATAGAAATAAGTCATCAGATTGAACATATACATTGGAGTTAGAGCCAACTACACTTGCTAATAGATGGATAATGATGATGGCGAGTGCTAGAGGGATCACTTATTCTCCATTCCCCATGCTTCCATTAGAGTGACACTTTCAGCAACTTTCTACCTCCTCACTTTTTCTTCTGTTTCACTTCCTAGTTCTCAGGTAAGGAAAAGATACTTATCTGATTAATTTAAGAGAACTAAATGGGCACACAAGGCTCAGTCCTATACTCTTCCAGTTCCTTCCTTAGGATGTACCTGTCTACAGAGTATGAATTTTGGTCTTCATCCTCGGCCATTGTGGTAAAGCTCTACTGCCCATCCATTAGCCTCCTCCAGAATGCCTGTAATTTGAGAGGAGTGTGTCCACTTTAGAAAGTGAGAGTAAGCCCAATTAGCTGCATACATAAGCCACATCCCTTAATAGAGCTTTAATCAGTAATGAAGCTGACATTTCTCTCTTCTGTTTCTGATCTCTCTCTCTGCCCCTCTGTGTGTGTGTGTGTGTGTGTTCCTCTCCTCAGAGCTAAAGAGGGGAAGGCAGGAGAGGTATTATTTCCTGACCTTCTAAACCATGAGAGCTGGAATATTTTGAAAATTAACATATTAATATAATGTTGGCCGTTAGTTTCAGACCTGTGGAAATAGCCTTATAAAACAAATTTCCTTCTAAAGGTTTTTTTCCCCTTTTTTCTTATGAGACAATTAAGTATTAATTCAACAAATATTAACAGAGTATATGTTATGTGCCGGGCATTGAAGTAGGTGTTGAGTGGGTGCTGAATGCTACATAATGACTTCATACATCTGCTAGGTTAATGATATGGCTTTTCTTTTTGGAACTATTTATGTTAGCTCTTATGTTACTGCCATCATACCTAACTTCAAAATTTAAATCGGTACGCCAGCTTAAAAGATGATCTTTATGTTGTTACTCCTTCTCAGTTTTGCCTGTAAGCAAATTAAAATTCCATGCCTATATTTTCATTGGCATTCTTTTATTCTATAAGATAGGCTTTCTAACTTGTAGGAATGTGTTTTCTCAGGTATTTTAATGGTTAAAAAAAACAACCTATAAACCTTTTTATTTTCTTGATTTGGGTCTCTTGCAGCAGCTGCTCAGTATCACATTGTAAATGTCTCAATACTACATTATCCTTGTATTCTTGGGGAAAATCCTACTCAGTTGTGATGAATGACTTGTTTAATATGTAGATGACTTTTATTTGTTTGTAAAACTGGAGTTTCCTTATGGTCACATTAGATAATAGTTGAAACAGGATTTGTTATCATCCATATTTTGTTGATTCACAGCTGCACTTGGTACTGCAGCAATTCCAGCTCACTGTAACGTACCTTCCTAATAATTTGGAGATCTCCAAATTATTTAAATCTCCATTTAGTTATTTAAATCTCCATTTAAAAAGAATCTATCATTTTCTCTAAGACTGGTTGCTGTAGACCATGCTCAGCTCTCTGAAACCCCAACATCCAGTTTCAATATACATGTAAATATCTTTATATAGCATGAACCCTTTTAGCTAGGAACTTTGGGATCCTCTCAAAGTATGAGGTCTCTATGATTGACTCAAACTTCCCCAAGGCAGAATCCCTGGGCTACAAAAATATGATTAAGAATCAATATTTCTCTTCACTATGATGCATTACAATATACCACCATTATATAATGCTTTGCTATAGATTTAATACCAAATTAGATACCGTATCAATAATAGAAATGATAGCTAACATTTATTGACTATTTACTATGTGCTAGATAAGGAAAATGGGGCATAGAAAGATTAGGTAATATCTGAGGGTGGGTTCCATGGACAGCACTTGAGATAGCAATTTAGGTCAAGGTGATTTTTTGTGAGTGTGCTCCTCAGGCAAAACCTGTATGGTAGAGATAGAAACAAAGCAGGAATAAGAAAGAACTGAAGAAGCATATGGTCCCAGGTAAAGTGTAGTTTGGGTTTAATACATGGGGTGTATACATGGATGGGAGGCTGGGGAGCAACATAAACTCTGGAGTCTAAATTACACCATAGAGTTATTCCATTTCGCAATAAGAGGGCCACAGGGCTTTTGCAGACCCCAACCCAGAAGTCAGTCATTTGCCATCCCCAGAGGTGGGAGGTTAACCTCCCAGGCATCTCTTGGCCAGACAACTCTCATTAGTCAAGAAGAATTCTCAAGAGCTGGTTACATATATGAGCCATTAGCCCAAGCACTCACATAACTCGGAGATGGGTGGACCAGTCGGTTAAGGGGAACTAGCCAGGACAACACCAGAATCTACTACAGGTAACTTACTTTTCCTGGGATGAATTGTGTCTTCTCATCCTCAAATTTATGTAATGGAGTCCTAACCCCTACTACCTCAAAATGTGACTATTTGGAGACAGAGTCTTTACATAGGTAATTAAGTTAAAATGAGGCAACTAGCATGGGCCCTAATACAATATGAGTGGTACCCTTAGAAAAAGGAGAAATGTAGACACAAACCTGAATAGAAAGAAGATAATACGAAGACACAGGGAGAAGATGGCTGTCTATAAGCCAAAGAGAAATACCTGGAACATGTCCTTTCCTAACAGCCCTCAGAGAAACCAAACCAGCTGACAACTTGGTTTTGGACTTCTAGCCTCCAGAACTGTGAGAAAGTAAATGTCTGTATTTAAGCTACCCAGCAGTGTGGTACCTTGTTACAGCAGCTGTAGGAAATGAATGCATTATCTGAGATTACACGATTAATACATGGTGGAATCAAGATTAGAATCTTTAATGCACTGGAATACTCATCCTGAGATAGGAGAATCTCTGTACTTAACGCTCCATCCCAGGTCACAGCAGAGGGGACTCGAGGGGCAGGGATCTAATGGCGATGCTTTGCTGAGGGACATTATCTGAATTGTAAATTCTCCCAAGCCTGACATACTGCCACTCTCAACCAGTCACCAAATCTCAAATCAGTTTCCTCTCCCCCTACCACACCCAGACCCTACCATAGTTACCTAAGGAGTCTATATGCCTCTGGTCTTCTGTCACCCAATTTCCACACTAAAATACTAGCCCCTTAGGGCTGTACTTAAGCCTTAGCCCAACCTAGTTTTCTAACCTCTTCTCTCTCTTTCCTTCTCAATTTTATATACGTACTGGCCACTTGCAACTCTCTGATGTGCAATGGTCACTCTGATCCCCGGGCTTTTACCCATGCAGACCCTGTGGCTTATAGCAGTGCTGCCAGCTAGCTGCTTGTAATAACAGCTTCAAGGACTGCACAGTCCCTTCATCCGCAGTGGCCTGAGGGAACTACAGAGCCAGCTCTTGCTTTCTGCCCAGTGACCTACACACATCTTTTAAGACCAGTTCTGAGGTCTCCTCATTCTCTCATCTTCCATGATGCCCCCAAGCCAAGTTAGACTCTCCCCGTTTATGCTTTTATTATGTAGTTCTTGTCTGATGGCAGAATAATCTAATTATACATTGATGCCTCAATTCAGTCAGGTCTCAAATTTAGATAAAACCTGGATTCAAATCACAGATCTGCTATTTACAAGCTATATTTCTTAATTCGGCAAGTTTCTTAACTCCTGTAAGCCTCAATTTCTCATCTTTAAAAGGAGGATAATGAGAGTGGCTACCTTTTACTGTTGTCTCAAGAAAAAAATGCATACAACAGCTGATTTTTTCCTACTTCTTGCCTTTGTGGTTTTAATTTTTATAAATAAGCATTTTATACTTGAATGAAAAATAGAATGTTTATTATACAAAGAGCCGCATGTTAAAAATAATTACAGATTCCCCAATAAAATCAAAGGTAAATATTCTAAGAAAATGAAACAAAACAAAACAAAATATATAATGCATATAAAGAAAGTGTTTAATACAATACTTGGTATATAGGTAGTAATCAATAAATGGTATGTATTATAATTATTACTTTTAAAACTTTTTGTATTCAAGATATATAGATTATCTACTTTATTTCCATCTTTCTCTTTCTCATAAGACATTTTGGTCCCTGAAAGCATAGACTCTGATTCTCTTTTCAAAAATTGGAAAAAAAAAAGAAAAGCACAGAATGCATATGCAAATCAGGTGCCAGAAACAGCCAAATTCTCTCATAGTTCTCCAAAGGAAATGTACAAACTGAAATTTTACAAAAGTTTGGCTTTTCTATTCATCTACATAGTGAGAAAGATACTGAAATTTTAAAAACATGGAAACTTCTTCAATAGTCTGATACTCATAAAAAGAAACAGAAAATATCAGCATAGATATGGATAAAATTATGAAAATTAGGTTAAATTGTATTTTTGTGGAACTTGATTGAAGGCAGTGATAAAAATAAAAGAAGATCCAGACCCCTGACAGGCATACAACTTTAGTGTTAGCAATATTCTGTTTCATCAAAAGGATACTGGAAACAGATGTTACACATGAAGGTACACTTAGTTAAACTCAAAGAAGAGCTGTGATCTTTGTTGCAGATTAGATACATCCGAGGCCTAGTTCAGAGCTGAGAGAAACCATAACACTAACTTCACATCTGCTATCATTAATGGCTTTTTTAAAGCTGTGGCAAAACTGGTCCCTTTTCCCAAAGCAAACAATTTTGCAAAGTTTATATATGTACTAAGTACAGAGAAATGAAAACCAATAGTCACTCCCAAGCTGAAAAAAATGTATCCAATCTAATAGATGTACATAGGGGGGAGAGATTTTAATGATGGTCAAAAGCTTTATCATTTATTCACAGGTTGTTAGACCTTGAATTGATCCTTGAGCTCATCTTGTCCTTTCCATTAAAATCTCTCCAACCCCTGAAGCAGCAATAAGACTTCAGAGCCATTATTCTGTATTGGCATATCACTGACTGGAAATTCTCATTTTATTCAATTAATTGTTTCAAATAATCCATCTTCTCAAATAATTTGTCATTTTGACCAATTTCTTCTCTACCAATTTATTTTTGGACCATATAGTTTTAGAAAATTCACCTAGAACCTCTTATCCCCACTGGTATCGCTATGAAACAAAACAAAACAAAACTTACAAAACGAGACAAAACTAACCCTCTATCTTTGCCGTAGTGGTGTTTCCATGTCTGGGTCAAGCATTTTGCCATGCCCAAAGAGTCAAGCCCTAGCTCCACTCATACACTTTTCCTTGCATGGCCCAACTTCCTACAGATGTCCAGGAGCCTTTTCTCCTTCTTTCTTTCTAATTACTCATTAAGAAGTACCCCCTTCATCATCAGGAAGATGCAAACTGAAACCATAATGAGAAAGCACTTCATACTAGGATGGCTGTAATAAAAAAGATGGACAGTAACAAGTGTTGACGAGGATGTGGAAGAATCAGAACTGTCATACACTGCTGTCGAATGTAAAATGGTGCTTTGGAGAACAGTTTGGCAGTTCCTCGAAATGTTAAATATAGAGAATTAAAAACATATTTCCACCCATAAACTTGTAGACAAATATCATAGCATCATTATTCATAACAGTCCAAAGTGAAAACAACCTAGATATCAGCTGAATTGATAAGCAAAATGCAGTATATCCATATAATGCCATAGTATTTGTCTATAAAAATAAAAAAAAGTACTAATACGTGCTACAACATGGGTGAACATTGAAAACATTATGCTAAGCAAACAAAGCCAGAGACAAAGATCACATATTGTATGGTTCTATTTATATAAAATGTACATAAAAGACTCATCTACATAGAAAGTAGGTTAGTGATTGCCTAGGGCCAGAGGATATGATGGGGTGATGACTTAGTAGAGCAGAGTTTCTTTTAAGGAAATGAAAATGTTCTAAGATCAATGATGGTGATGGTTACACAACTCTGTGAATATACTGAGAAACATTAAATCAGATACTTTAAATAAGTAGATTACATAATATGTTAATTGTATCTCAATAAAGCTGTTATGAAGAAAGAAAAAAAAGCATTCCAACCTTCGGGTCCCTGAGGTCAGGGACCACAGAAGACCTTTTCATATATTGGGGCCTATTTTATCATAGTTTATTTTTCAATCTCTAGCACAATTTTAATAATATAGCTGATTCTTTTATGCCCCATTTCTTCATGCAACAGTGAAGAGATTTTTGCCATAAAAACTTCATGTTATAAAAACTGAGTGCATCTTTGAATGCATATTTGAGGCTATGAATTGATGAAAACTGATCATTTATATTAATACAATCTCTTGCAAAACTGTTTCCTGCCTTTGGGGACTCTTCCCAGGCAGAGGTCACAATCCTCTTCTGTGACTCCCTTGGCCATACTTAAAAATGTGGAACTAGGAAGGGGAAGGCTGGTTCACAAATACAAATGTGGGTTTCAGATGCAGCTTCATCTCTCCAATGAATACTGCTGCTAATGATGATGCCCCCATACTGGTATGCAGCAAGCACTTCATGCTAATGTAGCATAAGATAGAGGAAGCCGATTCCTGCCTAGCGGGAGCACAAAAGGACATCAATTCCCTTTATGTGGATATTTTTATTTAAAATGGATCACTATGTAGAACATGTTTTATTTTCCCCTAAGATTCTAAAAATCTTAAATGTATGACCAATTTCATATAATCTATGGTGTCTATAGTCCATGAATTAGAAAGTAACATTTTTATATGCATGGATTGAGAAATGAATGCAGAGGAAAATGATATAAATAATATCACAATCAATTTTCTCTGTGCACTGATATAAATTGCATTTGGCTACGGTGTTCTAAAGTCCTGATTACATTGTCACACCCGAGAATTCTCAGTAGATATGCCTGCAATTCCAAATGAAAAGGCAAACCCAACTGATGGGCTAATATATTTTTAATATTTCATCCCATTGCTAATTAAAACAAGTAGGACGTAGGAAAAGGATTGAAAAATGGACATGCCCATGAAACATCCTGATGGCTACTCATTTTTCTGAATTCCCTTTGTAATGTTTTAAATACTAAAATATATTTGAGTTTTATATTACCAATAAAAAATGTAACTTCTCTGACTCAGTGGAGTCATATATAACTTTTAGCTGATTCTTGATTTAGTTAACAGAAAGAGCATACGATAGTAATATAAACCAGGAAAAATAATCCAGTCCCCTCATAGAATTTTTATATTAAAGAGCCCTTAAATGTACATATTTGTCTTTGAGAGCCACCTCGAGGGGTTCTGTCTGCTGGGATCTGCCACAGCTCATCACAGTTAAGGAGCCAAATTCTTTATATATCAATGGTTATTTAATAAGTGGATATCCTGATCTGTTTTGCTACCCACAAGCACTTCCGACAGCAAATGCTTGAGGTCCTCATCTCAATAATAATGCTGAACAGAGCACCGTTGATGATATTGGAGAAAAAAGAAAACCTAAATGTACAACAACAGGGAGATGGCTAAATTAATTCTGGTTCATCCATACAATGAAATATTATGCAGCTATTACAAATGGAAAAATGTATCCAAATATTTATATTTTTACTTTATTCTGTAAATTTATTTATATTTTTAAACACAATAAATTATATCTGTTTATTTACAGTACAAGAGAAAAACAGCAGATTACAATGATACTAGGTGATCATTGTACATATGTGAGTGCATGCATGTATAAAGGACCTTATTAATTATAGGGGAAAAAACACTGGAGGTATATAAAACAAAATTTAACTGTAGTTTAGTAGGATCAATAGTGATTTTTTTCCTTCTTTTTGATTACTGTGTCTTATTTTTTTTCTATAACAGACAAGTAAAATATGTGCAATACTTTTTTAAAAATCTTTCAAATTTTACAAAGAAAAAGATGATGTTTTTGAGTTTTCCACCTAGATGACTTGTGGGAGGATAATGACACCATTTATTGTAGGGAACATAAGAAACTTGTTTAGAATCAGTTAGCATGTCCAACATCATCTGAATTAGACACCAGTGAGAAGCTATGTCTAGACACACTGTTTTAGCTCCACTTATGTCTCTTTAAATATATAATTCAACAAATTTATTTTTTTCATTTAATCCTGCTATAAGGCAAAATTAATGGTTTGACTAAAAGTTTCAATTTGCTAAAACTTTAACGTATCTTTGGGTAAAATTCTTTTGATTCCTCCTGCAATTCTAAGCCCTAGACCTGAAGGATGCATTGCCCCCTTTTATTCCCCAAGTCAACCTGTAGACAAACACCTTCCTGTGAATTCTCTGAGCCCAAATCATGCAGAATGGGATTTCCCAATAGAGTTCACTGAATATCTAGGTAAGAATTCAAGGAAAAGGAGTGTGTAGGAAGTAAGCAGTGCACAAAACAGGCAGGTTTTGCTTTCTCCTACAGTTGGCTTGCTTTCAAAGCTCTCCATCATGTCTATTCTACCTGTCTCACCCTGTTTCCAGATGGAGGGTTCATACTCACCACCAGGTAGCTGCTTCCTAAACACCTGGATGCTCTCATGGGTTAGCCTCTGCTGTACACTATGGAGTACACGAGCCACAAGTGGTTATTCAACTTAAGTTTCAATTAATTCAATTTAAGAGGAATTTAAAATTCAGTTTCTTAGTCTCACTAGGCTTATTTCAAGGGCTCAGTAATCAAATATGGCTAGTAGCTATTGTATACGACAGCATAGAACCTGTCATCGTAGAAAACGCTATTGGACAGTGCTGTTCTAGAGTTTCGACCACCCTCAAGTTAAACTGTCTGACAATTCTGGTTTCTGTTATGATGATTGTGTTTTACCTCCAGATAATTTGATCAGAGCCAGGAATTACTTCTCCCTTCAGGTGAGACACTGCTCCTTGTATCCATACTCTAGTCTAAACTTGGCACAGATTCATTTTCTATCTTTCGCCATAGAGCAACTGTAACTGTCACTCAGCAGGTCCTATTTAGAGACTAAATCCCTCCCTGAAAACCCTCTCTTTGGAGCAGAATTCCACAAACAGTGGGCTCATGTCATTCCCGCAGCACTAACAGAAATTAGCTTAGGTGTCTCTCCAATAACTAAGTCTCCTGATATTTTGTTTTATTTTCTAGATGAGTCTTGCTGCATTCCCATTGTCCTCCTATGATTGTGCAATAATCACTGCCTTGATTCTGTTCCTCTGATCCTTCTTCAGATTTTGCATAATTATGGAGGTTTCACACTAAGCCAATCTCCTGGGTAACTGCAACTTCTCTGTAGCTTGTGAAGCTGTAACTACTGAAAGGAACTCTTTTCTGGCCTTTTGGTTTACAGTCCTCACTAAATTCATAAGCATAAATTATTCCACAGAGTGTCACTTTTGGGAGAATATTTTGCTTCAAGTACAGACTTACTGACTCAGCCTTTCTCAAGGTTTTTTTTTCTCACCTCCCACACACCTGGAGTACTTATTAAAAACAAAACAATCTAGACTGATTTCTTACACTCTTAAATTGACCCCACTGAGTTACAGATTCAAATGCTTTAGTGCCATAGCTTTCTAACTTTTTTGAACATGACCCTCTAGTGACCAGCATGCACATGCATGCACGCACATGCACACACAAATGTCAAAGCAATATGATATGATGCACTAAAATATTCCACTTAATTTGTTCTATTAATTTTTTTTAATTTTAATTTTTAAAAATTTAATTGCCAAATAATGGATTACAAATTGGTGTGGACTGTTATGGTTGTAAGGCAAGAGATACCTAATTTAAAGTAGCCTAGGTAAAGGAAGTATGTTTTGGAAGACTGAAGTGTTCACAAAAATGAATGAAGAAAGGAACAATCAAGCTTCCAGAAGGGAATAACCACAATACTCTGGATCTAGAAGCAGGGGCTTGACTATTGTCAGAACGTGCCATTGTTTCTTGTCTCTTTCTCTTCCCCCCTCTCTCCTTCTCTTCGCCTCTCTTTTTTCTTCTCTCTTTTAATCTTTTTCTCCATGTCTCACTTCTGCTTTTGAGTGGTGACATCCTTCCCTATAAAGCTAGACATAGGGCTATCATAGGAATTTTTTTAAATCTCAGGGGAAAAAAAACTGATTGGACTACCTTGAGACATGTGTCCTCTCCCTAAACTGACAACTGACCCCTGTGGCTGGCTTAGTAAGGTCATGTAAGGATATGGAAACACTCATTTGAAACATGGATAGTATTTCGGGTACAGTTTCTGCAAAGAAGAGGTGACAGCAGAGATGTCACCATTAAGATAATCAATAGAGGCCAAATAGCCATGTCAATTTATGAAAAATTTATCTTACCCTTAGACTTCCTAGCATATACATATCTTCTCCCTATGTTATGTCTGTAAAAGTACTCCTCTTCCTATTATCATTAGCACCAAAAATAATGCAATATTCCCACATGCGTCCATAAACATTCCTAGATTTCCCCCATGAGAGACAACACAGACTTGGTCATGCATATGTACAGCATCATCTCCAAGTCCAAGATCTCAAAATGACATCTATTCCTCTTGACCACATTCAAATATGGTTCCTTATGGTCATATACTCTATGACTAAATGACAAATTTAACCACCCACAAAATAACCAATAATAGTAAAACAAAAACAATAAAATATCAATAAAAACTCCCATTCAAGAAAGGAAAAAAGAGAAAGGAGTACGTATACTTCACTCTGATAGACAGTGATAGCAAAATGGATTGAAGACTTTTCTTGGTTGACTAATTTTTTGACTGGAGAAGGAATTATTTGACCAGCCAATATCATGGATCTAAGTTCTGCTTCTATTTTCTAAGTCTTCCAAGGCCATTCCTGATAAGGCAATTAGGGTTAATTCTAGCTTACATGCTTTATTAAGCTTTAGTCAATTTCTCCCTCTCTTGACCAAACTACTACTAGGGAGGTGTGTGATACAAGAAAATAGTAGATTCCATTGAAACTATGTGTTTGAGGACAGAGGAGAATTCCTCCAAAGGAAGAATAACACAAGCATGGTCACTGAAGGGATTGTGTGAGTCAGGCAGTGGCCCCATTTTATATCCACTATTGTGAATGAATTCAAATGAACAAACATTTATCAAATGCCTATTGTGTCTGATTCCTCCTCTTGGGGTCTGGATTAAGTCAACATAAGTGGATGTCGGCCGTGGGAGTCAACACTGAAGAGGATTTATGGCATTTTGTGGCCTCACCAAAAAAAAAAAAGTAGCTACTGTGGGCAGCCAGAAAAGACTGGACAGACTACACGACAATTTTATCACTGCCATATGGATATGAAAGCTGGAGAAGCAATTGTAGATGCAGGGGGGTGAATGCAGGGTTTAAAATGAGAAGTAATGTAAGAAATAAGAAACTGTTAAAAAGGACACATAAGTCAGGAAAGAAAGTGGAATCAAGGAAAAACAGTTAAGAACTTCAGCCATGAACAGGCTCGAGGGCTTGGATCTTCTGCTTGCTGGGTGCCAGCTTCAAGGAGATGAATTAGCCAGAGTCATAGTCATGGGTAGACCATGTGCCAACATAAAATCCAGTTGTGCAAACTACACTGGGACCAAGATTCTGGCATAAGATATAGCAGTATCCTCTCTTTGGGGAATTTTGCCACGTGCTTCGTGAAATGAGCAAGAACGCAGTGCTTTAGGGCACAAAGTAGTATGATGTAGTAAAAAGAATCAGATCCTAGAAATCATAAAAAACTGATTTCTTTGTCAATTACTTAATTCAACAGGTATTTATTGAGTGTCTATGATATTCCTAGGGATGGAGATACTGCCGTGAACAATATAAGGCTCCTGCCCTCCTGGCTTAGAATCAAGGTGAGGAAGTGTGGGACAGGTACTACATGCAGTTATCTCCCCAGGAACTCAACTGAAGAAGGATTCTAGTTTTTGTTTGTTCATTTAAGATTTTTATTATAATATAGCTAACATACAATATTGTATTAATTTTGGGTGCACACCATAGTTATTCAACATTTATATACCTAAAGAAGTGATCACCATAAGTCCAGCAACCATCTGATACCATACAGCACTATCACAATATCATTGACTATATTCCCTATGCTGTATACCACATCCCCATGATTTATTTGTTTTATACCTGGAAGTTTGAACCTCTTATTCCCCTTAAGCTTTCTGCCCTCCTTTTTGATTTTTCACTTACAATTGACTTTCAATATTATTTTATATTAGCATGGTGATTAGACTTTTATATAATTTACGAGTGATCTCCCTGATTAGTCTAGTACCCACCTGGCACTATATATAGTTTTTACAATATCATTGACTATATTCCCTATGCTGTACTTTACATCCCCATGACTATTTCATAACCACCAATTCGTACTTCTTAATCCTAGAAGGATTCTCTTTAGTCAGCACCCCAGCTTCTCTTAAGTTACTCACAGCCTAATGCATACTCCTAGTTAAAGGACAGCTCAACTTGGTATGCAGAGAATACTGGAGGAGATAAAGGAACAGAGACTGATTTCATTCTTTTCAGCACTGGAGTCTGTAGTGGGAGGTAAGCAGCTGGGTGTAGTTTGGGGACTAGATTCTAAATTCCTTTAGGGCAAGGATGTTGTCTGGCTCATATATGTATTGTAGGGCTTAGAGAATTACTCAGCACTTAGTCAACGCTCAATAAATATTTATTGAATGAGTGAATTACTCCATGGTGATGAACTAATTATGGAATTTGTTTGTACTATATTTATAGTAAGACAGCCCACTAGTGAAAAGGGGAAAAATTTAGTCAAACAGGAATTTGATGGCATAGGGCTGTGAGTGAAGGAGGTTAAGGATTTTATAGCCACACTCTGGTAAATGAATTACATTTTTATCTATTTTTGCCAAATTGATTTGTTTTCTGATGTGACCAAAAATACCAGTTGTTTTTGTATCATGTCAAGTTGGCTTCATAACATACATGCTAGAGTCCTTTATGAAACAGGCAAAGAAAATCTGTCTCTCAGCAGTGACAGCTCCAAATGATTCATTTGAGTTCTTTACAATCATTGCTGACACATTATCGAGTTAACCTTCTTGAAATGGATTGTGATGGTATTTTTAGCATTGAGAAAGCAAGAGTATTAGCAAAAAGCTTAACTCTAAAGTAAACATTTATTTGGGTCTCATTTTAATGCCTGTTTTTTTTTAAATGCTAGTACCATGTTTACTGCATGTATTAATGGAAGTGATCAATTGGTTTTTGATCATAGGCTGTCCTGTCAGTCTCTACCCAGACCTAGCCTCAGATTTTTCCCACTTTGTACAATCAGGAATAGGAGCCTAGCATGAGAGTGTATTAGAATGATTCACCTGCAAAGAATATTTTGTCACATGTTGTGTGACACACTAAAGTTATAGAACCCAAGCATGCAGGAATAGTAGCATGCATATACCTTAGAAAGTGGGTGATCTTCATGACTGCCCACCCCTCTGCCCAAGATGTCTGGAGATAGGTAAATATTGTTGCTTTTATTATCACCATTTTTTGTAAATGAACAAACTGAGACTCAAAGAAGTAAAAAATAATATTATCTAATAATACACACCAATCTAGTGACACAATCAGAATTTCTTTTCTTCTGAGTTTCTTCCTTTCACCCCATTGTATTAGATGCTGATGTTTATTTCATATTAAAACTATCCATAACAAACAAATGTATATTAAGCTTTATTGTGACTTTTTAAATAGCCATTATATATTTTAAAGACATACTTATAAGCAAATATTCATTTAAAATTTATTTCCAATTATGTGATATGATGTTTAAGTTACTACTGTGTTTCCAGGGTTTTTTTTTCCATCTGTATAATTAGGCTAGAGCCCTAAATTATATGTCAAGTGGTAATAAGTGGTTAATAAGGAAAGGAAAAAAAAGAGGAAAAATATTCAGGGACAAGAAGGTATGGTATTTTATTAGGGAACTTAGAGGAGGCATGGCGATTAGGTGGCATTTGATTAAGAAAACTTGAATGAAGCAAGAAAATAATACATAAAGATTTGGGAGGTGTGGTTTGAAGAATAATGACTCCTAAAGAAGTCTACATCCTAATCCCTGGAACCTGTGACTATGGTACCTCACATGGCAAACGGGACTTTGCAAATGTGATTAAGTTAAGGATCTTGAGATAAGGAGATTATTCTGCGTTATCCAGGTGGGCCCAATGTAATCAACAGGGTCCTTGTAAGTAAAAGAGGGAGACAGAAGAGTGGGTCAGAGAGAAATTTGAAGATGTAATGATGCTGGCTTTAAAGATGGAGGAAGAGGTCACTAGTGAGCAGAGAAATTGTCATAAGAGAAAAGGTCAGAGAGATAACACTGGCCAGATCAGGTAGGATCTCGTAGGTAATGATAACGTTTTTATATTTTATTCTGGATGATGAAGGAAATCCTTGGAAGATTTGGGCTGCAATGATCAGGGTAGGTTGACTGGCGGAATTAGCATTTTCACTGACTATAGGAAAAACAAGAGTTTATTCAACTGATAAAACGTCAAATATGAAAGGATAGCATGAGTAAAAAAGTGGTTGCAGGCAGTGCATGGAAGATTCTGAGGTAGAATTAGACTAGTTTACATGGTGAAGTACCATAGAGGCCAGGGGTGGGGAATCTGCAATGCCAAGGTAAGAAATCTGGGCTATTTATGAAGAGCTATTGACTGTAAGGAAGGAGAGTAGAAAGAAATATGATCATATAGGTTTTAAAGAAGATTTAGATGATATGTTATGAATTCAAAGTACATGAGGCTGGACTCAGGGACACGGTTTAGGAAGCTATGACCATAGAGCATATGAAATTGAGGTCAGGGTTAAGGCCATTTTCTTGATAATTTGAGGGAAAAATACAGTGTTGCTAATTCTGAAGATAGATTGAGTGCCTATACTGATTGCCTTCTCTTATTTTACCTGTGTAGATCAAGGCAGCCAAAAGGGCAAGTCGTTTTTTCTCTTAAAATGAAATTTAGAAACTCTAGTTTCTAATTAGAAACCTTCATATTATCACTGATCATATATTTTAGTTAAAATGTATTTTGGAGATAGCAGAAAGAAAAATTGCTAATGTTGTTTGTGAAAATATGTGTTCCTACTTCATACTGCTACGTAAAATTTCTTTCTAGGAGTATCTTCCATTTAAAATAAGAAAATATCAAAATTTATGAAGGATGTGAAAAATGTAAATACTTATTCCACTTGGATTATAAATTAAATATTTTAATTAAAATATATCATACATTGGACATCCATGGCAAAAAAAAAAAAAAAAGAACCTTTACCTAAATCTTGTATCTTATGCAAAAATTAACTCAGAATGGATCATGGTTTTAAATGTAAAACTATGAAACTTTTTATTAAAACTATAAAATTTTTAATGTAAAACTATAAAACTTTTTATGTAAAACTATAAAACTTTTAGATAACAACATAAGAGATATTCTTCAGGACCTAGGGCTATGCAAAAAGTTCTTAGACTTTAAACCAGGAGAGTGTTCTATAAAAAGAAAGATTGATAAGTTGGACCTCATCAAAATTTTAAACTTTTGCTCCATGAAATACTGTTAAGATGATGAAGAGACAAGCTAACAAGTGGGAGGAAATATTTACGAGCCATATATCTAACAAGAGACTAGCTTCTAGAATACATAAAGATTTCTAAAAAGTCAAGAAAATCAAGCAATCTAATTTTTAAAAATGGGCAAAAAAATGAAAGGATATTTCACCAAAGAGGATATACAGATGGTATATAAGAACATGAAAAGATGTTCGACATCATTAGTCATTTAGGGAAATGCAAATTAAAACAACAATGAAATATCACTATGTACCTACCGGAATAGCTAAAATCTTTTTAAAAAGTGACAATACCAAATGTTGGTGAGGATGTGGAAGAACTGGATCAGTCATACATTGTTGGTAGGAGTGTGAAGTAGTACTCTGGAAAACAGGTTGTCAGTTTCTTTAAAAACTAAACATGCAACTACCATATGACCCAGTAATTGCAGTCCTGGGAATTTATCCATAAAAAATAAAAACTTATGTTCACACAAAAACAAAACCTGCACACAAATGTTTATAGCAGCTTTATTTTTAACATCCAAGAACCAGAAACAACTCAGATATCCTTCAACAGGTTAATGGATGAACAAACTGTAGTACATGCTCAAATATTTTACATCTTGAAAAAATAATAACCGAACCTTCCTTGACCCCACTTTGCCTGCTTTCCAACTACTGTACCATCACTCTGCCACTCTTCACAGAATAACTTGTTTAAAATGCTGTCTGTACTCTCTGTCACTACTTCATCACCTTCTCTTCTCTCTTCAACCTTTCCAACTCTGCTCCCACCTCTTAACATTCTCCTGAAACCGTATCGGTCATAGTCACCAATGGCAATGATCACTCTTCTGTCCTGTTGCTAGAACTCTCAGCAGCATTCCACATAGCCGACTACCTCCCCACCAACTCCCCACATACTTTTTTTTTTGTATCTTGGCTTCCATGATATCACACTTGTTATTTTATTTTATTATTAGTTTCAAGTATACTGTGCATTGGTTAGACATTTATATAGTTTATAAAACGATCCCCCTGATTGCTCTTTCTCTCCTCTGGCTCTTCACCTAGCCATTACGTTACTGCTGACTGCATTCCCTATGCCGTGCTCCTCATCCTCGTGACCCTCTATCGACCCCTAATTTGTACTTCTTTTACCCTTCACCCCTTTTTCCCAGCTCCCCAGAGGGGATGGGGATATCACACTTTTCTTTTCCTAGCTTTCTGGCTATTCATTCTCAGTTCCCTTCTCTGTCACCTCCTCTTCAGCTCTACCTCCCAATGTTGAAGTACCCCATGGCTCAGTACTACACCCCCTTTTCTTCCACTGTTAACTTAGTCACTAACTACACTCCAGCCACATTGGATTTCTTTATAATCCCTGAATGTATCAATTCATTCTCACCTTACGGTGTTTTCCTCATTCCCTAGAACATTATTCCACTAGACAATCAATGGCTTGGTCCCTCAGCATATCTAGTCTCTCTTGACTTGTCTCTCAAACCTCAGATCTTTCATCATTCATATTTTAGTTTGGATACCCTCAGGAGGGTAGCCCTAACCCCCCAGTCTAAATTAGCTCCTCTCCTCCAGTCATCTATCACACTTCCTCTAGTATTTTTCTTCCTAATACTTCTAACTACACTTATCTTATTTATTTATTTTTGTTTGTTTTTTTGTTTGTTTTCTGTTATCTGCCCCCAAGCCACTAAAACGTAAACTCAGTGAAAGCAGAGTGACTTGTGTTAAAATCATCAGAATCTACAGAAATGCCTAGCTCATAGCAGTGACTCAGTATATATATGAAAAATAAATAAAGAATACATTACAAACACATCTTTTAAATGGAAATCCTATAAAAATTAATAAATTTTTAAAATGTGTTCTAGAAAGCACTGTGCAATAGAGACATAATGCAAAAAAAAAATTAGCCAGCCCTTAAACATGTGCTTCATTTACAAGAGTAGGTAACAAAAGTGGAATTATATTTGTATCTTGTTCTTAATTATCATATCCCCTATCACATATTTAATAAATTCAGTTAGTACAACTTTAATATGTCAAGTTAGAAGCTTTAAAATAGCATTAGAGAATGGAATAATCCCTTGTAATTTTATTAGAAAGTCTCTGTTCAACCAAAGGCCTGGTATTTGAACTTTAATTGGATTGAAAGTGATCATTTGGGGGCTTATTTGTTGGTCAAAAGGGCAGACTTTATATGGTTATTTTGTTTCCCATTGCAACCAAGAATATCAATCATTGAGCACAGTGAGTGACCAAAAAGACCTACAAAGCTAATGATCATAGCTTTAAAAAAATATGAGAAGTATATATAACATATTAATCAAAATACAACGACATGAAAAGCAGTACTAAATCCATCAACAGGGAGCATGGGGGTCAAAGAGGAAAATAAATATTATGTGTTATGAAGTTATAAAAATAAAAACAAATACTGTAGCTCCTTATTCATCCACCATCATTGGAAAAATCATCTTTAAGACAAATGAAACAACTCTTGACGCATTGATATTTTTATTTGTTGAATGAAATATTTTTAAAAAGCATTGCATCCTTTTTTACCTGGCAACCTCTTCACTTCTTCACACTCACAAACAGCATATTTTACTTTTTGAAGCCTACTAAGCCTGTCTTCCCATTCCTAAGCAGTAGCTTCCTGAGACCCAGTCAGGAATACTGGGGAAGGAATTTCACAGCCCAGAGTCAGCCAGAAAATTTTAAGATTGAAAGTATTATGTTAATTCATTTTGATTCTGGCAACCTTTCAACTAAAAGCATCAGTACTATCTGATGGTTGACCAGTTGACTAGACAGCATAGTGCAATGGTAATGATACAGTTGAATTTAGTCTTAGGTTTAACTATTCTTCACCTCTTCAGCCTCAATTTTCTAATCTGTAAAGTGAGATGGCTGGCTTTTGTTATATTTCTAAAATTAACTTCTGCCTCTAAAATTCTATGATTCTATGGATAGGCTTCAATTAACCATAGTATAATATAAAAATGCCCTGGAATCTAGTGATGCTTTGGGATGGAACCTTTATCATTATCGTCAACATTTTACTTTCTTTCCTTATTAAAATTGTACTGGCTCACAAGCATGCACAAAAGTTACTGCAAAGTAGACTTATCTGCACACTTCGAGGACAGCATTTACAGCTTAGAAAACCAGTAGCTCCATGAAGATGATCATTTGGGTTCAGTAATCCTGGATTTACTACAAGAAGCTTCAAAATTCTTTGCTACTATGTTATTTCCACTCTCAGATATCTGAAGTTTAAAATTTAAAAATCAGAAAGAAGCAAGTAAACTATACCAGTGATGTAGGGAGATGTAGGGATGAGCTGATAAAATGTTCTTTATTTCACAGCTTTACTTGTTACTTCTTGTTTTGTTACAGGGTATAGACTATCAGCACTGAGTTTGTTACCTAGACATTCTCAGATGCTTTCAGAAAAGCAATAAATCCCTTTGTTGTCCTTGCCTCTGCTTTTTCTAAGAATTAATAAACTTGGCTATCTGTTCCAATGCCCATATTTTCTCTCTAATTCTTTATTATAATGAAATTTCTAGCCAACCCTATACTTTGTCCTTCCATTTGCTTTATCCCTCCTGCTTCTCTGTTGGACAAGGTTAAAGTAAAACCCATCAGCATGAGTAATTCAAATTGAGCTGCCAAAACAGCTCAGTAGAAAGCAAAATGAGAAAACCACCCCCATTCTCACCTTTTACTTGTATAATTTCAGGTGTTCCTGGAAGCGAACCCTGTGGTTTTAAAAAGAAAAAAAAAAACTGGCATTTAAAGAAACAAATTAATTTTTTTTTTCTAATTGCAAAAGCAAAAGAAGTTTAATATGGAGCATTTGGAAAATACAGCAACCAACCTAGGAAAACAGAAAAAAATTATTCCAATCACAGTGAGAGCCCATCATTTTCTATAATTCCTTAAATGCTTTCCCCTCTGCATGCGGTCATACTGCAAATAAAGTTTTGCATTTTTTTTACATTTAAGATTATATCATAAGACTGTCAGTTGTCATTAAGTATTCTTCAAAAATGTGATTTTATTGATGGCATAGCATTTCATTGTATAGGTATACAAAAACTGACAGTTAACCAAACCAAAGAAAGAGCTGACTGAAATGAATTCTTAAAACTGTCTTCCTCTTCTTTCCACCATTCTTGATTGTAATGAAGCAGCCAATGTAGTTTGAGTTGTGTCATTTCTCCTCTATAGGCCATAATGACAAGAATCCCATTACTGTCGTCCCTGGTAACAAAGGTGAAAATCACACAGTCCTCTTGACCCCTTCTCAAATGCTTCTGTCACTTGTTACATATTAAGGCTCTCTCCTGTGTGTGGTGTGCAATGATTTAATAATTAGTGGAGAGGAAGTGACAGGGGCTTGGACAGAGAGCACTTGACATTGACATCTCCACTCCCACTGCCAGACAACAAGGCAGAGAACATAGGTTGTGCTAACAAAGTAACTGAGCCACAACCACAGCATCATCATCCTTGCAGCGGGCAGCACATCAGGAATGCTATTTCTGTGTCTACCTGAATCCTCAGAAAATACACACTTGGAAAATGGGGAGAGATCAAGCTCTACTCAGTCCATGAATCCTCAGAATCTAACATCAACCATCAGAGAAAATCGAACATCTGTGGACAGGAAAGTTGCAGAGAGTACTGAGGAGTAATAATAACTCATTCGGTAGCACATTGCATATTGTTATACTTTTAAAGGAATATGAATTTCCTTCTTCTGGTTCTCAGTGGGGAGTAACCCCTAAACCTCACTTTCACCATATTATCATCAGGATGGAGCTCATTAAGAGGAGTTCATCTTTCAGTTGTTTCTGTTGAGAGCGTTTTAATATTTTTTTAAAATTTTCTGTGATTATCGTCCTATTCCAATTTCCTACAACTTAATATACTTGTGGTAATATGTATTTCCCCAGAAAATCATTCATTATGTGAAGATTTTTGTATGTATTAGCCTACATTTCTATATATAATGTTTTAATTATTCTCTAAATCTGTAGTTATATCCTTTCTTAATTTCCAATATTATATATGTTCATTTTTTTCTTATTTTGTTGCTTATTAGTTTTATCTATAGTTTGCTTGTTTTATTGATCCTTCCAAAGAAACAAGTTTGGGGTGTATAAATTTTATTGCTTTCCTCTGTTCTAATATATTAATTCCCACTTTTGTCTATATGATAGTTCCCATGGTCATTTATATTAGTTACCTGAAAGTTCTCTCTCCCACTTTCTAAAGTGATTATTTACACCTTTCCCCCTCAGACCTCCAAATATCCTCTTACCCTCCTCACTCTAAGCTAATGAAATTTCTTCTTAATTCACTGAGAGGTTTGAAGTAATTAGAAAAGAATTGGAATGAGCTCCCCAAACCAAATCTGACCACCTGCCTACATTTGGGCCATATACTCTCTTTCTTTCTAGTTGGCATGGATAAACTGTATGTACATGCTCTCGGTTAGAGCCAAAACTTTCTCTCTTTCTTTCATCATCAATTTTTCCTCTACTGTAGCCTCCTCAACACACAAACATGATTTAGGATCTTCCATCTTAAAAAACAAAGCTCTCATAACTTCACATATCACTTTCCAGCTGCTAACCCCTGTCTCTGCTCCTTTTTGCAGAACAATTCTTTTAAAAGGTTGTTTATTTAATAAGTCCTGGCTTGTTATCCCAGATGAATATAAATTAGTTCGGTCACGGGAGAGAAAAGCAGGTTGTCCTTACCTTGGCTATATATGATATGTAACAACTCTGTCCCTCTAAATTGTCCTCAAAAATACGCTATGGGATTCTCTCGGAGCCGTAGCTTATAAGAGAGGTTGGTGGCTTTTTGAGCTCTTTGATTCCCATTCGTCCTTGAATTTGAATTGCTAATCACTTTCCTCAGGTGCTATAATCAAAACTGTGTCCTTCCTCATAGAGATGGGCCCACAATTCCTGGCCTCTCTCTATTTTCAAATGGCTCACTATAGAGATCTCAGCTTGTTCTGTAACGAGAATCCACAGAAATATGATGCTGAGAAAATACATGTGCTGAGAGCTTAGGTGCTCAAAGTTCATTCTGCAACAAGAGTGTCATCTTGGTGACAAGGGGAGATGGTGCTGCCCTTGGTCGCCACATGCGCTTTAGCAACACTTGTCAGGAGAGAACATGGACAGATAATTTGTTTCAACTGTCTTAAAAATTTAATTTACTTTTTGGGCAATTTACGGTAATAAAAGTAAGGGTGAACAAAGACATACCAAAATGAGAAAAATTGTATTACATCAAAACTGCTCCAGGTCATTGTAATAATAAGATTTTCCAAACTGATTCTCAAGTAGATTGCAATGAAACTTAATAATCGCTCTTATGAGAATTCAGGCTATAAGAAATCTCTTAGTGGACAGAAAGGGAAGAAAACTAACATTCATTGAGTACCTATTATTTCCTAGGCATGTGTGTACATGTTCCTTGAAATATTATGAGCTAGATATTATAGATAGAGATAGAGATATTATAATCTTCATTTTACATGTAAGGATGCTGAAACTAAAAATTGTCTAAGGCAATATAGCCAGTCCTGGGTTTACAGCTCATTTCCATGGGTGAGTAGCAGAAAGGGAATTCATGGCCCGGTCAGTTTGCCTCCAAAGCTTATAGTTCTCACCCATTCATTTGATACTGTGCTTGTCTTCCCTCACCCAACTGCCTCCAGGAGCATGCTAGATAGATACTTGGATATGAGTACGGGAGAGCCAAACATCTGCCAAGTTTTCATGTTTTTTTTATTTAATTGAGAGTGTGTCGATAATCACTCTGGGTATGATGATCACTCCTCTTAGCTTTCATCTGGGTAATCAGCACTCACAATTCATCATGACTTCCTGATCAGTTAATATGGGAGAACCAGATCTCTCCCCTCCTCTCCTCTTATTTTATTATCACACTCTTTTCACTATTTGTTACAAAATAATTCAGATATATACAAAGTGTAGAAAATAATGTAACAAGCAGCCACATATATACCATCTAGCTTAAGAAGTAGAGCATTGTAAATATGAAGCTCTCTGGGTGCCTCATCCTGATTGCGCTCCCCTCGCCCCCTCCCACACACACACACCTTGCCCAGAATTAGCCTCTATCCTGAATCTGATGATTACATTCCTATTCGTATCTTTATAGTTTTGCCACGTATACATACATGCTTTAAAACATTATGTAGTATTGTTCTGTGAGTTTTTAAACTTAAATAAATGATATTGTGCTACAAATACTCTTCTATACATCTAATTTTTTAACTCGACATTGTGTTTTTAAAAATAATAAATCATGTTGATATGTAAGCTATGTAATTCATTCATTTTCATTGCCATATATATTCTATTTATTGAGTAAATCACAATTATTTTATTCACCTTTCAATTGATGGACTTTTAACTTGTTTCCAATTTTTTGCTCTTATAAACACTTCTGCAATTAGCATTTATGTTCACACCTCATTTTGGACATGCATAGTAATTTCTCTAGGGTAAATATCTAGGAGTGCATTTGTTAGGTTTTAAAGTTTATGTATCTTCAATTCTACTAAATAATGCTGAATCGATTTCCTTACTCTTTTTAGTCTTATGCATTTCTAAGTGTGGACTATCTACTACTATTTAATGGTCCTGTAAGATGAGCCCAAGTTCAGAATTTGGATTGTAAATCATCCTTGTTCCAGTTGGAATCTTTCATAATCTTCTTTCCCCCTTCTCTCTCTTCCGCTTTCCTCTTTCTCCTTCTTTCTCTTGTTCTCTTCCCTAAACACACACACACACACACACACACACACACACACACACACACACAATTTCTTTTGAGGAAAGTTTGAACAAAATTATTGACCAATAGGAACATGATATCTATACAATTCATTGTCTGTGCAGAATTCAAATAAGTACTAACTACTAACTGCCTTAATAATAACAACTATTCAATGATCATGTACTTACACATTAACTGTCAAGTATTTTCCTTACAATGTCTTATTTAGCACCAACAATAACCATGCAGAATAGCCATTTTTTATCTGATTTTATAGATAAAGAGTTCAGATACATCAATTTGTTCAAAGTCACAAAGCTAAAGAAGTGCTCAGCCAGATTTCCAACCTAGTTCTGAGTGGCTACAGAATCCATACTCTTTCCACTAGCCCACTTCACCTTAATAGTTACAAGGTACTTTCATGTCTTTATCAAGTGTGATGTACTGCTTTCATATCGTCCTATGAAGCTAGGTTATTATCATTCTTACTTTACAAATGAGGAAATGGATGTTCAGAGAATATTTATGCCCTGCCAAAAAAAACTGTATGGCTTTGGATTCCTGCATCAGTTCTTTCTCTACTACCCAATACTTCTTCTGAAGTAATGATATTGTTAATACGGTACTGGGCGAGGGTACATTGAGTAGAGAATGTCTAATTAAAGAATGTGCAACTTATTCTACAATTGATAGAGAGCCTTGAAAGTTTTGGAGTATTAGAAGGTCTTGTTCATAAGCCTGCCTGCTCTAAGAAAATGACTCAAATGGTATAGGACACAGAGATGGAAGGGTCAGGACAGACATTGGAGTTCAGGAGGACACCAGCAATGTTTTCTTTGCACAAACTCAAGGATTTTTATCTGTTTTATTCACTGGTGTGTAATCAGTACCTGCTAGCACAGTGCCTTGTGCCCATTAGACAATAAATATTTGTTGAATGAATTTAGAATTTTGGCACTGGAAGACTTGGAATTTACCTAGCCCAATCTGTTTGTTTTATCAGTGACGCAAATGAGACACAAAGGAGCTAAAGTTTCACAGCCAGTTTGTGGTAGAGCAAACACTACTAGAACACTATCTTCAGCTAAAGGATTCTTTCCACTCAGCAATACTATACACCACTAATATGTTTCAAATGTAATTCATGTATAGTTTTCAGTCATTACAATAATCAAATAGTTACTTTATTACTGCAAATGTACACACTGTGAAGTCATATATTTCCTGCTCAATTTGTACAAAAATTTCCCAAATAAAAACCCCAAATTTTCAACAGTTTCTATATATAGATACAAAAAATAGTCATTATGAATTAGAAAGACTGTCTATAAAACAGCATATAGGAAGCATCTATGTATGGAGAATTATTTGAAATGCACCTAAAGATTGGTTAGGGTCATTATATTAGAGTACTGAAGATTTATTTATTTGTTTGTTTGTTTGTTTGTTTATTTATTTTTTAGAGTGCTCAGGATTTAATAAAGGTATTTTCAGAATTGCAAGACAGCTAAAAGTATAATTCCTCCATAATTTCTTTTCTCATTCAGGCCTGAAAATGTCTATTTTGCATTTTGTTCCAATTTTACTACTTTAAAGGAAAATGGATTTTGCTCACATAATCATGTAAAAACAAAACATCTACCGGATATATTTGATTTTCTTGCAGTTGACATAAGCATCTATGATCTGCCCCAATGAATTTCTGAGAATTATGAAGCAGGTTTGAACCTTGCATGGAGTATTAACCTTTCTTTTGAGCTATATGAATGCCATAGTTCTTAAGTTGAGAAAACAGCTGAAGTCTTGCTAAACTGGACTTACCAAGACTTAAAGAATATTACAAAAATCACTGGTTGTTCTTCAAATAGTCAATGATTGAAACTTGGCTAATATGGTTTGATATAATTGGCCATAAATAGGCTGACAGTTCATAGCTACCTGCCTCCAACACACACACAATACCACACACACACACACACACACACACACACACACACACACACACATACCTTGAAAATACCTATCCAGAGCAGTGTATTATATAAAAGAAACAGTTATCAGAAGCCAGCCTTGCTCTGAGAGTGAAAAATGTTAAGTTTGATTTATTCATAAAACTGTACATACTGTTCTTAGATTTGAACCCCACTGTGCCCAGAGAAGACAACTCATTTTATTACATTCCAGTTCAACATCGTAATGCTTCAGATACTTTTGGTTTAGAATCTAGTTTCTCTTGGATAAATATGCAATCAGATTCAAGTCACTGTCAAGTTCATAATCTCAGGGCTTGCCCTTCTTGCAGGGATTTTCTCCATCTTCCTATGGTTCTGCTTTGATTAAAAAAAATTAAAGGTGCCTATATTAGTTTGCTCAGGCTGCCATAACAATGTACCTCAAACTGGGTGGCTTAAACAACAGAAATGTATTGACTCACAGTTCTAGAAAATAGAAGTCTGAGATCAAGGTGTCATCAAGTTTTGTTCTTTCTGAAGTCTGTGAGGGAGAATTTGCTCCACGCCTCTCCCCTAGTTTCTGGTTATTTGCTGGCAATCTTTGTCATTCCTAGGCTTGTGGAAGTATCACCCTGATCTCTGCCTTCTTCATATGGTGTTCTCTCTGTGCATATGTCTATGTCCAAATATCTCCATTTTTATAAGAACACCAGTCATATCAGATCAAGGACCCAACCCACTCCAATATGACCTCATTTAAAATGATTAGACCTGCAGTGACCCCATTTCCAAATAAGGTCACATTCTGAGGTACTAGGGGTTAGGACTTCAACAGATGAACTTTGGAGGAACATAATCAACTCCTAATGATTCCTATCTCCTGGAAGTCCTGGTCAGGGCAAGGGTGGGGTGGGAGTAGGGAAGGTAGTTGGTAGAAACAGATGGGGGCTCTATACATCCTGTCTGTTGCAGCTGCGGCACATCAATTGTGCTTATAACTATATCACTTAGTTTGTTCTCCATCAATGATGGATAAAACAAAGCTCGTCCAAAGCTGTTAATTGTGTATGGAACAATCAGTGGTTTATAGGCACCTGCTAGGCACTCCCTCCACAGCCCTTTAGTATCAATGATCCTACAGAAGTGCAACTGCTACCTCAAGTTTGTGTTTCCCTCCACAGCTTTTAGTTGAAATCCTTTCATCCCACTGGGTGACTTTTTGGAAGGATCTGGCAAAGCAGCTACTGCCCCTGCTACTTCCTGCAGTCCTACATGCCAACTTCTCTATAAACGAGTAAAATCTTTGATCTGTCTTGATTTCTTAGGTTACTCTGTCTTCTCTATGCTGCCCTTATCCTTCAGCTGGCAGTGCAAGGTGTACTTGTAACTTCTGACGTGGTGTGAATTTCAGACAGGTTGCAAATCAAATCTCTCTGTTCAGAAATAGCCCTAGATTGTCAAGGGGATTATTTGGTATTGAGGAGGGGGGTCACCTAGAGAAGAGGAAAAGGACAACATTATATTTCCTATTCTCCTTTTTGGAAGCTGTTCAACAAACTTCCTCTCATTTCCACATTGATAAGGATTAGAATAATCTGGTCTCCTGAAACATAGTTCTTTGATTTTAGAAGGTAAAGAATATAACTTTTTTGTTCACAGCTCTGAGGTTTTTCCAGAGCGATCTAGTACTTTGAGTTTAGCCACCAGATGGAGAAAAATCCAGCTCAGTATTTTAGGGAGCAGCAAGGATTATTTGCTTGTCTTCTCCAAAATAGCTGAACGTAGATGAAGACACAAACCATGCAAAGTGGTCTCACTTTGAAATCATGACTATAAACCTCAGTGAGCTCTTAATGCTGCTGAGTAATCATACTATGTGTCCTTAGTTCACACCCTCTCCCACTTTCCTAGATGAGCACTTACATTGTCTGTTCTCTACTCATTCCTCCAACATCTCCTCTCTGACATGCACTCTTAATCTTTTACCTTTATTTCTACTTCAGTGAAAAAACTGAAGCAATCAGAAGATAATTTCCAAAACATCCCACAAACACATCTACATACCTACTTACATTTGGGCCTCTGCCCTCTGCTTTCCCTCTGGTTTCCGAGGATGAGCTTCTTGATTGAGCATTAGATATCCAACTTTCTCATTTATTCAAAGACTTTGCTTCTCTTCTCTTTTCTGCCCTGTATCATCATCACTTCACACCCTTTACTGGATCTTTCCAATCGGCATACAACCATGCTTTTATTTCTCTTATATTAAAAAAAGAATAAAAGAATAACTAATCCTTATTTGACTCCACTTTCCACTCCAAGTACTGGCCTTTCCTAAAAAATAAATTAATAAAAATTTTAAAAACCTCAGATTTATTAATTCTCACTATCTCCAAATTCTGTGCTCTCATTCTTTCTTCTTCTATTCCGAAGAGAATTTTTTTCTCTACTGCTCCACATAAACTTCCATTGGTAGAGCCGCCAATGACCATTGTTTAATCTGATGGTCATTTCTTTGTCCACATGTTATTGCTACTCACAGTAAAATTTAAACAGCTGATAACTTCTTCTCCTGAAATAATTTCTTCACATGTCTTCCAGGATCCCACACTCACCTAAGTTTCCTTTCTATCACATTGGCCACTCATTCTTTGTCTCTTTTGTTGCTTCCTTAAACTTTCTCCAAACTCTAAATGTTGGAATGCTATGCTAACTCCTTAAACATTGTATTCTATATACACCAACTCCCTAGGTGCTATCATTCAGTTTCATGAGATTGATTACTATCTATTTTGTAACCCATCCCAATTTGATATCTCCAGCTCACATCTTTCTCTTGAATTCCAGATTAATACATACAAATGCCCAATTATATTTCTGACAGACATCTCACACTAAATATGTACTAAAGTAAATTTCAATTCCCATTAAAATTTCCATTCCTCTTCCTGTTCCCACTTCTTTCACATTCTTCCCCATCTCAGTTAATGTTGATTCCATCCTTTCACTAGGAGGTGAAGCTAAACTGTCAGAGGACACATCTGAACCTCATACATCATCAGAACTTCAAGGCCCCAGGTAAAGCATTATTGCCTATCTTGTGCTACTTATTACATTGTCTTATATGAACCAACCCCAATCCTTGTTATAGTATCCTGGTGAATTGACCTTTTCATTATTCACTGTTCTTCTTTATCTCTTGTAACAGTTTTTGATGTAAAGTCGATTTTGTCTAATATAAGTATGCCCACCCCTGTTCTTTTAGCTATCATTTACATGGAATGAAATATCATTTCCTGCCCTTTTTCTATCAGTCTCATCTTCCTAAATGCTCTTTTAGCTCTATCAAGCAGATACAATTTTTATTTGTCATTTTTGTTGTTGCAGCTGTTGTTCTCATACTCTGGGCACCTCAAAAAGGAGACAGGGTAGCCACCTCCCTTGTTCTTCATTGCGAATTCCCAGTGATTTGTTCTCCTACCTTTGATGCTTTGAAGTTCATGCCATTCAACCACATCACTCTCCTTGCTTGTCTCCATCATTCCTCGTTACTTCCTTGTCAATCCACTTGTTCAGGGAAGATTTTAGCTTCTTGCTCACTCTCCCACTCTCTACCTCAACTCTTGTCATTAACCTAGGTAACTTCAATGTCTATGTGCATAACCCACATAACACTCCAGCCTCAATGTTCTTTGTTCTACTCATCCCAAATTAATTTGATTTTTAAGTAGTGATAAATGTATGGATTTAGGATATAATTTAAAAGTAATGCTTATAGGAGTTAAAAACAAATTTGATATAGGAGATAAGAAAATCACACATCACTCATAGGTATTTTTATGGGAGTAATTGGCACCTAGTGGTGCTATTTACCAAGATAGGAAAGACTGAGGGAAGTACAGGCTTGGATTTTGGAGATATTATAATTAGAGAAACCTATTAGACATCCAAGTGAAGATAATTAAGGGACATTTGTTTATATGAGTTTGGAAGTCAGAAAAGAAAGTAGAACTTGTGACATACATTTAGCAATCATAAGCATCTAGGTGGAATATAAAGCCCTAAGTCTGGATCAAATGCCTCCCAAACAGTCTTCCAGATCTAAATATGGTCATACTTATCCTTAACATTTCTACTACCACCTCCTGGTCCAAATGACCATCATCTCTCAAAGAATGACAATGATAGCCTGGCATAGTTCTCTGTTTCCAATTTGTATCTTGCATAGATTGAATTTCTGGTAAGAAAAAAATTTCACTTTTATTCCCCTCACATCCATGAGAAGCCTGTACTTCCCCACCCCATGTCACTTTCTTGGCAAATAGGATATTAGTGGATGGGACACAAGTAGAGGCTCTGAATGTTTATGTGTTTGATCTTGTCCTCATTTGCTACTACCATTCCCATGTAAAGACTATGCCTTGAGTATCTGCTGGCTCAAAGATGGGAGACATGGAGTAGATTTGGATCCAACCCATAGCCAATCCACAAATGCTTAAGAAAGACATAATGCTAAATTTTGTATGCCCCTGAGTTTTAGAGTGGTTTGTTTCTCAATATTATTGTGTCAGTGGCTGATTGATGTACATTCTGTTAACCACACACTTTGGGTGAAGCACTCTGTATAAGGGCAGAATGATTGGAAAGGAGAAGTCTATGAGACATTTTAGAGGTGGAATACATGGAATTTTGTGGTTGACAGAATGTCATAATCACACAACAAGGAGAAATCGAATATAGCTTTAAAGGGTCAAGTTAAGGAAACAAGAAGGGTAATTATTATATCCATACATGCATGAGCTCCCTTCAGCAAATACCAGCTCTGTGTCATATATTATGCTAGGTCTTGGGAGCATAAAAATAAATCAGACATAGACCCTGTCCTAAAAGTCATTAACTGCTTATAGAAGGAGGCAGAATTTCAATAGAATGTGCTGATTGCTCTGACAGATATTGGCACAGGTGGGCAACACACTTCCACATATAAAAACACAGGTGAAAAACACAGAAACAGAAGCAGGTTTGCAAGAAAATCTGATGAGTTTGGTTCTAGTTATGATTTGAGCTTCAAAATGAAGATGTCCAGCAATTCATATCATCTGAAATTTAAAGGCAAGGTCTTGGCTAGCTATATGGAGTTATCAGAGCCATCAACAAAGAGCTGATTGATTTGGGAGAAACCACCTTGAGAAGTATATAGAGCAAAAGAATAGTGGTCTAAGAGAAGAACTCTTAGGAGATGAGCAGAGAAACAGAAGCCTATGAAAGGGATTAAATAGAAGTTATCAGATATAAGAAAAAATAGCAGAGGAAAATTGGACTGGAGACAAGGGAAAAAGCAGTTATAAGTAGGAAAAAAATGTTAAGATTGGGCGATATTTTCTAGGAGGTCACTCATTATTTGGTCAAACAAAGATAATAATATAACCATCCATTCAGCCTTTCATTCATCCATCCATCCAATCAACCATCCAAAAAAAAATTTGAGTAGTTACTACTGCATCTAGCACTGTGATCAGCATTGATGAATATAAAGTTCTTTCTCATACCATATTCAATCTAGTTGGAAAAATATGTAGTAAATAAATAATCAAAAAATAAATACTTGATTACAAATTGTGATTATTTATATGAATAAAATATAAAGCTCTGTGAGAGTGCCCCCATTGAGACTGAATACTCCCATATCTACTAATTCTTCTTGTCATGTGATTTGCTTTTGCATTATAAAAATAACGCTCTATCTTGGCTCTGCCTCTGAGATATTGGGTAGTTTCTTCAAATGTCCTGATCTTTAATTATGTTGTGAGATATTGCACCTGGTTATCTCCAACCTCAGTACTTGCATATTCTTAATTTTTGTCTGTCTAGCTAGGCTTTTTCCCTCTTTGCACTTCTATCAACTTAGTATTAGTTCATGACTTGTTTCTGACTCTTGGTGCCTAGCATGTTTCTCAAGTTTTGTTTTATTATTATCACTTCAGTTCCACACAATAAACCATGCAAACAGGAGTACCATGGGATAGACACTGATGAACAGCGGATAAGGCAGAAACAAAATGTTGGAAAATCACCAAGAGCAAAAGCAAGTCAGAGAGTTTTCTTCAAATCCTCTCTCCTGCAAACTTGTATCCAATTATTAAACTATGGGACCTAGAAATTTTCTGATACTGATAATATTGATTGAAAAATAAATACACAGACTTAACAATACATAGCGTTAGGTCGGGTAAGATCTTCAGAATAGGATAAGAAAGAGTTACTTGGTTTCTGTGGTGGAGACTGGCCAGCTAGTCACCCAAACATTTCTTATTATTTCTACATTTTCCTGCTTGCAGCGAAGTGTAGTGATATACCTGAATTCTAGTCAATGGACTGAGAGAAAGTCATAGGCATTCCTTCTAAGACTGGTCCATAAAATCTTCCACAGTGGGTTCTCTGGGTTCTTTCTCTGCTAGTTGAAACATCAGACTCTACTGACCTTGAAAGGAATTTATTGAAGATGATAGATCCATGATATGGAAGGATCCTAGGTTCCTGAATCAGCAAGTGAAAGAGAATGACTTCTATTAAGTTTGAGTCATCATATATTTTGGGATTTGTTTATTACAGGACCCAGTATCAAATTACTTAATAAAGTTACCAAAAGAATAATATTTATTGAGCCCCAAGTATAAAAAAAAATCTGCAAGTAAAAGGTGCTGGTTGAATTTGCCCAGGCTGCTACAGCTGGTAAATAGGATAGGAGTAGGGTTTCAATCCCTGATGTTTTTTTTCTACACACCCATTGAAACATGCCTCACGTAGTTTATAAAGAGAGTGCACTGTGTTTAGAACAAAAGACTGGGAACAAGAGGCCCAGGTGAATGGTTCCAGATCCAGCCAATCTAAGGGACCATGAGAAGAATTTGTTTGAGTCGGCCTTAAATCAATGTGATTTATGCTTGAGTCTGTCTCTCTCACTAATACAGAAGCCCTGTATTATTCAAATTTGCATCCCTTCCTCTACCCAGTGCCTTCCCTGTTCAGTATCTTGCATATAATGGATGTCTACTGAATAACTTTACAAATGAATTGGTTTGAATACAAAGCACAAAGCTTGGGACTGTGTCAGTTTGTTTCCTATCCCTGTTCTTCTCTAGATTCATCCTCCTGAAAATTGTCCTTTGTAGAAGCTCATATCTAAAACTAGCTTTTAAGACATTTAAATTACTTTTTAAAAGTGACGGTTTAGTTTATAACACTTGTAGCTTTCTGTGCCTTTAAAATCAGATAACCCACATAAAGCTCTTAGCATTGTGCCTAAAACATGGCAAGCTCTCAATAAAACAGTAACTGTTATCGTTAACCTCGAGTTTTATTGTGAGCTCTCTTTTCTATTTTCTTTTTGAATGTTTTTTCCTGCCTAGTGCTGGTGGTTTTTTAATTTTTTTATTTTTAGTTTTTGGAAAATAAAAACTGTTGGGGTATAATGAATATACAAAAGTTATCATAATTAATGTGTACATTTTGAAGAGTTTGGACATATGCATACACCTGTGATACTGTCACCATAAATAAGGTGATAAACGTATCTGCCACCTCCAAAAGATTTCATGTGCTTCCTAACTCCCTTTTAGTGTCAAGAACACTTAGCATAAGATCCATTCTCTTAACAAGTTTTTAAGTGTGTAATGCAGTATTGTACAAAATATTATACAGCAGATATTTAAACTTAATCTTGTATAACTGTAACTTTATACCCATTGGACATCAATTCCTCATTTTCCCCTCCCTCCAGCCCCTGGCAACCACCATTCTATTCTGTGCTTCTATGTGTCTGACTATTTTTAGATATCTCATACAAGTGGAATCATGCAGTATTTGTCTTTCTGTCACTTACTTCACTTGACATAAGGTTTTCCAGGTCCATCCATAGATAAAGAGAATATGATATATGCATACAATGGAATATTATTCAGCCTAGTGCTGGTGTTTCTAATGCTATGACTGCTATTGCTTTGTTTTATTGTTTCTAATTTTATTCGCATGTTACAGATACCTGACACTATGCTAGGCACTCTACATACATTAATTCATTACTCCTCACTAAAAAGGAATGTTTTGTTTATTTGTTTTACAGACGAGGAAACCAGGACCTATAAGTTAATTATCTTGTCTGAGGTCACATAGCTCTAAATGGTAGAGCTGAAATTTAAAAGTCTATCCAACTACCAAGCTCAGGCTCTCTCCACAGCACCGACAATTGACTTTCTTTTGTTCAAAAAAAGGTGTTACCATTATTAATTCATTACTTGCATGAAATAGAATATAGAAATTGAAAGTCGAAATAGTCAGTTTGGGGCTGGAGGCAGTTCGTATCTACTTGCAAGAGCAGATTGTGTCCATCTCTTCCCAACTCCGTCTTTAGTGACATCATGTTGCTAGCTTGAAAGTGGCCATGGTAGGTCAGATTATTTACACCATGGAAAATGGCAAATGCCACAAACACTACAAATCAAGCCTTCTTCTTTTTTTCTTTTTACCAGCACACTATATGATCTTGTAGTATAGACTATTTGTTTTGTGTATGAGGAAACTGAAGGTAAGAGGAGGCTGATGGCTTATCCAAAGCAACAGAGCTGGTGTGTGGCAGAGATGGGACTATAACCCAGGTTTTCTGACTCTCGCTATAATGTTGAAGCTGCTATTACCTCCCTTATTTGAATTAAAGTGTGTGTGCATGCATGAGAGAGAGAGAGAGGGAATATCACGAAGTGTGTGATAATTCAGAACATTATAGACTCTGCATTGGAAGGAAAGTTGAATATCATCTAATCTAGTAATACCCAACAGTAGTTACACAACATAATTACCTTGGGCAGTGGTTAAAATTAACTATTTCCTGGACTACCTCCTGAATGAGGCACTCCAGGTGAATCTGCATGTTTCATACGAATCTCCTGGTATTATAATACAACCAGACTGGCATTCGGGAATTGCTTTACATAATTCAGTCTTATATCACTTGCGTAAAACCTCTCTACATAATTCATGCTTTGATCCTTTATGGGTTTAACCTTACCCTCCAAGCTTTAACCAGTTCATTCCCTTAAGTCAGGTTTTTTTTTGGGAGGGGGCATAAATTTTGGACATTACAATGCAAAACAAATTTCCAGAAACTAATTACTTATATTTTTTTTAAGTAATAAGTTGGTATAATAAAGAATACATTTGTTCTTGGGGGTTTTATATTCACCGTCTTCTTTGGGATGCAGGAAAGGATTATCAGAATCTGGCCATGTGTGTGCACACGCACGCAAAATGGGAGAGAGGGTGGCCTAGAGAATGGCCTCATTTCAGGGCTGTGTGAGGAGCTGGGAGTGCTCAGGGGATGCACTGCTTTGGCACTCAGTGCAAATGCATGGAACGTCCCACTGAAAGAAACCAGTCGTGATCACTGGCAGGGAGAGCAATAAAAACAGAGACTTTGTTCTAAAAAAGCTTGCCGAAAGCATAACATTGGGCTATTCAGACAGCTCAGTCTCTCACACACACTCCCACTCCACTTTGCCAAGGTGCAGGACAGCCCTGCTCAGCCCAGCACACAGAGCATTGCTCCCTCTGAAAGGAACCAAGCAGCTCGCAGACAGCAATAAAGTTCTTGAAAGAATGTGCCAAACAAAAGTTTTCAGTCTTTAATTTGTTTACAACTTAAGCCCGGGGTTTATCAGTAAAGATGACTTGGAGGCATTCAGGCTTAAGTGAGGGTATTTTTTTTTTAAGTCAGGCAAAGCTCAAAGGATATCAGCAGCTGCAAGAACATGGTTTTCTTTGGAATTCTTGTTTCTTCTGAAAAGATATCAATAGAAGAGAGCGCATTTATAAAGTTATGGCCTATAGCCATGGAAGAAGGCTACCAAAATACTGCTGGTTGGGAGAGCTATGCACCTCATTGTTGTGGGAAGCAGTATGAATTCAACTCTGGAATCTCAAGAAGTCCGGATAGTCTAATGAATGAATAGACAAATAGATGGTCTAATGATGAATGGAAATTAGTAATCCTGTGAATAGTGCCTGAAAAGCAAGCATGAAGAAACAACACAGCCCCCATCCTCACATGGAGAAGGAAATATTGATTCATTAACTCATTCATCAAAACTTCACCAAGCGCTTACTATGAGGTAGGTCATGTAGACCACTAGGAGTGCCTGTGTCAGTGGTTCTCAACTTGAGCATGCATCAGAATTACTTGGACAGCTCCTTAAAATGCAGACTGCTAAGTGTACCCCTAGAGTCTCTGATTCATTACATCTGGAGTAAGGCCTAAGAATATGCATTTCTGATAAGTTCTCAGATAATAATGTTGGTCCAGGGGCCACACTTGGAGAATCACTCACTTAGTACAGGAGACCAACAAGTAAGTGATTGTACTGCAGAGTGATAAGCAGTAAGTGACATGAAGGATACTATGGGAGCACAGAGGATGGGCACTTCATCCAGCCTTGGGATGAAGGGACCAAGGGACGTGGCCAGAAAATGCTTTCCAGAAGTGGTAACATTGAACTGAGTCTTAGAGGCTGAATGGGCTTTTCTGTCACTGGGAGAATTGGAAAGATATTCTGGATGCAGGAAAGAGCACTTGTGAAGGCACAGAGGTGAGAAATGGCATGGTGGATTTAGGGAACTGTGAGTAGTTTGTGGCAAGAGTCAGGGTGGATAACAATACCTATCACAGCTGGCGTGGGCTTGTCAGAGAAGAGACACTCCTATGAGAATCTAATGCCTGATGATCTCAGGTGGAGCTGAAGCAGTGATGCTGGTGCTGGGGAGCAGCTGCAAATCCAGATGAAGCTTCACTCGCTCACCTCCTGCTGTGCAGCCCAGTCCCTAACAGGCCACTGACTGGTACTGGTCCATGACCGCTGATCTGCAATGATGATATGTGGTCCTAGCCTCAGCCGTCAAAGAGCTGCCAAACTTGTTTGGGAAAGAAGACGGAATACATGCATGAAGTAGCAATTCATGAGAGGCCACAGGTCAATGTAGCAGACACTAACCAGGATGGCTGCCTCTGTCACAGTGACTTCTTGTCTCCTCTGGAGATGACACACACCCCAGGGTCCTCTGTGGCAGGGTCTACATGAAGTGATTTTGCCATACCAGATTTATCTGGAGATAGGTGTCTGAAGCAAGAAGGCCAGTCAGAATACTCTAGAATAATCTAAAATAAAATTGAGGAGACAGTGTAAATCCTCCTCTGGTGGAAGTCTATGAGATGTGCAGCACAGAAACTGCTAGTTACCATGTTTCCCAGAATGCACAAGCAGCTGAAACAAAGAAGGTGCCATGCCAAGGGAAGCAAAGATGAGAGAGGAACAGAGTACTGACAGCTTTTGAGCCTGTGAGTCTAAATGTCCCTAAGGCCCAGCTGCCCTTGATCTTTCCACCTTTTCATGGTATATTACATTCCTCAATAGCTTTCCGGTAAATTCCACTTTTGCCTTAGCTAGATCAAGTTGAATTTCTGTCACTTGCAATCAGATCAGTTGTGACTGCTGTGGGCAGCAATCTCTTCGGATCCGACGCATGAAATACACACTGAATGGGCCTATAATCCACATACTAAACCTGCAGTGGTGGCTGCACGTGGGGCCTGAGGGACTTGACTCTGCACCAACACACGTGGGCAAGATTTAGTCAGAGATAAGAGAAAGGAGGCCCTATCAAATGGAGGGACTAGCATAGCAGAAAGTATAGTATTAAAAATAAATGTGGTTTCAAGTGCTGAAGAAGAGGTCAGCTTGGCTGGACAGAAGAGTTCCTTTTCTGTTAAGTATGGAGAAGCATCAAATATAGAGGGGCTTGAATTCAGGTTCAGAGGTTTGGACTTTCGTCTGGAAGGCCTGAAGAACCACTGGGGCAATAATAGGAAGGAAGTGGCATGTTTTAAGAGCATTAGTCTCATGATAGATTTTTTTTTTTTCTTATTCTGGTGACATATTTTTTTTTCCTTGTTCTCGTTTGTTTTCTTTCTGAGAACAGGCTTTCTTGTGGCAGATGCTAATCACAAGCCGGTGCAGAATACATAGTAGATACATGTCAGAGGTTTGCTGGCGACTGGGGATGAGTGGCGGGGCTCACCCCGAGACATAGCTTCCCCTGACCCAAGTTGACAAGAATAGCAGTGTGGGCCATAGCCACACAGAGCACAGAGGCCACCGAGTGTTGCAGTGGGAAGAGCACTGGGCTGGGAGTCAGAAGGTCTACCCACAGACAAGTCATCCTGTTTCACTGAACCACACTTTCTTCATCTCTAAAATGGGGATGTTAATTCTCCACTATCCCTTCCTCACTAGGTGGCCATGCAGAGGATTGAGATAAAATGGATGACAGAACTCTCTGCACAGAAAAGGATCATAGGAGGGGTCGTGAAGATTACTGCATGATTTACCCCCTCATTTCAGGAAATCTGTGCTGGAGCTTTTCTGAATCCTTACTAGTTGTGCATGTTTATTGGATGCCTGCAGTATTTCTCAAGCAGCCATCTCACTTCAAAGAGACTGCTTTCCCCTACATATTCTGGGCTGGCCCATCTTTTGTGAGGTTTTTCTTCCTCCTCCTC
>NW_024343735.1:152776-207416 GCF_902729225.1 Pteropus medius | reverse complement strand
TTTTTTTTTTTTTCAGCTCAGACAAGCTGCAATTACAAATTAGTTTCAAGACGTTTTAAATTGACTGAGAAAGTATGCACATGCCCCGGTCTGCAGAGAACATGTTTGCTTATCAGTTTGTCTCCTCTTTATTAATGCTGTCCCAAGATCCCTTTCTTTAAGCATCTCCTTTTTTTATGGCAGGGAGCCCTGTCTCACAACTGACGATGCGCTTCCAGGAACCATTTGTCTTTTCTTTCACATTCACCGCATTTAACATTCTCTTACGATGCAGTTGGGAGAGTGCACCAACTGCAAATCCTCAGGGTCTAGGCCTGATGCTGGGAGCGGGGAACACCAGTCTGGCACTGCCAGTTCCACCCTGATTTATTCAGAGACGAAGCTGAATGCTCTGAACATCTTCAGTCCTAGTAAGTCCTTGTCGGCACTGTAATCTATATATGCCTTCAGGGAAGCATCCAAGAGACCCATCCAAATCAAGTGTCTTCCTTTCCAGGCAAGAGAAGCAAGAGGAGGCTCAAGCTACAGAATGGCTACAGTGCCTTTGACTGTAATGAAGATATGAGGAATTCTGTCATTACCACACTTTACTTCCTGTGCTCTTCACTATGCCTTGTCATTGACAAGGTTTCCGACTTTCTTGTGGTTCTAAAGCTTTACAGCATGCCGTAGCAGAGAGATTTCAATTGTAAAGTGAAAAGGCACTGTGTCACTTTTATCTTCACTGATTCAAGCCAGCACATGTCTAGAAACTTTTTCTGTTATTGGGCCTGCATTTTAATAGAATGATTCTGAAAAGTGCCCATTTTCCTAATTATTTCAGAATTATGTGGACAGTAATTACCGTCTTCCATTAGCAGCACTAGTGGTGGTTAGGACAAATTTCAAATGCATCCAGCAAGTGCTTTACACTAATATGTCTGCTTCATTAACTTCAATCAAAAGACAGCAGTGGCTCCTCATAGCAATAAGTTTGCTTTGATATATTCTCATCAAATATTGATCTGAATAGACTATAGGAGTGCTTAGTTGGGCGGTTTGAAATTTATTTACTGAATACATTATTCTATCCCGAAACTGCCAGTTGCTATTTCAAAAAATCTATTTTTTTTCCAAGGGAAAACTTTATTAACACTTAGGAAATCATTATATATATTTTTTGGCCATTAATACACATCTGTAATAATATTTTCAGTCCAAAATCTTCAATAGAAAAGGAGAGGATCCAAAATTGTATCGGATGATATACTTTCATATCTACTTGATCTGAAAAGCATTTTTTTTTAATAATCAAATATATATGTTAGTGACTGGCAGTCGATCACCCCATTCCCCTAAGCAGGTGTGACTTGTATGGCTTGAAGTTACACAGAGATTTTGTTTAAAAGAAGTCCATTTGTAATGTTTTGGAAACAGACTTCTGGTATTTGAAACTTCACTGATTCAAAAGAGAGTGGATATTTCTCTTCAAAATGTATGCGTCATGGAGCTGAGTTCCCTGTTTCTCATGGACTCTTCAGTTGCAGCTGAGGCCTGTGAGGGTGGTTGAGCAGTGAACGGAATACAGAACAGGAAGAGAGCCTGGCTGAAGAGTTCTGAAGGAGGAGATAGGCGAGGTTAGTAAATAGGTTCTGACAGTCCTGGAGAACCGACAAGAGACAAAGTGCTGGGCATGAAATGAGAATTAGAAGGACATTTAGCAATTCAAAATGGCAACCCAATCAGCAACTGAAAGTTGTCAGGGCCAGAAAAATCCAGAAGATGTTTCCTACCTGATTGCACTGGAGTTTTGAAAGTGAGGTGACACGAGAACACAAAGAAAGGCTGTCTTGGGATGGCGGGGGGACAAGTGAGACAAGTCGTTTTCCCAGGAATGAGGCACAAACTCCATTAAATGCTGTGTGTAGTAACTGAATGGAGAGTCAATTGACTCTAAGTCATTAGATGTATTGGGTGGCAAACCTTGAGATTGCCTGGAAGTTTTCAACACATATTTACTGGTCACCTACTATGTACTAGGTATTTGTTGCTAAATGAAGATGAACACAACATAATTTCAAGATTGTGTCTGCGATCCCTGAAAATTGGTGTTTTCAGCCCAGTTGCCTGTGAGAGTCACCAAGAGGTGTGCACCACTACCTTCTCATCTCCATATCTCATGCCTGGATGGGTCCTTTCCCTGATTGCTGAGTGAGATATGCCTAGACACAGCCTACAACTGTGGCAGTTGCCTCTCAAGAAACAGAATGGGGAAGTGTAATGCACATGAGGCTAGAGGCTATTGTCAGACTCCAAATCTAAGACTGGCCCAGGTTCCAGAAGCAACACAAAAAGCCATTTGGCACTGCTAGTGGGACTGCAAATTGGTACAGCCACTATGGAAAACAGTATGGAGGTTCCTCAAAACACTAAGATTTGATCTACCGCATGATCCAGCAATCCCACTACTGGGTATTTACCCCAAAGACTTGAAAACCCATATCTGAAAAGGTATTTGCACACCGATGTTCATAGCAGCATTATTCACAGTGGTCAGGACATGGAAGCAACCGAAGTGTCCTACGATAGATGATTGGCTAAGGAAGCTGTGGTACATATATACAATGGACTATTACTTAGCCATAAGAAATGAAATACTGCCATTTGCGACAACATGGATGGACCTCGAGATAATCATGCTAAGCGAAATAAGCCAGACAGAAAAAGTTGAAAATCACATGATATCACTTATATGTGGGATATAAACCTAAAAGCAGCAAATGATCAGGACAAACAAACAGAGACTCATGGACTTGGACTATAGATTAGCGGTTACCATGGAAAGGGTGTAGGGTGGTAGAGGGGAGGTAGATGAAGTGTGGGCAGGGGTCAAATGTGGTGAGCAGAGAACTAACTATGAGAGGCAGGGTAACACAGTGTAAAGAGGACATATATATATATATATATATATATGCCTTCCTGTTAAAATGTACACCTGAAAGTTATTGGATTTCGTTAACCAATGTCACCCTAAAATTTTTTTTTAAAAATGTGATGATTTTAAACAATAAAACAATTAAAGGAAGGGGAAGGAAAAGGGGAGGAAAAATGTTACTTCCTGGACTGAGACACTTAGGATTTCACAATTTAGGATGTTGAGTCATTTCATGCTCAAGTTCCTGGGAACAAGAAACACTTTGACCTCTCTGCCATGTAATTAAATAAAAGTCATCAAAAATAAAGGCCATTTGGGAGAAAAGAGTCCTACACAAGAATTTTCATCCAGACACAGAGAAAGCCTGCCTCGGGAACTGTTTCTCCAAAGGCAAATGATTCAAACCTCATGTTTTATACAAACATAAAGAGCTTTACAAACAACAGCTCATTTGCACGTATTAGCACACTCAATGTCTAGCTAGGGTAGGTGATGTAGTCCCTGTTTTGCAGACATGGAAACTCCAGTACCAAAGATTAAGTGACTCTCCCAAGCTCATACAGCTATTAACATTCAGAGTTAAGACTCAAACACTGATTTCCTGATTCCAAACCAGGCACTCTTTCGATCATTCCATATTTCACATCTGCTCAATATCTATACTCTGTGTAATGCCCAATATGTTTTATAACTCAAATGTGTATAACATATACATAATAGTGCTTACACTATTTATGTATGTCATTATGTCTAATAGGTCTATGAGACTACTTGGTAATTAATAGAATGACTGCAATTGTTTATTGAACGGTTACTCTATGGCAGGTGCTATATTAGATAATTTAGAGCTTTATCTTATTTAATCCTCGAAAACACTATGAGATATATATTCTGATTCTCATCTTACAGATGAGGAAACTGAGGCTCACAAGATTAAATATTTGGTTCAAGGACATATAATAAATATGAAAGTCTGTGTTGTTTCTATTATGTAATACTGCCTCATTTATCTCTCTTTCTGTCTCTCCTTTCTCCCTTCCTCTTTGTCCCTCTGTCTTTCTGTCTGTGTATATATGTCTCGTTTTCACTGCCATGTAGACTGTGTGCTGTGTAATTTTACTCTGTAATCCAATAAAATATCAAGTGTATATGTGGCATGAGATAGTCAATGGGCAAACACAGGATAAACAAGAGTAACAGTGTTCCTTTTGACCATTTTACTTATTGAGCTGAAATCATCCGTCCTTGTTTACTCTTGGCAGTTCTGAAAAAGGTTTTGTTGACAAAAGGAATTTGAAAAGAAAACTTTGGGTGGAGACAGATGTTTTGCCTGCCTGATAAGAGGTAGTTTGCTTCAGAGTTGTGAAGAACAATGTATTCAAAGGTGAGAAGATCAGCTAAGATTGACAAAGGGAGCTATATATTTGTCTAGAGAGGAGGGAATTTTTTAAAGGTATGAAAAATGACTATAATAACAGAATATTAGTAACTTTGTATAGAATCGTGCCATATGCTGTGGAAGATTAAATTGGAAGCATTGCTTGCTATCTTGCTGTTACTTTAGAATGACACTGAGACTCTCCTGAAGGTTTCAAATTATAAATCCAAAAGATCATTATACTGCATTAGGGTGGATAATAACTGACCTGATTTGGATCAAGGTGAATTCGGCTTCTTTTCATAAAAGTGTAATTATTCTTTATCCAAGCCCTCTTCAGATCTAGATTCCCCTTGATAGAAGGGGAAATAATGCATTCTTTCTAAAATAATAAATATATTTATTGAATACCACAGATCCTTAATTGTAAACTGAATTTTTGCTTTCTTGGGGTCACTGGAGGATTGTACTCCATAATTGAACAATGCTTTAATGAATGTAATTTGGTGGCTCCACTTGCTAATGTGGCTAGTTCCTACTGTTTATTTCATTTCAAAATTGGATGCGATCAGATATGGAAACATAATTGCAATGTGTAGAAATAAGCTCCAAGATTTCTAGACCTGACAGCAAAAAGCTTGTAGGCATGTAATTAAGAGAGAGGGGAAAAGTTGACCTACTTTTACTGAGTTTCAGGGATTACCCTGTATATTTGACTGTGGATCAATTCATCTCCTTGTCTATTCTTCCCCTAATAATCTTGACCTCGTTTTCTATTGTTTGTACTAATGAATTAATTTGTAGTCTAATTCCGTTGATTTAGAAATCCAAATAAATGAGAGATTTGGAAGTGTCAATTAAGCAACCTGTGGAATTCTTATCACAAAGATTGCTTTGTTAGCCTCATTCTTCATTCAGTATGTGAAATTTATTTGGGGTCAGGGGTAATGGAGGGAACGGGTGCCAGTTACAGGGTCACTAAAAGGGATGATTCAACTTAGAAACTGTTAAATGTCACACATGACAACTGTGAGTCATCTTTATTTTAAAGAACTATCAATACTAAAATTAATCATCTGGAAAGTCAAAATTCTTGATAGCTCTCTCCTTAATAAAGAATAAACACGAGGTTCCTTACATTGGTAGCAATTATTTGTCTGTGAGGCTGATGGAACATCCAAATGGAGATGTTCAGTAGGCTCTTATGGATCTGAGACCCCAAACAGATGTCTGTTCCAGAGATCTATCTGAGACTCATTAGCATACAAAGTAACATTTGTTAATAGAACTCTGTGATGATAGAAATCTATATTAATACTGGCCATGGCCACATGTGGCTATTGAGCACTGAAAATATAGCTAATATGACTGATTTTAAAAAAATTTATTTCTTTTGATTTAGATTTAAATAGCCACACTTGGCTAGTATCTACTATAGTGTAGACAGCACAAATATAGAGGAAAATTGAAGGCCAGTGGAGGATGAGATTGCCCAGAGAGATTGTATAAAATGTGAAGGGAAAAGAAGCCTAAAATAGAACTGAGGGGAATAAATGAGCATTTCTGGGATGCCAGGAGCAATGAACCTACAAATGAATCTGATTAAAAATAGTCATAGAGCTAAAGTGGGAAGCCAGCAGGTCAATAAACAATGGCAAATAGAGTTGCAAAACAGGGCTGTCAACAGGGTCAAATGCTGCTGAGAGGTCAGGTAGAATATAGATTTTATAAAGGCCATGATTTCCTCTTGCAATAGTTGCACAACAGATACTAAAAGATACTCAGAATTATGTCCTCTCTGAAGGGACATAAAATGCTTTGGAAATTACTAATTGGTTTTAAAAGATGTCTAATATTTTATTTCTAAAAACAAAAATTCTCTTCTATTTGAGTTGGTTTGCGCATGGTACATTTTCAAACAGGTGTTTGAAAACAAGCAACTTCAGTTAGCCTATGCCCCGCTTGGTGACAGGATGCTAATGAGTAGTTTTCAATGTAACCAATTGTTTGATGAAATTTAACCATTTGGGGTCTTTTCAAAGTAGTTTATGTGCTGTGTGGAGCTTGCTATAAACTTGTCTTGAGGATGGATGTGGAAAAGGTATTCAGCCAAAAGCCCGAGCAATAACATGGATATTTTCTTGACCGTCTATTGAAGTCTCCAAAGTCTAGGCTTTTTTGAAAGGAAAGCCCTTTCAAATCAATGCCCATGTCTTTTGAGTATTGCCTGAACCCTCTTCGGTTGTCCATCTGCCATTTTTTCCTTGACTAGTTTGAACTATTTACAATTCCACGTAAAATCCCCACGGTTCGCTGACTTTTAAAGAGCAATATTTCTTCCCCACCTCATTTTGTGACGACTCACACAATGAAACCACACAACTCAAATATCTTGTCTTGAGCTCCAGAGCATTCAGTTGAGTAGAAAATAAGCCATATAGATCTCTCCTCAAAAGCATTCATTGTGCAACAGGCATTCAAGGGGAAATACGAATGCAGGCGTTTTAATTCACTATCTAATCAGTCTTAAGCAATATGTCCAGAGAGCTCTGTTTGTAAGCACAGCTCAAAGATCTGTTTTCTCATTTCTCAAGTGTATGCATCCAAATAGCTTCTCCCTGTCACTCATGGTCTTCCCTGGTGATTTACTCCAACTGCTGTCTGACCCTGATGAATTCAGTCTACTTTCCTACAAACACTAGTTTTACAAAAGCACTGGGGTTTGATAATTGGAAGCTCTTTTTTTTTTTTTAAACCGAAATATTACCACACCCTCTGCACCATATGACCTGGAGCAAGATGTGACTCTTTCTGTAAAGTAGATCCTTACATTGACTTATTCCCTGAAGCCTTCACACAGGGATGCTAGTGGGTGAGGTGAATTAAAGATAAAAATATGTTCATTCCAGAAGTGCTGGAGAAACGGGACAGAAGGTCAACCAGAAGCTGCAACTGCTTTGGAATATGCAGTTATAGAGCCATGCCAATAGTTGTGTCTCACGAAAGGTTTCTCAATGTTTCTCTGATGAGAATATGTCTAAAATAACATTGTCAAATTTAAGCGCAATTGGTATGAATTTTTACCAATGCACTTCAGGGCTAGTAACTTTTTCCTTTTTTTTCTTTTTTTTCTTTTTTTTGAAATCAAATAAATTTAATTTAGCCCTATCTGTTACAATCAATAGAAAATTCAATCTCTAGAGTGTTTTAGGAGACTCCCACTCCCTTTGAGAATATGCAGGGTACAGAAGGACTATTCAGTCCAGAAAATGTAATGATGGGCCTCTGGTCTTCAGTCCATCATGGTCCTTGCTCATGATCAGCCTACTTCATCCAAACAGAAGTTCCTCTATTCCCTTCATATCAGGCTTAAGCACAGAAACTTGACAGTGCTTCTAAGCTGAAGCATCTAATGTCTAGCCTCTCCATTCATATCATATAGCCACCTCCCCTTTGGAGATTGCCCAGAAGCGGAGAACAAATATCTTCCACTCAAGGAATTCTCTACCGAAACTAAAACCCAAACCCATTTTCAATCCCTAGGGGAATCCATTGAGTATTCCAGGTCAGGTCACTCCTCACTTTTGATCCAGACACCAGCTTCTCTCTCTCTCAAGTGCAGCATGATCCCTTGAAGGAACCAACATTGAAACCTACAAATATTTAACTCGAAGGAAGAGAGAAGTAAGGGAAGCCCAGCCATTGGACCTCATCTGTATCAAACCTGGTGCTCCCTTTTCTAACAAATATTTTGTAACATCTATTTTAATATACTGAAAAAAGTCACACATGATCAAATCGAGACACTCACATAATTAAGATGAAGAATATAATATAATGCCATAACTATACCATAAAAGGGAAAATAAATAAAAGAAATTAATAAATGAAAATGTTTTAGGATAAGTAAAAATGGTCCAGACAGATTTGTATATGATAAGAGAAAAAGGAGAAACAGCCTTTATTGTAATGGGGATAATATGCCAAATTACACACTCCAAGATGAGAGAAGGAGCAAGGGTGTTATTCTCACAAATGAGTTGGTCTCCATTTTTACCGGTTATGAGATGTTACATCCCTAGAGGGTACGGATGAAGTATTATATAAAACACATTTTCTAATTTTAAATCCTATTACAATCCAAGGTCTACATTACAGTCTTTAATACATAAAAACATTTCAGAGAGCATGTCTTTCAATAGATAATGGGGGATAGGGGAAATATTAGAAAACAAAGCTAATAAAAGAAGCTTTAGAGAAGCTATGATAGGTATCAAGGGACAGGATCAAAATAAGATTGAAAAGCAGCAGACAACCCTAAAATTATGGTTGGCCTAATTATTATATTGCAATAATAGTAATAAAAATATACTTAAAACCACCTTTGTTGATGAAATACAATGAGATCACTGCAATTCATATAGCTGCTAAGAAAATTTACTTCTATGTCCATTGAAAGGATTTAGAAGTAAAATTTTCATTTTGCCAGTTTGTATATAGCAGGTACAAATACAGACATGGGTATGTCAAATACATCTAGGAGAATTTATATTAGTGTCTTAACTTGTGATGTCATGAACAAAGCTATATGAAGTTCCAAATAAAGATAAGGTTCCAGTCAAGATGCCTCCTCCCATGACCACATTAAATTATGACTAAATTATAGAAGGATCAACCAGTCTAGCTGAATAGAAGTCTTGTAACTGAGGATATGAAGAAAAAGCCATGTCTAGACGGATAGGAAGGAGAAAACATGAAACATGCTTGTCTCACACCCGCATGTGGCAGTTGAGAATCAGGAGAGCTACAAGGGAGCCCCCATAAGACTGTCAGCCAATTTCTCAATAGAAACTTTGTAGGCCAGAAAGGAGTGGCATGATATATTCAAAGTAATGAAAAGCAAGGACCTACAACCAAGATTTCTCTACCCAGCAAAGCTATCATTTAGAATCGAAGGACAGATAAAGGGCTTCCCAGACAAGAGAAAGCTAAGATTTCAGCATCATCAAGCCAGTATTACAGGAAATGTTAGAGGGACTTCTTTAAGAAGAAGAAAAAAAGATAAACAGTATGAATAATAAAATGGCAATAACTACATATTTAGCAACAATTACTTTAAATGTAAATAGATTAAATGCTCCAATCAAAAAACACAGAGTGGCTAAATGCATAAGAAAACAAGACCCTTATATATGCTGCCTACAAGAGACTCACTTCAGATCAAAAGACACACACAGAACTGAAGGTGAAAGGATGGAAAAAGATATTTTATGAAAATGGAAACAAACACAAAAAAGCTGGAGTAGCAATACTAATACCAGACAAAATAGACTTTAAAACAAAGACTGTAACAAGAGACAAAGAAGGACCCAGTAATTCCACTTCTGAGTATTTAACTAAAGAAACCCAAAACATTACTTTAAAGGGACATGTGAATTTTTCTGTTCAGTGCAGCATTGTTCACGATAGTCAAGATATGGAGGCTACCTGAGTGTCCATCAATGGATAAATGGATAAAGAGGTGGTACATATGCAATGGAATCTTACTTGGCCATAAGAAAGAAATCTTGCCATCTGCAACAACATAGATGGACCTGGAGGGTATTATGCTAAGTGAAATAAGTCAGACAGCGAAAGCCAAATACATGATTTCGCTTATATGTGGGCTCTAAAGAACAAAATAAACAAAGCAGAAAGAGATTTATAGATACAGAAAACAAACTGATGGTTGCTGGATAGAAGGCTGGGTGAAAATGGTGAAGGGGTTGAGTTATAAATTGGTAGTTACAAAACAGTCACGGGGATATAATGTACAGCACAGGGAATATAGTCAATAATATTTTAATAGCCCTGTATGGGGCCAGGTGGGTACTAGACTAACTTGGGGGAATCACTTTGTAAATTATATAAATGTCTAACTGCTATGCTGTACACCTGAAATTTATATAAAATAATATTGAATGGCAACTACAATCGAAAAAATCTGAAAATTTTAATAGTCATTCAAATATCTAACAAACAATTTAAATTTTTATGTAAAATTCAGTTTGGTTCCAAACTCCAACAGTTTTTACACCTACTATAATGTCTGGTGGGGCATTCCAAAATAATGCAGAAAATAGTATCCTTTTTGTAAAGCCTGTTCCAGCATTGTAGAACATCTAGGCCGCCTGGTCACTACTCACTGAATGCCAGTAGTGCTCCTTAATCTTTGCGACAATCAAAAAACACTCCGATCTACTTCCAAAGTGCTTACTTGGAGTGGTAGGGGTTTGGGGGTATGACATGCACTGATTCTAGCTTAGAATCAGTGGCCTACATTTTGAAAACACAAGGCTTGACTGTGGGGGGCAACATTACCTTGATTTTTTTCAAATTTTCTACACAAGAACAAGACAAAAGTGAGTATGTCAACAGACTATAGATTATGTCATTACACAGGTTATAGAAATAATGACAGAAAAAAAGGGAAACACCTAGACTTTATGTCAAATTTAGCATATCCAGAAAGAATTAATCTGCCTTCCCTACTCCAGCTTATCTACCCATTGCCACATTCACACGTGGACTCTGTTATTATCTAAAATTATGCTACCACTGAAAGCATTGATTAAAATATGTCATTCTTGAACACTATCTCTAACCCTTTAAGTTAGCTTAAAGCATCCCCACTGTGAGTGTTAAATTAGCCCCCACTTCTGATGACATTCAGTCCTTCAACTTCTCTACTTTCTACCTATTGATCAGCCCTCAACTTTCTTCACTGCCCTCTTTATCCAGCTTAGATTCCACATTCCATTACATCAATTACACTGCTGTCATTATCCTAATCTCCCTCACCCATCTGTCTTTCATTGCACTTATCTGGCAAATCCCAACAAGAGCTAAATTCAAATATCCACCTTTTCTATCCCTGTAATGAAGGACCCCAGGGCTGCAGGAGAAAATCTTCAAACAGTGCAGGTTAGTATTTTCTAAATTCATAGTCACAAACCTTAAATAAATCAATCTTCAACACTGCCAAGCATTCCCGTTATGTTCCTCTTCTCAACTGACTCTTCCACTCTCTCCACGGTCTATTTCAAGCATGATCACTCTTTTCCAGTGCTCTGACTCCAATTCTTCTTTTTTCTGTATAGGATGATCTTGTCTCTTCCTTCACAAAGAAAATAGATGCCATCATACAAAAGTCCCTCTTTTGCCTATCAAATGTTACAAACCTACCTATATATACATCAGTCTTTTACTTCGTCCTTCTTGTCTTCTTTTAATTAAAGAAGAGATCCTTCTTCTTTAATTAAAAAAGAAAATCTATACAAAAAAATTCCCTCCAAATGTGCTTCCTCTGTTCCTCGTCTATACTTTTTCATGTCTGTTCACTCTTTGACCCATTGAAATCTGTCTTCTAGTCCTACTACTCCACTTAAAAAATTTCTGTCCAGATCACCAATGTCCAGCTGGTAAATTCCGTCCAGATCACCAATGTCCAGCTGGTAAATTCTGGCCACGTCAATTACTTTGGATGAGTTAGTTAACCACTAAGCTTTAGCTTTTTCATTGATAAAATTAAAATAATAATATCAGTTAGAGTTATTGGGGAGATTAAATGATATAATGCAAACGGAATTCTTAGGAAAATGCCTGGAAAAGAGTATAAAAAACTTCATAAATGGTATTTATTGTTAGTAGTAGCAACAGCAGTAGTAATGTTAATACATTCTATAATTAATCTTTAGTCCTCCTCCTATGTGGCTTCTCAGCTCCCTTTGACACAGTTAACCATGCAAAAAACACTAGCTTCCTGCCTTATTGATTTATAGGAATGGCTTCATAATGTTGTTATATTTTCTTTTTAGCCCAAATGATATATGCTTGCTCTGCCAGATATATTCTATCTATTGTATCTGCGTTCTCTGATCTCTGTGGCAACTTGTTGTGTGTCTTAAACCACCCTTGGAAAAAATATGCACTTCCTTTTTGGGTTTTTCTGAAAACTGGATACTGAGCAATGCCATGGTATTTTTTTGTTTGTTTGACTCCATTGTATTCTGCATTCTCAACTGACCTCGAGTAACTCAGACTTTAGGGTTTAATCATTTGGTACAAAAGACATATGAGCTGTACATGATATATTGCAAGCTCTTTAAGCGTAGAAACCATGACTCCTTCATCTGTATGCCCCATGGCATGGGACAGAGTACTTGACATATACCAAGCCCCAATAAATGTGCTTTGAATCGAACTTGAAATGGAGAGAGCAGACTGAATACTCAACTTGACATTTGCTGACATCCTTTTCATGCTTAAGATTTAAACTGATCTTTAGAAGGCCTTCTCTTGCTGATTAAGCATCCTATTTGCTAAAATGCTGTCTTTCTTTTTCTTGGTAGCTAACATTGAAAGTATTTCCCATCAGTCCTCTTTATAGAGCATCTATCCCCTGAAATAATTAGTATACTCATCAGTCTTCTTTAGATGCTGCTATCCCTGGTTGGCAATTTCCATTTTAGGGCATCAGCAAAAGGTTTTAGATGGCATGACAGATTAAATGGATGCTGAGTTGGAAATTCCAAGATACAGCCAGTTCAGCCAATGGGATAAAGGAACATATTTTTTTTTGAGTCAGAATGAGGCACACTGAAACCAGCATATGTTATACTGTGTGAGATCTTTACACACGACCCTTAATTTGTCTCTACAGAGGACTTATGCACTGAAAACAAACAGTTAGATATCAGAAACTTAAAATAATACCAACAGTTTTATTTCTTAGTGTCAGGCTCAGTGCAGCCATTGGGCCAGATGTGTGTGTTTGTGTGTGTGTGTGTGTGTGTGTGTAAATTGGGTAGAAAAAAACATCGTTTCAAATGAAATATTACATGAAACTCCAATAATATAAACCAGATAAAAATGGAGCTGACCTTACTGAACTCCAGCAAAAAACCTTGAGTCCCATCAGCTCAACCTTCTCCTGGATCTAACCCACAGTGGCACCTGAAGGAGCTTCAGAGAAGTCAAGGACTCTGCAGACACAGTTTGAAAAGCTATTAACCTTAGAGGATGGATTGTGAGAATTCTGAGGTAGAAATTTTTTCACTGAACTCCTACAATGAAAGCACTAAGGAATTCAAAATACAATGATGAGAGATGCTCCATCTATTTATGCCATACTCTCTTACCAAGGGCAGCACTCAAACTGCAAAGAAGGGGAAAGTTTGAAATTTAGAATGTACATGGAGGAAAAGAATGTACCTGCCAAGGAAGCAGAGAATGGGGAGATAAAAAATGAAGAAGGAAAATAGAGAAATGGTTGTCATGAAATCTTTTATTTATTTTTTCTACAAAAGAGAGTTAGTCGACAGGTTGAATATTGATGAGAGGTAAATTATTTTTAGATTTAATGACATGAAGTTCATTAATGACTTTAGTGAAAGTTAGTTTGTGGCACAATGGGATGGCAGCTGGACTGTGTTGGATTGAGGACTGAAGAGAAGGGGAGGAAGTGAAGGCAATGATTATATCTAGAAATTTAACTGTACAAGGGAAAAGAGAGGTCTATAAATGATTGCTTATTTTGCTTTCATTGAGAGAGAATTAAGCATGTATAAAAGCTGATGCAAACCATTGATTTGAGAATGAAAGTTTGAAAATAATAGAGAGAAAGAAGTAAACAAAAACTTAAAGTTCCTGAATGCAAAGGTCCTGGAAAAGTGAGAGACAATGAGATCTAAAGCTCAAGTTGAGTGCCTAGCCTCAGACTGAAGGATGGATAGATTTTATAGTTTAACAAAAATGAAGGAAGATGAAACAATATAGTTCAGGTATATGTAGACTTGTATATTTGACAGGGAGAATGCAGAAGCTCCCTTCTGGTATCTTCCTTTTTCTTGGTAAGACAAGATAAAAGTTAGTCTACAAAGAATGGCTTGAAGCAGGACTCAAATCTGAAGAAAAGTTTTGAAATATTCTTTGTGAAGAGAGGGAAACAGATTGACCATAGCAATATAATAGGTTTCTCAGGAAGAACTGAGGGACCACATGAAGTTCATGATCATGAATTCATATTAGAACTAATCCGTTCTGTCGAATCACAGTTTTTGCAGAATTTAGCTGCTTATTGGCACAACTGGAGAAGTTGGACAGTTGAATGGATCCAAGTTTGGGTTTTTTTCAGGTTGATGCAATAAAAAGACAAGTAACATAAGGTGTTTGAGGTAGTGATGAAGATGTTATTGAAATGGTTAATTATGAAACTGGGCTGGTTAAAAAGGGAAGTGAAGAAAAGAGAATGTTGACTGGGAGAAAATAGAAGGGTAATTGGTTTAGATGTCTTAAAGAGGTAAAATAGAATTCATGACAGGAGTAGTGAAACTCCACTATAGAGCTGGAAAGAAAGGTAGTTGTGGTAATAGAATGGGGTGCTGGGATTAGAGATTTGGGAGGTGAAGTAGTTATGGATAATGATAAGGTTCAGAGAGTAGCTTTGGGGAAGGCTAACTGAGGAGGACTAGAGAAGAAGGTCATTGGAACCAGGAAGGCAGGATATTTGGATGGGCGTTGATGTCATCCTAGGATGATTAGGATTTAGAGCAGAAAAGATGTCTGAGAACCAGGTTCCAAAGACTTAGATAAAAGAGTAGAGTAGCTAACAGCAGTACGGAAAGGTTTTTAGAGCTACACTATAGGACTTTCATGATAGCAAAGGGATTTAACTACAACATGGATGAGTAATATTCTAGAAGAGGCCATAGAGAGCAATGGTCACACTTTTTTCTTCTAGGTCCACCACTTGAGTAGTGACATAGCGAGAAGAAATGATGTTCAGTAGGCAGTATAATCTATTTGTGCCTTCTCATCCTGTTCCATGCTAAAATTTGTCTAGAAAATAATAAATTTGTAGTGAAACTAGAGTGTGTTTCTGTATTCAATTTTCAAAAATTTCATTGATTTTTAACAGTGCAAAAAGGTAAGAAAAATTATTTGACCTATGTCTTTTTGGCATGTCCATAAACTATATCTGAGAACATATAGTATTTCCTTTATTCTGTCTCTTCATTTGAGAGGGCCCCAAGGAAAGCAGTATCCTGAGGAAAGCCAGGTTTCAGTTAAGACAAGGAGATGGAGCAGATGCCCAGAAAAAAAGTGAAGCTACAGATAACTCATTTTGGAAAAGCAAAAAAATCTTGACATCATATTTTACTCTCAGTAAGCCCCCACATTCAATAAAGCACCAAGTACTTTCAAATTCACCTCCTAAATATCACTTTAAAGACTATACCATCATTCTGCAAGCCACCATCCTCTCTCCTTGGTCTATTGCAGTAACCTTTCACTAGGTTCCCTGTTTCCATTCTAGTTCACCTGCAATCCACTTTTCATTCTGCAGCCAGAGTGATCAGTCTGAGAAAAAAAGTCAGTCCACATTGCTCCTATCTCCCCAAAGTGTTCAGGACAAAGGGTGTTGTGCCAGTAACCCTCCCACATACACACACACATCTCATGACCCAACTACATGCCAAAACATACCATAGTTACCTTATACTTGTACTCATATTCCTCTCTCTGCTTAGAATGACTCTACTGTCTCTGCCATCTGTGCTTGGCTATCTCATACTCTCCTTAAAAATTCTTCCCTGGGTAGTCCCTCCTATAGGAAGTCCTCCTTGACATCCCCGCCCCAAAGGCCAAATTAGAAGTTCTCATCCTCTGCGCATTGATAGAATAATGTGACTTCCTCCATCATAAGCATGTATCAAATTATATAATGATAATCTATTTACTTGCCTATCTTTCCAACAATAATTGTGCTTTGTGAATAGTAGGCACTCAATAGCTGATTAATGGATGTAGATGCATTGCAAGATCCATTTTAGGCAATTGTGGGAGATAACATTAAATACATCTGGGCTTCTTCTGAAACAGTTACATTGTTTTCGAATGTAGAAATGGGCTTGGAGAGAAGAATCTATCAGTTTCAGACTCCAGTTGATACTAACCACATTTTTTTCCTCAGGAGAAGTGGAGCACTATGCCTTTTTCCAATAGAAGGTTATCCAACCATTGCACTGGCCATAAGAATACTTTGCTTCTCATACCATATCTTTCCTCTCTTATGCGCAAATTATAGCTACTGAATAAGTCTATCACATGATTGTTAATGGCTATTAATAAAATGTAAATTTCACAAGATGGTAAGAGGGGCTTATCTAACTTACTGTGCTACAACAGTATAGGGTCAGGATTTATAAAGACTGTTCTGAGGAATACACACACGTGTTTTTTTTTTTTTTCCTCCAGGAATAAGATTTGGTAGGAAAGCCATTGGTACATATCAAAATGCCTCTTATTCAATTTTTAAAGCCTTTTAAATTTGAACTAAATTTACACATACAGGAAAATTGCAAAAGATGGTATAGAATAATAGAGAGTACCTTTACATTCTTCACCCAGATTCCCCTAATGTAAACATCTTACATAGCCATAGTATAATGATCTAAACAAATTACCATTGTTTAAATTCAAGACTATATTGTGAATTAGCTATCTTATTATCTGAAATTTTCTTTTCTTTTCTTTTCTTTTCTTTTTTCTATTGGTGAGAGGGCAAAGTTTTGCAGCTTTAGTTGAAATAAGAGTACTAAAGTAGATGACCCTGCAGGAAAGTTCTGTCCTTTACATACAAAGAGATCAGACCTTGAACTACATACACTACACTTGCTTAGAATAGGAAGAACAATAACACTTTCTGAAAGGAAACTAAAAAGAAAAGAGATTTAAATGAAAGAATACTAGGTTGAGGCACAGGAGACCTGGGTTCCAGGCTCAACTCTACAATCAATTAGTCTTAGCACTTCCCGAGACCCCACTGAGCTCACTGACTTCTAAGATTCCTCTCAACTCCAAAGTTTAATGCCCAAATATGATATCATTGAAAGAGCAAGATTTAAAGCCAGCGTCACATTAATATTTAAGAAGCCTTGCATTTGAGTACATTGAACAATAAAGTGAGGAGGTCACTAGTGTATCTAATTGGAACAGAATTGCCAAGGAGAATACTTATATTTATTTTATGCCAGTGAAATATCATCCTTCACGATTCTCTGTCATCTTTCCTAGATATTGACTTCTGCTTTATTCTTTGGCTGGTATAGCAAAGAGGCTAGATTTCCAGTTTGGTTTCAGATAAAAAGATATACAGGTCTCAATTTGGAGGGTAAAAAACAATGAGAAAATAATTTTTAATGTTTTTAATAAAAGCAAACTGAGTTTTAAAAAAAGCGAAAGTTTTAGTTATAGGAGAGCTCATAAAAGTAATCATTGCTCTACCCCATCTACTTTCATCCTCTGAAATAAAACTAATCTACTAGTGCTGTGTGGAAGACCTTCATCCCTGAAGATAGAAGGGGGAAAGGGGATGGAGAGTGAATGAGGACAGGATAGATGACCTTAGTTAAAATCTATTTGGTACATTTCACAGATGAAGGAGAAGCACTATGCTGAAAGCAGTAGTATCTAGATGAAGGGAAATAAGTCAGGCAAATAAATAACACATAAGGACAACATTCCATCTGAACAGTTGTCTCCTAGAGACTGTTGGCAGCCCTCAGCACCAATTGTTTGCAGAAGAGAAGTGCATTAGTTTGCTAGGGCTGCCATAACAAATTACCACAAACTGGGTGGCTTAAAACGACAGTAACTCATTGTGTCACAGTTCTAGAGGCTAGAGGTCTGGAATCAAGGTGTCAGAAGGGCTATGATCCCTCTGAAAGCTCTAGGGGAGAATCTCTTCCATGACTTTCTCTTAGTTTTTGGTGCTGCCAGCAATCCTTGGTGTTCCTTGACTAATAGATGTATATCTCCAACCTCCACCTCTGTCATCACATAGTGTTCTCCCTGTGTATCTCCTCTCCTCTTCTTATAAGGAACATCAGTCTTATTGGATTATGACCCACCCTAATTGAGTATGACCTCATTTTAACTTGATCACATCTGTAAAACCCTATTTTCAAATACATAAAGTCACATTCACAGGTACTAGGGGTTAAGATTTCAACATATCTTTTTACGGGACAGGATTCAACCCAGAACTAGAAGTTTTCAAATTGTTTTTGACTCTGAGAACACCTTATCGATGGCCTTATCAAAGGTACTGACCTCCACATGAGGGGAATTGTAATCTTAGTCTTTGTTGATTGGGGGGGAAGACATTAATTTTTATAAACTTCTTCTAAGTTTAATGATGCTTTCAAATATATTTATATTTTATCATTTTTATTAAAACAGCACCCATATGCATTTGGAAAAGTCATACACGGGGGTACAAGACAGTCTGATGAATATCAGACCTGATGGTCTGAAGGTCAATGACTTTGAGTCCTGACTCAGCTACAAAGGCACCATGTGACCATGGGTGGGTCCATTAACCACTTCTCTATAGGTCTTAGTTTCATCTATGCCTAAAAGAGGGCTGGATTGATTGACCTTTAAAATTTCATCTCTAATATTCTCATAAGTTGATGTGAGAAGAAACATTTTAGGCAAGAACACTTCAGAAGTTGTGTTCTTGCCAGATAAATTCATGTCCAATTTCACAATCAAACTTCACCCCTGCTAAGATGATGTGTCAGCTTTCAGTACTTGGCAATACTCTCATAGTGCAATTTAAAAATAACTCAATCAGGTAAATAGTTCAGGGCAGTAAATACTTCAAATATTTTTAAAGTTGTCCAACTGAAAAGTTACAAACTCAGTTTGGCCATAATTGATTTATTAATAACAAGGACAGACCTGACAAGGGACAAACAATTAATGAATCCTCAGCAAATCATTCTGACTACAAAGTCCTACAACCAGTTGCTGCATTCTTTGAATCTCTCTCTTCCCCTTTCCATGCCATCTAATCAATCACCAATACCAACAGATTCTATCTCTTAATTATTTCTTTAATTTTTCTCTAATTCACCCACTCTTGCATATAACCATCATCACCATTAAGTTCAGGCTATGATCATTTCTTATCTAGATTAATTCAAGTAACTAGGATTCCTATTTGATGTCTTTGATATTCCATGCGACCAACCTCCCACAATCCATTCTCTATACAACAATCAGAATCATCTTCTTAAAATAAAAAATATGTTGGTACCATTCTCCTTCAATGGTTTTTTTTCATTGCTCTTAGAATAAAAAAAAAATGAGTTTCCTAGCCATGCACACAAGACACTGTATGATCTGACCCTAGCCTCCCTCTTCAACTTCATTTTCGACTCTGCTTCACTCCCTTCATAACATTCTATATTCCAGTCATGTTCGATTCCTTACAAATGCCCAAAGAGGCTCTTTTCTTTCTTGTTCATGATTCTTACTCTGCTAGAAATGCCCTCCTTCCTTTCTCCCCTTCTTTACCTAGTTCCTACTCATCCTTAAAGACTAGGCTAAGCATTGCTTCTTCTTGACAGTCTTTCCTGAACTGCCCATCCCTCCCATGTGCCCCCTCTCCCTGCACAATGAGATTATCTCTAATGTCATTTAGTGTCGCTATTTCTCTCTTCAACTCTTTTCTACTCCTACCAAAAATGAAAGACTACTAACCAGATAAGTCAATTTCAACAGTGCTCGTCTGGCCATGTTTACCATTGGGTGGGGACAATGTGTAGTGAAAAGTCATACCCATGTACATAACTCTTGTCTTCTGCTTCCCACCTCCTTGAAACAGGTCCAGTTAGAAATGAGGCCCCCACCTTGATTTTTTTCCAATGCTTTCTTCATACTATGTAAGAAAACTTAAAGATGGGTTCAACATTATGTTCCTTTTCTCTCTTCTAGTTGCTTTGGTCTCTCCTGGACTACAATCTTCAGAATTGTTTCTGTACTTTTTTTTCTACCCTTAGTTTAGCCAGGAAGGCTAGAGGTGATTGGAGTCAACTAAATGTGCTTCCACAGGTGTTCTAAGATTCTGGCAAAGTCTTTCCTCTGTAGGGTTGGCTTTTTATATCGAGAGTATTTTATAATGATTACTCTTCCTCTCTCCCTGCCAGATCCAGGAGGAGATATTTCTTGGCTCTTCTGTGTAAGAAGCTGGTGGAGTAGCACACAAAAGACTGAGGCTCTATCTAAGACTGCTGCCATTATGAGTTTCTTACTTTCAAGCTAGTCCACTCTCAGACTCCAACAATTTGTCAAAATTCTCATTTAAGTCTGAGAAATTGGCACGATCAAGAGCAGCCCAACTGGGCACGATCAGTAAATATAATCTGCTTTTCTGGATTGGATCCTGGACTCTAAATAGAATTTTAGGAAACAACTGCAAAAATCTGAATAAAGTATAAACTTTAGTTAATGATAATAATGTATCCATACTGCTTAATTATTTGTAACAAATGTATTGTAAAAATATATGTTTTAATAACAGAGGAAACTCAATGTGGAGCAAATGAGATCTCTCTGTACTATTGTTGTAATTTTTCTGTAACTCTAAAATTGTTCTAATAAATAAAATTTATTTTTTTTAAAAGTAAAACAGAGTAAAGTCATTGGAGCATGGTAGGAGGTGGGAGACGGGTAGATTACAATATTAAGTGGTGTGACTAGAATAGGCATTATTTAATTGAGGGTTTAAAGAAAGTGTGATAGACATAAATCTATGCTAGCACCCACCATTCCTACCTCCTTCTCTGGAGTGTGATCAGAAACATGTGAACATGATGGATGTCAATCCTGTGCCTAGGTTCTGTTATATGGAAAAGTTCAAGGGACTTCTGCAGACAGAATTAAGGTCCTTGATCAAAACTACATAGACTTTTTTTAAAGAAATAGAATAAAAAATCATCAGATTTGTATGGAAGCACAGTAGACCCTGAATAGCCAAAGCAATCATGAGAAAAAAGAACAAGGCTGGAGGCATCACTCTGCCTGACTTCAAAGTATATTACAAAGTGACAATAATCAAAATGGCATGGTATTGGCAGCAAAACACAAACACATGGACCAGTGGAATAGAATCAAGAGTCTAGAAGTAAACCCATATTTATATGGGCAAATCATTTTTTACAAAAAAGCCAAAAACATAAAGTGGAGAAAGGAAAGCCTCTTCAATAAATGGTGCTGGGAAAACTGGAAAGCCACCTGCAAAAAAATGAAACTAGACTGTTTTCTATCACAACACACCAAAATTAACTCAAAATAGATTAAAGACCTGAATTTAAGACTTGAAACAATAAATAGCATAGAAGAAAACATAGGAACTAAACTCAAGAACATTGGACTTAGAGAGAATTTTATGAATGTGATCTCAAAGGCAAGGGAAGTAAAAGCAAAAATAAATAAATGGGACTATATTGAACTAGAAAGCTTCTGCACAGCAAAAGAAACCATCAACAAAGCAAAGAAGCAACCATCCGAATGGGAGAAGATATTTGCAAACAATGCCTTCGATAAGGGCCTAATATCCAAAATATACAAAGAACTTGTACAACTCAATAACAACAAAGAAACAAACAATCCAATTAAAAAATGGGCAGAGGACCTGAACAGACACTTCTCCCAAGAAGACATACGAATGGCCAACACACATATGAAAAGATGCTCGACTTCAATAGCTATCAGGGAAATGCAGATCAAAACCACAATGAAATACCACCTCACACCTATCATAATGGCTACGATCAATGGGACAAGTAATAACAAATGTTGGAGAGGATGTGAGGGAAAAAGAACCCCCATACACTGCTGGTGGGAATGTAAATTGGTACAGCCACTATGGAAAACAGTATGGAGGTTCTTCAAAAAACTAAGAATTGAACTACCATATGATCCAACATTCTCTCTTCTGGGTATTTACCCCCCAATAAAACTTGAAAGCATTTATCCAAAAAGATGTATGCACACTGATGTTCATAGCAGCATTACTCACCGTGGCCAGGACATATAAGCAAACGAAGTGTCCTACACTGGACGATTGGCTAAAGAAGCTGTGGTACATATATACAATGGAATATTACTCAGCCATGAGAAGAGATGAAATACTGCCATTTGCGACAACATGGATGGACCTCGAGATAATCATGCCAAGTGAAATAGCCAGACAAAGTTGAAAACCACATCATATCACTCATATGCGGGATATAAATCTAAAAGCAACAAACAAAGATGACAAACAAACAGAGACTCATGGACATGGACAGTGGACTAGTGTTCACCAGAAGGGAGAGGGGGAGGGGGAATGTAGGTAGGGATAAAAGGGGTCAAATATGTTGTGACTAAAAAAAAATCTCACTATGGGCGATAAATACACAATGCAATATATATGATATACTGTTGAACTGTACACTTGAAACTTATTGGATGTTATTGATCAATGTCACCCCAATAATATTTAATAATAAAAAAGGGGAAAAAAAGAATTAAGGTCCCTGATCAGTTTGGCTTTGAAGTAATTAAAAGGGACCTCACTGTTGGTGGCCCTGATCTAACCAGAAGGGCCCTGTAAAAAGGCATCTTAAAGTCACAGATTTAAAGTAGCAGTGACTGCCTGTCTCAGTTACTGGCTTCGAGGATGCAAACTGCCAGGAATTCTACAGCTACAAGGAAATAAATTTTGCCCATGACCTGAGGCAGCTTGGACATGGACCCTTCTGTCTTTGAGCCTGTGGATAAGAGCACGGCCTACTCAACACCTTGACTGCAGCCTTGTAAGACCCTAAACAGGGAACATAGCTAAGCGGTGTCCAGATTCCTGCCTTTTGAAGCTGTGAAATAATTAATGGGTGTCGTTCAAGCTGCATTCGCAGTCATTTGTTACACAGCAGTAGATCGCTAATACAGGATTTGAGAGGGGAAGCCATGCAGCTACCTTGGGAGAGAAGGAGGAAAATAGTAGGAAAGTAGAAGTATGACATGGCCTGACATAGGTTTTAATAAGGTCAATGTGGCTGCTGATTTGAGAAGAGACTGAGGGAGGCAAGGACAGTTGAGCAGGGAGATAAATTAGCTGGCTGTTACGATAATCTAATTCAGAGATGATGATGGCCTAGGCCAGGGTAGTGGTGGTAGAGGTGATGAAAAACGGTCATATTCTGGACTTATTTTGAAGGCAGAGCCAAAATACTTTCCTCACTGATTGAAAGTGGAGTGTAAGGAGAAAGGAGTCAAGGATGACTCCAAGGTTTGTAAACAGTAACAAAGGAATGGAGTTGACATTTACTGGGATGGAAAATCAACTGAACCTGGGGCTGGAGCATATCCCCCTCCCCAGTTTTCTTCCCATGAGCTGTGACCTAATTTCAAGAAATAACTTGTAAAGTAAAAGTGCCCCTGGCAAAAATAATCATAGTAATAGAAAGAATACTTAATAACATTTATCGAGCTCCTTCTAGATGCCAAGAGCTATTCTAAATATTTTATATATCTCACCAAATTCTCATAACAATCTTATGTGGAGGTACTATTAACTCATAGATTTTAAAAACAAAGATGCAAAGGATAAGAGAGGTCCATAGCCAGTAAGTTGTGAATGTAACGATTAGGAGTGCAACCTCTAGAGATCTTAGCTTTAGTATTCACAATCCTTGTGTTCTTTGTTAAGCTACTTAATATCTCTGAGCCTTGATTTCCTAACAATAGTAACTGAACTGGGTGGTTTTGTATATGTTGGTTCTTCTAATCCTCAGAATGATCCAGTCAGGCATGTTCTGTCACCAGATGTAGACATTGATGATTTAGAGCAGTGACACATTCTGCTCAAGAGTCACTCATCTTTGGGTGTTTGTGTGATGGCTCCGCTGGAGACCATGGGAACAGGCTGGTGCAAATCTACTTCCTGTACTGTGCTGATGGCAAGATGCTTGCATTTCTATGGAAGACTGTTAGCTATTTTGAAAGCAATGATGATTTTAAAATTGTACCGAATTAGAAATAGTGTAGACTTTTGTTAATTAAAACCACTCTTCTTCCTGAGGTTTCTAAAACAGATTGTTATTTTTCTGAAATAAAAACCACTACCAATTGTAATACTCAGAATCTTGTCAGGAAAATGTTCATGTTTTCCTGTTTAATAGATGAGGAAACTGAGACATGTAAAGTTGCCCAGGATCATTACATAACGAGTATATGATCCACCTGGGTTGATGACAAAGCTGTTGCTCTTAACCACTATAATTTTTGACTGACTACCTACTATGAGCTAAGTGATGCAACCAATTCATGATATTTTCCTGTTATATAAATGGGCCAGAGATGTCCCCTGTGTATTGGTCTTGGTCCTCATGCTGTTTATCTCTTTGCAGCAGGCTAAGACTAATGCTCAAAGCCTTGTGGCACCAAACTCAAATTCTTACATGTCTAATTGTTTTAAACATGGTCCAAGTAAACATACTTTTAACTGTATAGAGCCTACCTACTTTACATACCCTGTGAAACTATACTCAGCACTTGCTAACCATAGATAAGACTAATGCTGTGTCTATAAAAGACCCCAAACCACATCTATCTTTCAGACCTCTCTGACCCAGAGGCTCTCCACCTTGGTGCCGAGCAACAGTGCCTAGACATGGAAGCCTGTTCTCCAAACTTCCTTCTCCCCAGAAGCTCTCTTGCCGTATTCCTCTTTGGGGCGAAAGCCCCATGCTGCTGTCTCTAGAAGGTTTGCTAGGAGTAACTTCTCCTCTCACGTGATCCTGTCCCTGCACCGCCCAGTAAAGCTTGTGTTACTGCCTCTTGTGATCCTGTCTTTTCCTTGATCAGCCTAGAAATACCTGAAGTCACCGCACTTCCCATCAGGACTAACTTACAGGCCTTTATTAATTTATTTTATGTTTCTGTTTCAATGGTTTATTTGAGGTATAACTTACATATCATAAAATTCACTCATTTTAAGTGTACAATTCAAAGACTGCCAGTAAATTTTCAGAATTGTGCAACTATCACCACAATCCAATTTCAGAAGATTTCCATGCCTCTAAAAAGAAATGCATGCCCATTTGCAGTCACTCCTTGTTCCCTCTCTTTGCCCCTGGCAACCATTAATCTTTCTGTCTTTAGAAATTTCCCTATATATTTTCTATCACATTTTATTTATTTAAAAAATTAGCTGATTTACATCGCAATGATCCAATTTTTAATTATATAGTTATTTCAGTCATGTGAGCTTTGAGCAAGATCATAAAGATTAAGTCTGTTGTAAGATGTGTGTGTATCACATAACAAAACTCCCTTAAAGACTAGAGCACTTTTGCATCAATTCACTCATCTGAGCCCAACAACATGTGAGGAAGGTAAAATTCTACAGCATAGTTATTAGGATATGGGCTTTGCAATTAGACAGAGCTGAATTTTATTTAAGTTCCATGGGAAGAGAGACTATGTCAGTATCTTTATCTTTATGCCCCAATACTTAACAGAGTATGTGGCACACAGTAGGTTCTCAGTGAATGTTAAGAGGTTAGGGGAAAAAAAAGAAGGAATGAACTTTAGCTCACCAGGAAGCAAAACTGTGAACTTGGGTAGCTCACTTTGGTTCGCTGAGGCTGAATTCCATCATCTAAAAAAAATGGGGAAAATATCCGCTTCCTAGCATTGTGAGGATTGACTGAGATGGTATATGGTAAGTGTCTGACACACAGATCAAGATCATGAGGTTCAGAAAGGTTTAGTCACCTGTCCAATGTTGTGGTTGCAAGTTAGTTTTAGAAAGAAGGCTTAAATCCAGGCTTGCCTGCTTGAGAAAGAAGTTAAAGTCTCACTCACAGACAGCTTAAATGAGCATAGATAATTGTATCATGTGATATATGATTAAAGAAAGGTGCAATGATGGTAGGATTAAAAGCTCCTAAAATGTCATTTTTTTTTCTTGGTAATAGTGGTAGAAAAGTCCCTGAGTGCTATCCTATGTCATTTCTGAGTCCATCCTTTACAGAAAATGCTCTGCCTTGTCTCTTACTTATGAAATGGTGTTTGATCACTTTAAATCTTCTTCTCTGCCTGGCTTTGATTGCAAAAAGTGGTCAGGTTAATTGGAACAATTAAGGTGCTCCTGGGGGATAATTACCCCCTTTTACTTTCTGTGTGTGAAGAGGAAGGCGGATGGCTGGTCCTGAAAATGGGATCCCTGTGGCACACTGGGAAAGAGAATGAAAAACAGTGAAATGGAGCTCAGGATGCGTTTTCTCTTTTACTTAACATAATTAGTGAATAAAAGCATATGCCATCTCTTGTGTCTTTTTTTCCCCAAGTCATACATCTTAGAGGATGCAGAGAAGTGTGATCTGGCATCTGAGTCCAGAGAAAACCAGGTCTGAGTCCAAGAAGTAGGAGTGGATTTTTGCACATCCTCACCAACCCTACTCTCCTTTCCCATATGACCCACCACCACACCAAGACTGTCACCAGGCCTTGCCACTGAGCTTTGAGAAACGACAGCCACTGAAGTGATCTCTTCTTCTTCTTGGACTTCAACCCTTGATACAACCAGAATCGCCTTTTAGGAATCCACCCAATGAGGTACACTCACCAGCAGAATTTAAAGTCCACTCTGGAAAGTGATAGAGTATGTCCTCTTCTGCTTTAAAAGTTGTTATTCAGTGCAGTGTCTAACAAATTGGATTAGGGGTCTGAAAGTGAAAAACACTCTCTTCACCCTCCAACTTCTAACAAGCACATTATGAAACTGCCTTGTATTCAAGTTGAGTGACTTGAGCGCGATGTGATTTGCAGACAATTTAGGAGTCAGAGTGAATGGGCTCATTTATACAATGGATGCATTTTGCACAACCAGTCAATAATTAATGTTGCAAGTTAGGTGCAAGAACCATGTTGGGACTGGCATCCTTTAAAATGACATCCTGCTGTGTTATCGAGAGGAAAGAAAGCAGGGAAACTTTGCCAACAGAATCATAAGTAGATGGCTTCTACTACAGCAAGCTGGAAATGCCTGCCCACTGACTTCTCCAATTATGCTAAAATGCTTGAATGTAGATTGTCAAATTATAGGAGTTTTGAAGCAGTTGCACCTTTAAAGATATTTAAATTTATAGTTAAAAAATAAGAGGTGGAAAAGGTAACAGAGAAATGGCTTTGGAAACAGCAAGCATTACTACTACTATTTGACCTTGAGAAAGCCACTTTATTCTGTGAATTTCAGCTTTCTCCCTTATGAATGGAAGTGATAATTCCCCTTATAAGGCTCTGAGGATTAAATGAGCCCGTGGGTATAATGTGCCTAGCAGAGGGCCTGTCATAGAGAAATTAAATTACTAAATGTTAGTTCTCATGCCTACCTCTGAAAAAGAGGCCACGATTGAAATGAGTTACAAAGTGCTTTATGCAGGGGAACTTTCCTAGAGAGAAGGTCTGTAACTTTCATCCAATGTGCAAAGCTCCAAGAGATTAAGAACTACCACACTAGATTGAGAGTTTCAAAAGCAGAAAAGCCTCTTATTCATTTTTATATACACCATGCCACATTATTTTGAGAAATGAATCAACTATCCCTTCTGGAAATCAGATGGCATTCATGTGTTGCAGAGCAGCTTGTTGGTGTGATTTTTAAGGAGAGTTGATTTTGCATCTATCATGATCTGTTCTGGGTGCAAATTATAATGACAGCAGCAACAATAATAATAACCAATCTTTATTGAACTCTTTATGTGTTCTAGGGTTTGGGAAAAGTATTTTATAACAATTAATATAGTTAATCAACAAACAATCCTATGAGGTAGCTATCATTACCCTTGTTTTTACATGTGAGAAACAGAGAGGTTAAGAAGCTCTCTTAGTGTTATACAAGCAGTAAGTAGTAGAGCTGGGCTATGAACTAAGTAGTCTCATTAAGAGCCTGCCCATGCTATAAATTAAATAAGTCTGAGAAACATCCCCATCCTGAAGGAGCTTACCATCACCTTACTTGAATGTTTGAGATGATATTCTCTGGGAAATATGGACTTGACACCAAGTGACGTGGCCTTAAATAAGGTCTTTCCATGCTCTAAGTAAGCTTATTCATATATTTTAAAACTCTGGTAGAAGTGTAAAATTTTGTAGCCACTTCAGAAAACAGTCTGGCAGTTCTTCAAAAGTTAAATACAAAGTTACCATCTAACCCTATAATGCTGCTCCTGGATATATACCCAACAAAAATGAAAACATGTCCATATAAAAACATATAAACTAATATTCATAGAAACATTATTTATGATAACCAAAAAGTGGAAACAACCCAAATTTCCATCAACATCCAGACAATGGGATATTATTCAGCAATAAAAAGGAATGACATACTGATTCATGCTACAACATGGATGGACCTCGAACATATTATGTTAATTGAAATAAGCCAGACACAAACAACCACCTATTATGATTTCATCCTTATAAAACTCTTAAAAATGTATACTAATCTATAGTGACAAAAGGCAAATAAATGGTTGCTTTGGTAAGGAGGGGTGGAGGGACAGATTATAAAGGAGTAGGAGCAAAGTTCTATCGGTGATGAATATATTCACTATCTTGGTTGCAGTCATGGTTTCACAGGTGTATACATATGTTAAAACTTACCAAACTGTACACTTTGAAATTTAAAATTTGTTGTATATCTATTATGTCACAATAAAGCTACTTTTAAAAATAGAGATAATACTACCTAGGGGTGCTGAGAGGCTTAAATAAGATACTTTATGTGAAAGTGCCAAGCACAGTGCCTGATTTAGTCTTTACTTAAAAATTCTTAAAACACCATAAAAATTTTAGCATACAGTATGGAGGTTCCTCAGAAAACTAAGAATTGATCTACCATATGATCCACAATCTTCCTACTGGGTATTTACCCCAAAGACTTGAAAACTCATATCTGAAAAGATATTTGCACACTGATGTTCATAGCAGCATTATTCATGGTGGCCAGGACATGGAAGCAACCAAAGTGTCCTACGATAGATGATTGGATAAAGAAGCTGTGGTACACATATACAATGGAATATTACTCAGCTATAAGAAGAGATGAAATACTGACATTTGTGATAACATGGATGGATCTCGAGATAATCATGCTAAGTGAAATAAGCCGAACAGAAAAAGTTGAAAATCACATGATATCACTTATATGTGGGTTATAAACCTAAAAGCAACAAAGGGACAGGACAAACAAATAGAGACCCATGGACATGGACTATAGACTAGTGGTTACCAGAGGGTAGGGGGTAGGGGAGGAGGGGAGAGGTAGACGGAGTAAAGGGGGTCAAATATGTGGTGACAGAAAGAAATCTAACTATGGGAGGTGAAATTAAATTTTTAATTGTAGCATACAAACAACACTGAAGACAATAGTAATTCTAACTTAATTTTAAAGAATGGGGAGCCATCGTTTGTTCTTGAGCAGAGGCACGACATGGTGACAATCTCACTTAAGCCATTATAGCAGCCCTGTTTTAATCACTCTCCCTCTATATATACCTTAACCCAGTGTACAAGTGTGTGTAAATATATATACATATATATGTATGTGAATGTATGTGTATATATTACAGTTTCTAAATATATATATTATATAAAAATGTGTATATATAGTATATACAGATAACATATATACATAGGTTGTACATATATGTAGTATAGATAGAGAAATGTGTATATATATATATAGAAACTGCTGAAAATTTCTTTTCACATTATGCATTAGAAATGATTCAAATTTTTCTTCATTTTTGTTGATATCATAAATGACAGGATGGTTTATAATTAACACCTTTTCCTTGTTTCAATAAAAGTGGGAGCTGTTATGCCCCTGATGTACATCTCTCCTGGGAAGAAAGTATTATCATCTCCATTTTACAGATGGGGAAATGAAGGATCACTAAAAATAAACGAGATATTCAGAATCACACAGCAAGTATGTGGCAGGGTCAGTAATCATTTCAGCACTACCCAACTTCAAATCCCATACTATTTGAGCTCTGCTATACTTTCTTCTAAAATTGCTAAATTCAGCACGTTGGTACATTGCTGATACTACCTCAGCATTCACATGTACATACAAATTACTAAAATGAAATCAAACTTGGCCTCATGATTAGTGTCACTTCAGTGTCAGTAAAACCAAAGCTTTGATGAAGAGAGGAAGTAGAAACAAATTCAGTGAGCCATAAAAAATAATCATTAAATGTATGATTCAAAGTGAAATTATAGATATTTTAGGTCCAAGCTTATATCCATGTGATAGGAATTAAAATGCTGAGACATTCAAAAATCTTAGAGCTATATACAGATTTCTGTATGTAGTCATTTTATTTTGATTTCTCATTTTTGTCAGTGTTCTCTGCTCTTAAACTAAAAATTTAATTTAAAGAGATACTAAAGAGGTAGCTAAGTGTATCAAAGTAATTTATCAAGTACTATAAACTGAACAATTTAATCCTGAACAAGGAATTTTAATAAAAGTGCCTTGATAAATCTTTAAGTATATGAGGAAAAGTTACTCATAATCATTTTGCTTTAAAAGAGATTTTCATAGTCTTTTCTTTGAAGTCATAATAGACATAAGCCCCTAGGGAAATATAAAAAAATAATAAATAGAAGATTTTTTTCCAATTATTACTGATATTACAATAGTCTCAGATCTGATATGTTACAACTCAGGCTTTGAGCCCAGACAGGCTATTCCCAACCCTGCCACTTACTAGATTACCAGGTGGCACTAGACAAGTGCTTACTCTTTCTGTGCTTCATTTTCCTACTCTGTAAAATGGCACTAATGACAGTGCCTACCTTTAGAGTTGTTCTGTGGATTAAATGAAAATGAGATCATGTATGTTAGGAACCAGGAACAATGCTATGTGCATAGAAGTGCACCCAACAGATAGGAGCTGTTACAGAATTATAATCTGGGCCATATGTATATTTTATTTGACTCCATTTCCTTGCCCCAGGCAGTAGTGGCAGCCTTGGGCAGCCACCTGAGTGATTAGCATATACGATGACTTGAGGAAAGCATCTAGAACTGGGTGAGGGATCACAATCGCAGCTCAGGAGAAGCAATGCTTATTGCACACTTACCTGAGGATCCTCCACAGCATCATCTTGCCATACAAAGCATAGCATTACCTCCACTTTCAAAAACTGGTCAGGTAACAGCTTTATAAAAACAATGCAAATTAATATTTTTGACGACTTCCTATGTATCCTGCCCTCTGTGAATCAATGTACATGTATTCTCATGTTGCATCCTCAAAAGTAACCCTACAGGGTAGGTGCTATAATTATCCTTAGGTTACAGATGAGAAAACTGCTGCTTTGACTGAAGGGAAGGTGCTATTTGGTATCTCCGCTGCTATCTCAATCCCTAGGAATTCCATACCAAACAAGATGTCTTCCAATTAGCAGTCATCTTTGTGTGTGTATGTGAGAGAGGGGGAAGGAGAGGGAATGTGGAGAGAGATATTAATTGTTCTATAATATCTTTCTCTGATTGGGCCTTCCTCTATTTTGTGGATACTGGTTTTGTATATGAAAAGATTGTAGATTGTTGTCACCAACCTAATGATGCTTTTCCTCCCAACACCCATGGCAACGGCCTTTCTTTGCAAACTAAAATAAGTTTGATAGGAATTCTCAAACTGGAGTTTGGACAGGTAGGTAAGAAAAACAGATCAATGAGTACATTATACCCACTGTGCTGTAAGGTAATTATTTTCTTACAGAAAACATCAGTGCATTTTTCTGGCTTGATTTTAATATTAGCATGCCAGCAAATTACCTGGACATCTGTGGTCAGTCCCCTTTCCTCAAAGGTCAAACACATTGTGGGGTGGCAATGAGTGGTATCATCTGCATGGCACTGGCCAATGGCCTGAAGGCATTCTTCTGCTTACACACAAAGCTTCTCTCTGGGATTGGGACTGTTGAGCAGTCTCTAACTCTCTAGGGATAGCAGGACTGTCAAAACCAGAAGGAGGTTCCAGGTTATCCCCCATTTGAACTTTGTCTCCATGTTCCATGAGATTAAATATTGTGTGGCCAACTTCCATAAACATGAAAATTTAGAAGTCTACAGTAATAAGAGTGAGGATAAAAAAGAGTAAAAAGGAGGTCTTAGAAAGCTGGTATGTAGAATGCATAATAGAATGGATCTCATAAATGTATCCTAAAGCAGGAACTCAACATTCCAGCTCCTAGAGGAATGTCCAAGAATATCTCAAGACCTAGCTTGATATAAAGGAGTACGATGAGCACAGTTGGGCATAGAGGTGAGTGCCTGTGAATAAGTCAGGGGAGACAGATACTATAAAAGCAATTATAAGGAAGATTATGATTAAGAAGGAGAATGCAGAATACTGTGTGAACATAAAATACAGAAACCAAACAGGACAACAGCATGATGAAAGTAACAGCAAATACATAAACCTAAAGAAATGCTAGTGACTATGGTTTAAAATATGTCAGGTTTGCTGATGCCCATGCTTACTTTATGGATGCAGGAAACTTCTGGAAGGCAACAAGTCTGTTCTGGTTAGCCCTGCTTACAGGAGAAGAAAGCCTTTGTTATGGAGAGAAGGCATCTTCTGAACAAGGTCTCTTTCATTGATGCCACAGATCCCGAAGTGTCTTTTAATACAGGTCAGGAAATCTCTCTGACCCAAGAGGCTTGAGGGCTTGTCCTAAAACTACTGTCTGGGTACCACAGAGGTCAGGCTTACAATTAAAATACCATGATTCAAGTACAAAATCAACTTGGTCCTTTTGGGACAAATGTGGTATGAAGGAGCCTGGAGGAGGCCTGTGGAAGATCATATTATTGTTCAAATATTGCCGCTCATCCCATAGGGAGGGTTATTCATCATCTTTATACTATTAGAAATCTCAGAATAGTTTATATTAGTGGCGACTATACAAAGAGATGGGATTTTTAAATATAAATAAACCCAATCATATTAACCAAAGCAAACTTCTAAGGAGAGGCTTTACAATGTCAAATCTAAAACATTGTATATTCAAAGAGTATTTTAAGGTGCCATTTCCATGCATGGATTCTCCGAAACTTAAGTCTGCCCCTCATACCTACTCTCCCCTTCAGCTTCTTTGCTGTTTATACTCTCCAAGAGTTTTGCCATGATGGACAGCAACAACAGAGTTAATTCACTTCAGAAACTGTTGGAATCCTTTAATATGCTGGACACTATAGGGAGGAACAAGGGGATTAAGGCTTCATCTACCCTTGAGGACCTCATGCTCTGTGGAGAGCGATAGGTATTGAGCCAAGTAACTCTTACATAGGCTTGATGTAAAGGACCAAAGTCAAGCAAAGAGCTATGAGTATGCCGAAGAAGAAAGAGCCATGCTCCAGCTTCTGGTCATCCCAGGGTTGGGCTTAGTGAGTGTGGGGTCCAGTCGCCCCAATAAAGCCCCAAGCCATGGTGGGAGATGGACAGAAAGCATCCAGCCTCTTTTCATAAATTGTATTGCCCTGTACGAGAGTTCTAGAGTGGGTTCTTTAGGGCTGTGCAGTATAAAATCCTGACATAATCTGCAGCTACCACAGCCTGTGGAATTTCCGAGTTAGCCTTGGAGAAGAGGCTAGAGTTCAGTCATCAAGTCTAAACAGGGAAAGAAAGAAATGGTGACTTATGATGGTGTTACCAGAGATTCTGGAACTTTGGGGAAGTAGGAGCTGAAAAAAGGAAGGCAAGGCCTGAAGTGTTTTCCTTAGTTGACCAGTACCCAGCTGCCGAGGCTTTTTATAAGAATCCTGTGGGTGCAGGCGAGGTTGTGTGGGAGAGCTTACAGCACAGTGTAGAAGTAGAACTGAAGTATCTCCACCTAGTCCAGACCCAAAGCCTAGATGACAGGACTGAAAAATGGACCAAGATTGGATATTTCTATTGAGCCCCACTTAAAGATGAGCAAATTCAGATAATGTATTGTGCACAAGGGGTTCAAGAAAGGCTTTAGAGCTGCAGCTTGGGTAGGGGTTGGAGATGGAAAAGTCCCCTTGTAAGCAGCACTTGTGCAGGCCTGGAAGCAGACCAGACAAGTTTTGCTTTCTAGGATCATCTGGTTAACAGGGATAATGAGAATGCACAAATAAGCTTGCCTACCAGATGGTTAAGATTCATAGGATGAAATGCACTGTCAGCTTCCCTGGGGCGCCCTCTGCTCCTCACAGATCCTCCTGGCTCTAGAAGCCCTGAGGTCTCTGAGAGCATTCACCTGATGGAGAAACAAATGCTGCTGCCCTGTTTTGGGGTTTAGAAAAGAATGGCATGGACTGAGCCCAGGTATTAACGATGGACTTGCCCAGCTCCAGCCCAGCTGTAACTTGGATCCTCTGGCATAGTGGGCATGTTTAGGGAGATCAGCAGGGGCCCTGGGACTGACCTGAATGCTTTTCTTAACTATACATAGTGTGGTCCTGGCAGCGTTGGCACCAGGGTTCCAAAACAAACACGTTTAAATGCACAGAAAAGGTTGGCAATATGGCCATCAACATTTATTTTCATTTTACTTTCACAGTTTAGAGGCTTTTATTTATTTCAAAACTAAAGTGACTCATTTTAAATTAAAGTGTTGCATGCAATTAATTAATTGCCACCAGGAAATTCTTCCTTAATCTCCAGAATCAGCAGGACTCCTTCCGGGGAATGCTTCTTAAGCACAGATTGAAATGGACTCTCTGACTTCCAAGCCACTGAGATCACTTTGGAACTTAGTCCAGCTACAGAGAGACCTCCTAATTACTATGGCTTCCAACATCACTGTTTTCTTTAGGATTCTCACTCTAATCTTGTGAAAGTTGCTATAGAAATCACCAAGTGAACTATACCCAGCCTTTTCCCTCCCCCACACTCACACCCACATCATCACCAGATCAAAGGATCAAAGCCAACTCTCAAGGATAACTGGTATTTGCTGCGCTAGAAAATTAGTTGTCAAAAAATTTTCACTGAGAGGCCTAGATATTCACTAGATATTAACAGAACCCTCCTAAAAAAGCTAAACCTGTTTGAAATGGTAGGTTTTGACAGAATTCAAAAGATTATGTAACTGTTGGGTGATATGCAGAGCTGAAACCTGATACTTCTAAGGTAATTTACACTTAATTAGCATAGAGGGTTATTTAAATATTGAAAATTTGAGTATGTCAGTATGATTTTAAATTGTTAACTTTTGGTGTATCAAAAATAAGATTGGAAATTGACACCACGGTAAGGAACTAGGTATCAAAATGAATTAAGACAAGATTCCCTACATTCTTGGAAGTTTTTTTTAACCCAGTGATGCTGCAATTAACAAACGCTGGGAGAACAGAGCTCCTTTTATGACAAGCTCAGCTGTGGGAAAGCAACCAACAAAACACCACTTCTGAGAAAGGGGAAGCAATGTCAGGGAGTGTCATCTGCTGACGTTTGTTCCCACTCTTGCTCCCTTCCTTCTCACAGAACTAGGAACCTTCCTATCCTCTGGCCTCTGAACTCCAAACCAGGGCAGGGACCAGTGGGGGCAGGGGCTGTCAAGAGTCAAACATCTATGGCACACATGTGAGCGGTCTGAGTATACGAGCTGTAGATTAGATTTCCTTCCAGCACGTTTGTGAATAATGGACCTGCTTTAATTGGTGAGGCAGGCAGAGTGTCAGCGGATTGGGAGACTGAGACTGACTTATAGGCAACAGCAAAAAAAAACTGTGGAAATGTAGCTGGGAGAAGAGACAAGTTGGAGGCTACAAAACAGATATCATATAAGGGAAGAGCTGTTGTGTATAAAAGGGCAATTTAGAAAGATAACAGGACTGGAACTTTATGCTGTATCCAGCCAATCATCCATCCGTCCATCTGTCTGTCCATCCATTTGTCCATCTATCATCTATGTGGCAGTAATTATAGCCAAATATAGCAAAAAGAGCTTTGTGATATGTGATTCCAAGCAACAGCCAGCAGGTGGGGAAATGTTTTAGGCAAGCAAAGGGCCCCAGAAATAACGCTGCTTTCCCTATTGCTTAGAATTTCCTCACATCTCAGTCTAGTACCTGATTTTATGCAGGTAGAAAACAGAAACAACAATGAACACAATTTGTTAACTTTTAGTGTTACAGACTTGAAGACTCGGAATATTTTTTATAAGATGTGCCTGCATTGTTCATTATTAGGAAGCATGGATCCAAGTTTCCACGTAGCCCCAATTTTCATGAAAGAAATGCAAACCATTCTATATTGTCTCTATCCTCGGTCCTGAAATCAATCTAATGTTGTTCTGTTTCAAATAAATCATATTTGTGTCAGTTGTATGTTTTGCAGCTATAACCTTAGTGAATGAATACAATTGTACTGGCAGAACTAATCTTTGGAAGACTAGATCCATTATTGTCCACATTGCAGAAATAATAATTACTAATCACTTCATATGTACCAGAAGCTTTACCTATTTTATTTCAGGTAATCCTTATGACAACCCTCAAGTTGAGTGTTATCTCGGTTTTACAAATGAGGAAACAGAAGCTCAGCAGGATTAAATTAACTAACTTGTCCAGTCACATAGATAATAAAGTACAATGTTGACTCCAAAATAGTCACTCTCCACTACATCGCACCCCTGCATCCTTCCGACCCCTCCCAGATTCATTACAGAGGTGATTCCTCAAATTATTTCAATAGAGTTGATAACAGACAGATGGGGAAAAGAGTTCAATGCCAAATACATTGAGGAAACTGAATTTTAAAAAGTTAAACAGGTTTATTTACAGCTGATTTCACAAGGCCTTTAATAGAAAGGCACAGGCCCTATTTTTGTTGTTGCTGTTCATGAAGAGTATCGCCAAAACCAGAGCAGGAAACATGCCCTGGGAAAAACTTCAAACCACTTTAAAATCTCCCTTGTAAGCAAGCACTGTCCCAGCGAGCAGGGACAAGCCCTTCTGCTGCCTGGGAGCATGCATCTTGGCTCCAGTCCAGCAGAGATGCAGCCTGCCCACGTCCTGTTGGGGGTAGGGGTGCAGAGGTAGACAGAGTAGACATCCACGAGACCTTCCTAGCAAATGCGCTAAAAGCTTTGCTGCCTCTGGGACAATCCATGACCTCCTAGACAGTAGGGCAGCTGAGCGTGATGAGGAAGGGCACTGTCTCTCTGATTCCCAGGGCTTGTCATTTCCCCAGGGTCTGGTGGAGCCCAGGGATTGGAGGGCAAGAAGCCCAGCCATCGTCTAAAGGGATGATACTGAATGGGCCCTGTGTGCTGAACAGAGAGGAGGGGGAGTGTTTCTCATTGGCCCCTGGCCACCTGCCAAACCTGAAGTAAGTAGTGTATATGGTGAATCATTGTCAGCACCGGCACTGCCAGATGCTGGGCAATGCATATAAAAGAGCCTGCATTTGGAGATGTTGATTTCCTCAACAGAGCTGGGTTCTCTCTTTTCCATTCCTGCCTCTAGCGCTGCTTCCTCCTCCTACCCACTCTCCAAACAGATGCTTGAGAGATCTTCCTGAAGCAGATATCTGACTATATATTTCCTCTGTGTGAAACTCTTCAGTAGACCAAATAGTGGATGCTCTGAGAGATTAATTAACTCGCCCAGAGCCTCATGGCTCCTAGGTCCTGAAATAGAGCCTTGGCACAGATTTGACTGATCCAAAAGCTGGTTCCCTTAACCACCACTGCTTTAATCTACAACTGTACTGCCACTCTGGCTCCCACCTCAATAGCTTTTTGCCCTCTCTGGGGACCCCAGCTACAGCTATACACTCCTCCTAGAATTAACCCAGCTTCAGATATCTCTCAGAACTCACTCCCCATTTTACACTCATCAGTCTGTGTCTTACTCTTCCAATAGACTACAAGCTCGTTGAGCCAGGAAAAATATGTATTATTAAGCTTTACATCCTAGCCCATAGCACAGGATCTGGCCCACAGAAATGTGTGTTGAACAGATAGATAATATAAAATTTCTCAGGGCCCCTGTCCTGAGCTCTCTGTTAAAATCTGTACGTTGGAATTTAAAGGTGCTTTTCTTGTGCTAATCCAAAATACTGATTTCTAGCATTTGTGGTTCTTAAGACCCATGTCAATAAATCAAAGTAGATGCTGAAATCAGAGTAAGAAGGGCAGGATGGGAATTAAAATGACTCAAAGTGGAGGTGTAATATGGAATCCTCCGACTCCAAGATAAGTATGACACATTTTGCAGATAATAGCCTGTGTTCCACTATAGAAGAGCTTCCCACATAGTACAGATGAAATGTTTTCCAAAAGGTGGTTATTTCTTCCCTCCTGTTGCTATCCTTAAAATTGAATGTTCAATGAAATTCATCATTCAACTTGAAAGCAAGAACATTTTAAACATCCATTTACCTTGTTCTCTATATAAGCTCTACTTTTATTTTAACTAATAAAATTATACAATAACACTAAGTATTCACCATAATAATATAGGCACAGACAAATACAACTGGACATGTCCTTTCATTTAAAAATGCCCTCTGCTGACTCTGGTCCACATTGCCTTAGGGAGTTGCAGACCAATGCTCTGAAGTTTACACAAGCAAAGCCATTTTTCCTGAGAAGTAGTATGGCGACAGATTCTCAATCAATATGCTTGCTGTCAAATTAAATTCCTTGGTTCCACGAATTAAATATTTCCAGTATGAATTCCCTTTCATACAATGGCTGGATTGTTTGCCATTATACTCATACACTGGTCAATCCCAACACAGAAGGGATTCAAACCAAAGTCCTATCATTTCAGAGCCATGAGAGTGGGTGTTGTTTTTCTTGATTCAGTATTAGCCTTTACTGGGAAGTATGTGCAGCTTTGGGCAATAGGGACATGGTACTGAAGGGGACAGCTGGGGTGTCTTTTCCTTCTCAAATCTCATGGGCCAGTTAACAATCCTTCCGTATTGGTATTAGAATCTTGTCTATCTTCTCTGTTATATCCTCAGCATCCAGCTCTGTGCTAAACACAGAGTAGGTTCTTAATAAAGCTGTGGAGAATGAGTAAATGTGATTGGTTAAAAGGGAACCTAGTGAATGAGCAACACTAGAGAGCTAGTGCATGTGAAAGTTAGGAGCTCAAACTCTGGAACGAGACTGCCTAGGTCTAGTCCCAGCTCTGACCTTGCTTGCTGTGCAATCTTGAGCAAGCCCTTTAACTTGTCTGTTCCGCCATTTCCTCATCTGTAACTCGATGATGCTAATCATACCTACCTGAAAAAGCTATTGTAAGCATAGAATGTTTTAAAGTATGAAAAGCAGTTGGAACAGTACCTGACTTGTACTGACTGCTTAATAAGAATGTGCTATCAGTGTCAATTACTGCTGGGCAGCCGTGGATGCAGGGCGATGTGAGTACCCACTGTACACCCGAGTCTGTGGAGGTATGTAGAATCTCCTTTTATGTTGCTCCAGGAGCTATGGCTTACTTACCTCTGGATCTTCAGTGGCTGACCAAGTGAAAGTTCTCAATAAATTAGGACTGTTTGAAGGGATGGATGCTTATTCAGCAGTCTGAGCTGATTGGCATTCTTACAAATATAGGCAATGCCACAGCTACTCTTTCCAGTTCAACAATCTCTCAGGACTCTGGCTTCACCCCTCCACTCAAAACTGTCTTGCTCTTCACCAGTTCCACTGGCATGAGGTTGTATTTGGAGTCTCCATTTGCCTAGCCCCTTCAGTGGGACTATCTGCCAATCTCTACCATCATTTCTCCACAGAGTAATACTTCTTGGACAACACCTCCCTGGTTTCTCAGACCGTAGCCTGAGTTACAAATGATAGTCCATCCTAGATTGCAGTAGTAATAGGTTCAAACCTTGAGACAGTGCCCCAGGTCCCTGTTTTTCTTGGCAGGGTGATTCAGATACCAGAAGCATTCTTTATAATAGTTCAGGGAAAAAACAACGAGGATAAATCAACCTGAGTCATATCCTCACTCAGCCACCTACCTGCTCAGTCATTTTTAACTCTATGATTCTATTTTCTAATCTGTAAAGTGAGAATAATGATTATAGCAACTACCTTATAACTGCATGGAATAGTGCCTAGCATGGTGCCACATACCAAAAGCATCCAATAAATGCTTGCTATTATGCATTCAATCAGTTTATAACACTAAACACATACTATATGCCAGGCATCACATTAGACATTAGGAATTTAGTGAACAAAATACTTTGGCTGCACTCAAGAAGTCTACAGCCAGGTGTAGATGATACAAATAAACACATTGGTGCATGACAACATGAGAAACACAATATAGGGGGGTTCCTGTGAAAGGGAAACCTGGGCCATGTATTCATGTGGGCAGCTGCCCAAGGGTTTAAACAAGTTATTTAAATACAGAATATACATATGAATCCTGAATTATGAATACATATGAATACATATGAATTCAAGATCATTTACGATAATAGCAAAGTTTCACTTACAAAAAGCAATACAAAAAAAAGAGTATATACAACGAGTTTTAAAAGTTGGTGAGCATTCCTTTAGCCTTGACAAGACCCACCTACTGACATCTGGGACCATCAGTCGGACCACCTCTGTGAGACTGAGAGAGACGAAAGGAACCATGCTAAGCTATTGTCAGTTGCCGCACATCCCTTCCAAACCAGCACATCGTTATCTGAAATGACATCTCTGCATACTTCTGAGTCTGATATTTGGGATGAAATCTGATAACCGGTCTCCTATAGGCCATGAGAGAGGTGTACCTAAGAGAGTCAGCTCACCTAGACTTTAGGGGTTGGGGCAGGGAAGGAGATGAAGAAACATTTCCCTGAGCCTTAAAAGATGAGTAGAAGTGAGCCACTGAAGAGCAGCTGAAAGGACAGTCCAGCTAGAGGAGGACACTCTGCACCACATTAGCTTAAATAAATAAATTTTCTGATCAGGGAGCAGGGGTAAAACTTATAGCCTTATTAATGAACAAGCCCTTAAAACTAGTGCCAGGAATAACTAAAGTAATAAAGTTGGTATCATTTTGTCTACAGCCTAACTTCCACTCATTTGGATAAGGTTAAACACAAGATAAAATTATAATCAGATGAACTGGGCAAATATGGTTTATACTAACCAACAATCAGGTATGAACAAATGTAACTCATCCCAGAATTATATGGGTTTAATTGACCTAATTTCACCTGTCACATTCCACCTTGGTGTAACATTGCTGCTACATTGAGCTTTATTCTATGACTCATGGCACCCCAGAGAGCCATATCTTCAGTGGGATATAATGAAGGTATAACCACGGGGCATGTGAATAAGGTCTCCAGAAGCCCAAATATGCCAACATACCAATTATCACCATTACATTTGGATGTAATTTTATTTTTCCATTGGTTGTCTAGTCAGGTAATTGATGCTAAGCCTTTTTAATCCTCTTATTGATTGATAGTAAAACAACACAGAATGTCATTTCTAGTGGGGTTTCACTTCTATATATTTCCAGCATATACTAAAGATTCAATTAACATCAAGAAAACAAAAGAAGCAAAATCTCATTTTAGAACATTTTCAGATACTTCCTTTAAACTGAAAACAAAGAAAATTCTAATAACAATTATAGTACATTTTCCAAAATGATTATTCTATTTGCTTCTTCATTATTCTACTACCTGAGTAACTGCATTTGGACCCTTTGGAAATGTGCACTAGGAGCAAGAGAAACTATCAAAAACAAAACAAAACAAAACAAAAATACAATCAGTCAAATGGGAGAAAAAATATTTGCAAACAATACCTCTGATATGAGGCTGATATCTAAAATATATAAAGAACTCATATAACTCAACAACAAAAAACAAGCAATTCAATTCAAAAATTGACAGAGGACCTGAACAGATACTTCTCCCAATAAGACATACAGATGGCCAACAGACATATGAAAAGATGCTCAACTTCATTAACTATAAGGGAAATGCAAATCAACACTACAATGAGATACCACCTAACATCTGTTAGAATGGCTATTATCAAGAAGAAATAACAAGTGTTGAAGAGGTTGTGAGGAAAAAGGAACCCTCATACACTGCTAGTGAGAATGTAAATTGGTACAACCACTATGGAAAACAATATGGAGCTTCCTCAAAAAATTAAAAATAGAATTACCATATGATCCAGCAATCTCTCTTCTAGATATCTACCCCAAAAATTTGAAAATGTTTATTTGTAAAGATATATATACCCCTATGTTCATTGCAACATTATTCATGGTATCCAAGACATGGAAAGAATCAAAGTGTCCTTCAATGGATGATTGGATAAAAAAAGTATAGTACATATATATAATGGAATACTACTCAGCCATAAGAAAGGACAAAATACTGCCATTTGTGACGACATGGATGGATCTTGAGAGTATCATGTTATGCAAAAAAATCAGATGGAAAAGAATAAGAACCATATGATTTCACTCACATATGAGATATAAAACAAAAAGAAACAAATGAAGCAACAAACTCATAGACACAGGTAACAATACAATAATGACCACAGCAGAAGGGACATGGGGAGAGGATGAAGAGGGTAAATGGAGTCAAATGTATGTTAGCAGAAGGAGACTAGACTTTGGATGGTGAGCACACAATGCAATATACTGATAATGTATTATAAAATTGTGCCCTTGAAACTTATGTGATGAAGAGGGTAAATGGAGTCAAATGTATGTTAGCAGAAGGAGACTAGACTTTGGATGGTGAGCACACAATGCAATATACTGATAATGTATTATAAAATTGTGCCCTTGAAACTTATGTTATTAATCATTGTCACCCCAGTAAATTTAAAGTCTTTCTTTTTCTTTTATTTTGATTAGAGTTGACATTCGATATTATTTTATATTAATTGCAGGTGTACAATATAGTGATTCGACATTTATATAACTTACAAAGTGATCACCCTGATAAATCTCATACCTATCTGACACCATACAGTTATTACAATATTGCTGACTATATTCCCTATGCTGTACTTTACATCCCCTTGACTATTTCATTATTGCCAATTTGTACTTCTTAATCTTTTCACTCTTTTCACCCATCCCCCTAACCCCCCAAGGGGCAGAATACAAAATGGTGTAAAGACAGTCTATTCAATAAATGGTGCTGGGAAAACTGGACAGATACGTGCAAAAAAAATGAAACTAGACCATCTTCTTACACCATATACAAGAATAAACTTAAAATGGGTTAAAGACTTAAATGTAAGACCTGAAACCATAAAACTCCTAAAAGAAAACATAGGCAGTAAACTCTCTGATATTGCTCTTAGTAATATTTTTTCCTGATATATCTTCCCGGGCAAGGGAAACAAAAGAAAAAATAAATAAATGGGACTATATCGAACTAAAAAGTTTGAGCACAGCATAGGAAAAAAAAAAAAACGAAAAGATAGCCTACTGAATGGGAGAATATATCAACTAATGATACATCCAATAAGGTGTTAATATACAAAATTTATAAAGAACTCATGCAACTCGACACCAAAAAAAACCTATCTATCCAATTAAAAATGGGCAGAGGACCTGAATAGACATTTTTCCAAAGAGGACATAAAGATGGACAACAGACATTGAAAAGATGCTCAACATCACTAATCATTGGAGAAATGCAAATTAAAAACACAATGAGATATCACTTCACACCTGTCAGAATGACCATCATCAATAAATCAAGAAACAACAACAGGTGGCAAAGATGTGGAGAAAAGGGAATCCATGTGCGTTGTAGGTGGGATTGCAAATTGGTGAAGCCACTATAGGAAACTGTATGGTGGTTCCTCAAAAAAATTAAAAATGGAACTACTTCATGACCCAGCAATTCCACTTCTGGAAATTTATTCAAAGAAATTCAAAACACTAATTTGCAAAGATCTATGCACTCCTACGTTCTCTGCAGTGCTATTTACAATAAGCGAGATATGGAAGCAAATTAAGTGCTCATCAATAGACAATTCGATAAAAAAGAGGTGGTACATATACACAATGGAATATTACTCAGCTATAAAAAAGAATGAAATCTTACCATTTGCAACAACATGGATGGACCCAGAGAATATTTTGCTAAGTGAAATAAGTCAGAGAATAACAAATACCATATGATTTCACTTATATGTGGAATACAAAGAACAAAATAAGCAAACAAAACAGAAACAGACTCATAAATTTAATTTTCAACAAAGAAATGTGCACTAGTACCCTCATTACTGTAGCTCAGTCACATGTCACATCCTTAGAATTTTCTTACTCTTGCTTCTAAGAGAAAGTAAGTGAACATGAAGAATTTACTGTTAAAAAGCAGCTTCATGTGGCTATATTGAGATGTATAGAGATACAGTTGCTCATCTGTGTCTTCTCCGTTTACAGAGGTGAACAGTGAAAGTTATGTTAACCAAGATGACCTTGAGTGCCGGAAGGCATGAGACACACACAGAGTTGCTGCTATAACCAAGAAGAAAATATCACACACAGTCCATGATCCAAGTGGTGGAGTCAAAGACAGGATCCTATTCACCTTCTCTCTTTGAGATGGAGCTACGCAAAGGGTGAGCTTGGCTGGTCAATCCAACAGGGCTTTAAGTGGAGCATGAGGTACCTCTTGCCCAGGGTTTCCTTGGATAAAGCTAGGTGTAGATATAGAAATCCATGCTCTAAAATTTTTTTGAGATCTTTAACTACAAGAATTCAAAATTGCATTGCTTATCCCCAAGACAAGGTAGAAAGCAGGAGATGAGGTCCACATAGAATGATAATTGAAGAGTAATAAAAAAGACGTGGACAAGTGGTCTAAATTCATACATTTGACTCATTTATTCAGAAATGGACTTTGGACAGGGGTAGGTTTTTATCTGCTAATAGCATGACTTTAATGGAATGATCCAGTCTATTTAAAGGGGGCTGGAGAGATGGAAAGATTCTAGGTTGTTATTCTATGTTTTTTGAGGTCTAAGTCTTAAGCAGATGCCAAAAATCAGGAATAAGAAAAAAATAAAGATTCAAGGCAATAAGAGACAGAAACATGGAAACGGTGAAAATGGCCCAATATCACCAAATTATGCTTTCCTCATTTCAATTGATTTTAAACAAGTCACATGCATGTATGTCTTAAAGACACAAACTAGAACCTGACTGGCACAATAACACAATCAACAAAAATGCAACTCAATAAGGTAGAAAGGGGAACCGATGGATTTTCTCATCAGGGCGAAGCAGAAAGGATTTGTATCTCTAACCTTCAGTTAACTATAACATTAACTTCATTGATTCTTAAATGTTCAAACTCGTTTAGATTCCATTTTAGTTACATTATTTTATTCTGCTTACTTAATTGAAAACTTCTGTCTATACACTTTACCAAGCATAATATTGATGCTTTCTGCAATAACAATAGGTCCCTTGATCTGTTTTCTGTGTATATGTACATGCACACATATGTGCATGCCCGGATTCAGCTATTAAGACTGTTCAATTTGGAAAATAATCACCATTGCATAAAAATAATTAATCCACAGACACACCTCAGTACCTTACTATGGAGCTGAATATTAAGAATACTAGCCAAGAAATTCAGTAGAATAGTAATACCATATATAGAACACCTCTTTAAAGCTCACCCAAGGTAATTCAACTAAATGCTTGTCTTTTTGCCTTTATTTCAAAACATTTATTTTCGAGCAAACATAATATGACAGGAAGCACAGAGTAGTGAGAAAAATATAGGATCTGGAGGTATCCACATTTGCATTTAGATCCCAAATCTGCCTCTTACTAGCTAGCACAGAAAAGTTACATGACCTCTCTCTACATCAGTTGTTTTTATTTTTGCACCAGTTTTTTTTTTTTCACAAGAAAAATGGCAACCATAGCAATATCTGCCTAGGGTTGATATGAGGATCTGATGTATATAAAGAGCCTAGTGGAGTACCAGGTACACACAAGTCCTCAGAAATATTAGTTCTTATTCCCTGTAGAAAGACTGAAGATAGGTTTCTGAAATGATTTGCAAGGCTTGAAATCTGCATGACTGCATGAATGGATCACAGAATGTGAAATTCATTAGGAGGAAACAGGGACCTGGCGTCCCCTCCATCTCTCTAACTCAGTTACAGATCATGTTGGGTTTGCCCTGGCCTCAAGTGTGCTAAAGAAAACAACACTGCAGTGAGCAAGCATTCAATCTCCTCCTCTATACCTTACTTTTGCATAACCCAGTACCAGAGAATCCTATCTCAGTACTTAGCCACCAAAGCTTTGTTCTATAGATAAAACTACTTTGAGGTGCAGCAACATATTTGCTAATTGGTACTCAGATAACCTTTTATACTAGACTTTTTACTAATTAAAAGATCACATCATTGATGTCCTCACCAATCTCTTTATACAGAAAACTGGCTTATATTAAAGATTTGGCTGAACAAATAGAGGGGAAAAACATAAACAGCAAGTGGTCCAGTCATTCCACCATTAAATAGCCTTTACTGTCAAGAAATACATGTCTGATTAACTTTTATTGTGTTGGTCACCTTCTTCTCCCCACTCCCCAAAAAACCCTCCATGTACTTACAACTATCATTAAATTATTTTCATTATCTTGGTTAAATCTCACCAAAATATTTATCTTTTTTCTCCCCTTTAGATTTGTTCTTTCAGCTTTAAAAATGTTTAAGTGTGATCAGAAGATAACCATATTTATTTTTAGCAATTTTTTTTTGGTTTAAGCAAGAGCATTGGCTAATTCACAAAAATATGAATGACTGCTTCCAAGTTTCATATTATTCAATGCACCTTATTGCTTAATGACATGGCAAAGAGTGTTAAGTTGTATTAAGAGTAACAGTGGACAATGCAACTGTGACTGTACATTGAGCTCCAGTTCACAAAGCTTTGTATATTTGAGGACAGAAAATGCATAGGAGTTCCCATCATTATTTGTTCTCACCCATCATCACAAGAGCTTGAGTAAAAGAAAATCACAGTAACAGTTTAGACTTAAATCAAGTCTCAGCTTGAGCCACAAAGACTAGATCATGTATGTTTTACCTAAATGTGAAGAAAAGAGAGACAGGGATAAACTGGGATAGTCTGTTTCCTATCTCAGTAGTTTGCTATTTGTACCCAACAAGTTACAGCAGCTATTGGGAATTGGGAGTTGGAGATCTCACCTGTCAGACGTGTCACTGTATACTTGATTCCTTTGGAATATCTGAATGCTCATCCTGTCCTCTTCTCAAAGGGAAACACAGGAAATAAAGATGACAGCTATCTTGCACTTTGTGTCCCAAGGAAGGTCAAAAGCACTGGGTTCAGAGTCCTTCTATGAGGATATGGTATTATCAGTTTCCAATTTGGCAATCCTGTTTTTAAAATGGAACAGAACGCAGGGGGCAATGTGGTGACCTGATTTCTAATCCTGCTTCTGCTTCTAACAGTTATCTCTGGGAGAGAAATTTGATGCTCTCTGGACAACAGTTACTCCCATTTGCCAGATGAAGGCACTAGATTAGGGATCATCTTAAATGCCCCTCCCAGCTGTAATGTTGCAAAACGCAGGCTCTTCATTTTTCTACTTAAATTTATCTCAACCAAGTATTTGAAAGTGCATTTTAAACTAAGTCATTTCAAACATTAGATGCCCTATACAGATTGCGTAAGCAACATAAGCAAAAACAGTTAATGTAAATATTTATTTGAGACTTCATCATTGAAGTAGCAGAAAAAATATGTAGAAATAAAATGGTAGATACTATGAGAAAAGATACTTTAAGACAAACATTTTCTGGCTTCATGACTTTTTTTGTATTCATTGTTTTTCTGCTGAATTTATTACATTAATATATCTTTCTATCCACATTCTATTCATATTTAATATAAGAGGTGATTCAATATGCAAAGCCATAATTTGTGACAGCATAGCAATTCACATATTCATAACTTGAACTCCAAATCTACTGTTACACATTAATAATGAATATCACAGCAGAGGATATTTGAGTCCCGATTTTCTATCGTTAAAAAATAAGGTGTGGTAATCTCCCTCTGTTAGAACCAATGTAACTCTGGAAGATATAAACAGCCCTTTTGGAAGCCAAGTATTTCATAGACTCTGAGAACAATATAGCTAACCACGATAAATTCAAAAAAAGGTGAGAAACTCAGTATTTGTGTACATTATAAGTAAAAGTTATGAAAGTGGAATGTTTTAACTCAGAATGTTTAACATAAATGGCCACTGGGTTAAAAGACATTTCGGGAGTTGCCGAATCCCCTAAAATGATCTAACTCTTTGCCTGCTCTTTGATTTTAATCGTGGCTTTTTACTTACTATTTATTATGTCGGGCACAATGGTAGGTGACTTGTATATTTTCTCTCATTTACTTATCACAATAGTGCCAATGAGCTAAGTGTTGTTCCATTTTTCAGAGATGTCTGTGCCTTTCCCAAGTTGACAGGGCTAGAAAGTGACAGAAGTAGGACTCAAAGTGCTGTCTTTCTGATCCCCAAAACAGGTGTTTTTCTTCTAAATAACACACCCTTTCGAAAGGCATAAATGTTTAAGATTATGCTGATACATGTTAGCTGAAGCCTCTCATCCGTATAGAGTCTCTTCCCTAATGCTGTGCTTACTCTTAGCCTTCTTCTCTGAAATTCCCAAAAAGCTTTAAAAACAAGTATTATCTCCTTTTTGTAGACAGGAGAATGATGTGAAGAAAGGTTAAGAGACATTATCAAACACGCAAAAAACGAATCAAAATGAAGTCAAGAATCGAACCCAAACACTTACCACAGTGAATGGGTTAATTATCAGCACACCTGGATGCTCTTTAAATTAATCTCCTTCCAGAGAGTATCTTTGGGGCTATAGTTTCTTATATATCCTTTATAAGGAAGCAGATGTTATCTGTATGGAACATCAAGCACTAAATTGCAAATTATTAAGTGTAATTAAGTGTCCTCTAAAGTAACAGAGTCTGACACTTTCCCAAACTTTCTGTGCTCTCTCAGTCTCTTAACTCTGAAAAACATGTCTGGACTTTCTAACCAAGCAAGACACAGTCTATACTGAACTTTCTTGTATCTACGCAGGGTCATAGGTGACTCCACTTTTTTCAAATGTGTACATACATACTCTCGGTGAGCCAAAGAAAGGAATGGCAGTTGCACCCTTTAAGAGAGAGTTGGAAAAAGTACTTAAAAATAAAGCAGTTATAGAACGTATGTAATATGTTCTTTCCATATATTTAGGTAATCATTAGGAATGTTCACAAATATACCAGTTTTCTCCTCCCTTCAGGCAAACGATAGGATTATACTTCCTTGACTCCTTTTAAAGTAGGTATGGCCATGAGACTTGTTTTGGCAACTGTGATGTGAATAGAAGTGAGGGGTGGTAGAAGTAGTGTGTGTGCGCGTGCGCGCGCGCGTGTGTGTGTGTGTGTGTGTGCGTGTGTGTGTGTCACTTCCAGGCAGAAGCTTTGAGAACCAGGCATAATTTACAATGTTCTCCTCCCCCTGCTGCAGTGATATGGGAAGTGCATGTTAAGATGAAGCCTCCATCGCCCTGGCACCTTGAGTGACCACTTTGAGTGGCCTACGGAGCAGGATTCCCTGCTGAGCTATGCTTTGCATGTGGCACGAGTGAGAAACACTTTTGGTGTGTTAAGTCATTGATATTTGTTGTTGCCTTTTTTAAATCATGGAATAACTTAGTCTATCCTGATTAATTCATTTATCGAAAAGGTTTAAATTGTTTTGTGGACAGGTTCGCCTTAGAAAGGAATAAGCATGCCTATTCTTCTAAGACAAAAGGAAAAGATGGATGAGGACCTGGATAGGTTTGAAGGCAGAGAGAACAGAATAGTTGAGGAAGCCTCTACCTGATGATTTCTGTTTTCTTAATGGAGAGCTGGTGGGGCAATGTCTTAAACTAATACCAGGTTCCCACTAGGCGCAAAGCATTGCGTGTATGCTTCAGGAAAGATTGAAATTACTTGAGCGTGGGGATGCTTCTAGTCCTCACGCTGTTCACAGCCTAAAAGGAGTGATAACATAGAGATATAAAAGACTATGATACAAAGTAGTCTTTGTGTCATAGGTAGGCAACATGAGGACAGGTCAGAAGAATAAGAAGCCACAGAAAGATGCTTGAAGGAAGGAGCACTGAATTGGATCTAAAAAGTATCGTTTGAAGATAACAGAAATGGGGGGAAAGGCATTTTAGCATATAGAAATATGACAACTAAGATAAAAATATTTGGACTGTATATAAGGAATAGTAAATGGTTTAGTGCACATGGAGCAGAGGGCATGGGAAGAAGGGCAATAGGCAAGGAGCTTTGGGGCAGATCCTGGAAGTCTCTCAATGCAAGGATAAAGTGTGTTATATCTCATTCTGACATCAGTGGTGATCCAAGTCACATAACTGAACAGAGGTGCTATGATCAGAGCTGCAAATTCAACATTGTACATAGCCTCTCCTCCTATATAAAATGTTTAGACAACTAATATTTTAGCACTAGGTTAAAGAACAGGATTAACCAAGCTAAAGGTCCAACTGTCAAAAAATACGGAGAAACAAGTCACAGATATTCAGTCAGTGTTTCCCAAACTTGCCTGCCCACAAGAATTACCCGGAGATTTCTGAACCACCCCAGTCTTCTGTGCCCAATAATCTATATTTTTAGGAAACACTCCAGGTGATTTTTATGATCAGGCAAGTTTAGGAAACACTAGTCTAGTTGAACACAGAGAAGACAGTAGCCATGGTTGCAAAAGAATCCAACATACGCATCCATGTATCCATTTTTTTTTTATTTCAAAAAATAGTATTAATTGAGTATCTTGCATGCCATGCACTGTGCTAGGAACTGGAGATGCAAGAGTGAGCAAGACAAAGCCCTGCTCTCTCAAAGTTTATATCCTACTAAGAGAAATTAAAAATAGGAATTATATAATTAGCTCTTTATAATGATATGGAATGCTACTGAGTATTTTAGTATGCCATGAAGGTACATACTGGGAAGATCTGACTTCCTCAGGGGTGCCTGAAGGCTTATCTCAGGAAAAAAAAATTAAGCTGGTATTTGAATGATGAATAGGCATTAGGTAGGTGACAAGATGGAAAAGATAATTCCAGGCGAAGGAAAGATCATTGGCATCTGCCTGGATGGAGAGAGTCCAGAAGAATCTTAGAGAATTACATTGAGACTTGGTTACAGAAAAGAAGTTAAACAGTCAACATGAGCTATAGCCCACACTGGTGACACACTGATATATGCCCAGTCTAAGTATGTGCCAACCAGACAGGACTCAGACCTTGGCATGAGTCCCAGATTAGACTTCCGAACTTCCCTAGCCTTCTGACCTTTCCCATGAAACCGATATGCTTCAATACCAAGAGAACAATATTCTATTATCTCATTCACATTTCTCAGTTGAACACTGTAAGGCAGTGTAGCATAGTGGGAAAATGTGTGGGTTTTAGAGTCAGCAGACAAATTGAATCCAGTTCTATCACTCACTAACTATACAGTCTTAGGCAAGTCATTTAATCTTATTGAGCTTTAGATTCTCTAACTGTAAAATGGGATTAATAATCATCCCTACTTCATAGGATGGTTTGAGGGTTCACTGAGATAAGATATATATACTATAGTGGATAAGAGCTTTGATCTTCACAGACCTGTGTTTGAATTCCAGTTCTACCACTTATCTCCTGGCATATGTTGATTTACCTTTCATCATCAGCACAGTGGTGATAATACATACAACAAAAACGTTGTGAAGACTAGAAATAACTTGTGAACACCGCCTCATGCAGTGCCTGACACATAAGCAATACTCTGCAAATGGCAGTCATCATTAATCTTTTTTTTTTGTATCAATTCAGCATTCTGCCTCAAATAAACTCTGAATAAATTTTGGAGCATGCTAGGCAACAGGTCTGAAATGAGATCCAGCAGCCCTTGGGAAAGTCACTTCTCACTCTGGAATTCACTTTCCAAAGATGAGATATGAGGTAGTTATGCTTCTCAAACTATCTATAAAGACCTTTTATCCCAATATATCACAGACCAATACTTCTGTGAAATACAAAATCACTCTCTTGGATGTCACCGCAATACCAGATTCCTTTCAAAATCCATAAATGCTTACTCTCATGCTCTGTACTTAGCACATGTGGACAGATAACGGTCCAAGGACCGCGTATTGAATAGTATTGGCCTATGTGATCTCTGAGGGCTCTCTCAGCTCAGACATACTGATGCTGAATGGAACTAACATTGCTTCACAAAAACTGTCTGTTCTGCTACACAGACCGAGAGGCCCAACAGTGTTTCTCCAAGGATGGTAAAAGTGTGGTGAAGATTAGGCTGATAAGGGTTATGATGTTCACCTTCAGGCACTCACAATTTGATGGGCTCCTTCAGGACAAGAATTTGGTTTCATTCACTTCTGAATCTCAGAGCCTGCCATAGTTGACACTCTATACTATTTTAGCGGATGGAATTCAATGATGAGTCTTCCCAAATGTCATAGGATCCAGGCTATTTTTGTCCTATAGAATGCCTACAGGTTTTGGCTCCATGAAGCAAAAACAACTTATTAGGGAGGGATGGAAAAAGGAGTGAGAGATAGAGGTGGATGTAATGGCTATGCATACACAGTATACTTGCTTGAAAACTCTGAGAGGGTGTGTGCTAGTAATTGATAGGGCCTGCACATGGATGTGCAGGGTAACCAGGAGCATCTTAGGCTAGCAACTGTGGACTGTGTGTGCAACAAAAGCAGCCAGCCCAGACGGGAGCTCAACAGGAGCTCACATATATACAGTGGAGAAGTTTGTACACGTATGTGTGCAAGTGCGTATTGACATATGCACAAGCACGTGTATTAATTCTAAAAGTGTCCTTAGCTAGGAGTTCAGACTAAAGTTTTCCCATCTTGCCTTTTCATTGATGAGTTGTTTGTCTCTTGCCATTAGGTTGTAAGCTATATGAAAGTAGGAGCCCATTGCATCCCTAGTGCCTGCAACAGGGCCTTGCACATAGTAGCACCTTGATAAATGTTTGTTGAAAGAACAAATCCATGGAAAGCATTAGCACAGCACCTACACAGAGCAAATACTTAGTAAATGTTAGCTGTTACTGTGATTATCGTAATCCCTTGTGTGTAGCGAGAGCCAAACAAATAATAGTTGAAACTTAAATTCAAAATTAGATGATTGCCTATGCAGACTGATTTTATTTGTTCTTATTACGAGGGCTCCTCTGCTATTTTTTCTTTTTAAATCAACTTTATTGAGGTGCAGTTTACATAAAATGCATTTTGACAAATATATACATCTACGTAATCACCATCACAATCAAGATATGGAATAGTAATTATATGACTTCACAAAGTTCCCTCCTGCCCCTTCGGACTCATTTTCCCCGCCCAAGCCCCAGGCAATCATTTATCTGCATTTCTGTCATTGTAGGTTAATTTTGCCTGTTTTCAAATTCCATATACATTTCATATATACTCTTTTGTATCTGGTTTCTTTCACCTAGCATAATAGTTTTAAGATTCATCTATGTTGTTGAATGTACCAGTACTTCATTAGTTTTTGTTCCATTGTATGGATATACAACAATTTCTTTATGCATTCTCCTGTTGATGGACACTTTGGGCATTTCCAGGTTTTGGCTATTAGAACAAAGCTGCTGTAAACATTTGTGTACAAATCTTAGCATAGGCATATGTCTTAATTTCTCTAGGGTAAAAATCTAGACATGGAATGACTAGACCATATGCTAAGTGTATGTTTAACTTTATGAGAAACTGCCAAATATTCATCCAAAATGACTGTAGAAATGAAATGATATAGAATTTCTGTTTGTGGCCATGATAGAATAGATGGTACCATACTTGCCTTCACACAGTAAACGACTAGCGAGTGGGACAAAATAAATGAAACCAACTATTTTCAGATATTGGACATCAGGTAGCACTGAACCAAGTTCTCTGACAGAAGGAAACAAAGGAGCTTAACCCTATGATCACTCTGATGTAGCACATATTAGTTCTTAGGTAAATATTTCTGTGATGTTAGTCTTCATTAACTAGCATAATGGCTTGCACACAGTAGTGGGTGTTCAAAAAATGATACCAGAATCTAGATAAAAAATAAGCAGTTTCTTATATGGACTTACTTTATTATTTTGGTGCCCTTAAAAAATTTTTGTATTTTGAACAATGCCAAACCTACGTAAAGGTAGCAAGAAACGTTACAAAAAACACTCATATACAGTAGTCCCCTCCTTTCCTTGAAGGATACATTCCAAGAACCGTAGTAAATGCCTGAAACTGTGGTAGTACTGAAAACTATATATGTTGTTT
>NW_024343735.1:132225-152546 GCF_902729225.1 Pteropus medius | reverse complement strand
AAGTTTAATTTATAAATTAGGCACATTAAGAGATTACCAATAACTGATAATAAAGTAGAACAATTATAAAATATATTATAATAAAAGTTATGTAAATGTGGTCTCTCTCAAATATCTTACTTTACTGTACTTGCTCTTCTTGTGATAATGAGGGATGAGATTTCACATAGTTCCAAAATATCTCCCCACAAAATACTTTTTCCTTATGAAGGAATGCCTATGTGATAACATGAAGTGAGGTGAATGGCGTAAGCATTGTGATGTAGGGTTAGATTATTGTTGACCTTCTGATGATATATAACAAGCCATTTACGACTTCTCTTTAGCATATCCCAATTGCCAACACCACCATTCTTTCACTTGGGGGGCCCTTATGAAGTAAAATAAAGGTCATTTGAGCACCATGATACCTCGACAGTTGATCTGATAACCCAGATGGCTACTAAGTGACTAATGGTCAGGGAACATAGATAGTGTGGAGATGCTGGAAAAAGAGATGAGTAACATCCTGGGCCAGAAGGGGCTGGACTGTGTGAGATTTCAACACACTACTCAGAACAGCACACAATTTAAAACTTATGAATCATTTATTTGTGGATTTTTCTATTTAATATTTTGGACTGCAGTTGACTGCAGGTAACTGAAACTGTGGGAAGGAAAACCACTGATAAAGATAAACTATTGTACCCTTTTCCCCAGAGACCCCATTTAAGTTTCCATTGTTGTCCCAATGATATCTTTTCTAGGCAAAGCATCCAATCTGGAACCACAGGTTGCACCCTGTTGATATATCCTTCCTGTCTCTTTTAATCTGGAATCATTCCTTGGTCTTTCCTTGATTTTCATGGCATTCATTTTTTTAAAGATTATAAATGTCATTTTGTAGAATGTCCTTCATTATGAGTTTGCCTAAGTTTTCCTCATGATTACATCCAAACTCTGTATTTTGACTGAAATATTAGAAGAGTGATGCTATGTTCTCATTCTGTCCTATCAAATAATACATGACGTTGATTTGTCAGCCTAAGGAGTTGCTAAATTTTGTCACTTGATTAATGTGGTATCTGCCCTGTTTTTCTACTATATGGTAACATTTTTTTCTTCTTCATAAGGAATATGTATTTTGTGGGGAGATATTTTGGAACTATGTGAAATCCCATCCCTCATCCATTTTCACCAACTAGTTTTAGCATCTGTTGTTTCTTACCTGAATTAATTATTTCTACGGTGGTTGCCAAATGGTGATTTACTAATTTGATCATTCTTTCTACATTTATTAAACTTCTATGGTAAAACAGAGCTTCCTCTTTTCCTCCAGTTATGTATCATTTATTTACATCTGAATGGATCCATGGATTACTATTTTTAGTGAGTTATAATCCATTACTATTGTGTATTATGTATTATATACTCAACTGTCCTGGATTTGGCCAGTGTGAACTTCTTTAAGTTGGCATTTGTATCTTTTTGACATATCTCCAACATTCTTAGAGAACTTCCTCATTTGGAGAACAATAAAAGGTTTCGGGTTCATCTGGTTCTTTTCCTACTGCAATCCCAGATGCGGTCATTTCTCAAAGGCACTCTGGCTCCTTTTGTTGGACAGTGAATAGTACTTAGAAACCAATATCAGGACACTAAGTGTGCTTGTTGTTGCCGGGGTATCACTTCCCAGGACTGCTCAGTGAACAAAATTAGAGGATATAAAAGTGTATATGTATGTGTATATGTGTGGGAATGTACATACATATATTTACATCTATATTTATTTCTACATTGTATATATTGAATACTGAGTTCACATCAATACCTCTAATTCCCACCCAAGGAGTAAAGCTCAGTTTAACTTTACTCCTTTACATATTTGTAAGTTCCTTCTTGAACAGTAAAAAAACTGGTTTCCACTGTCATCAACATATTTACTTATTTTCTCAAAATATTTACTTAACATGTTTAATCATTTACTTGATCTCTCTGTATATATTAAATCTCCCAACCCTCTACACAGGCTTCTGAACAGCTCAAGAAGTACCTTCCCATTATATTCAAGTCTGCCTAATTCCTTTTTGACAAAGAAGGAAGAAGGGGGAAAGAAAAAAGGAAGAAAGGAAGAGTGTTTTTAAAGATATAATTTAAAGGTTATTTGAAAGAATCATAGAGGACAATTACAGTAAAGTCACATATTACTCAAGAATAAAGTTACAGTCAGTCTAAGGCAAAAATTAGAGTCATATTATCTAAAAATCACATGTAGCATGGTCATATCCTCAATCCATGTGCAGCACATGGGAACTGAGGCCAACTAAGGATCCAGACTCTCAATCACACTCACTTCTGGACATAAACTCATTTGGAAGAAATTATAGGCATAATTGCTTAAACTATTTAATTTTTTTCCTTATCAATTCCAGGTGTCTTGACTCCTAGTTACAGTTTCTTAAAACTATTTACTTGTTTGTTTAATTCTTTACCAAACTTTTGCTGAGCTACTACCATGTGCCAGGCAATATTCTAGGAATGGAGGATAGAAATGCAAACAAAACAGACAAAAGTCCCTATCTACATAGAGTTTTCATTCCAGTTGAGGAGACAGACAATATGCAAACAAACAAATTTGTAATGTAGAAGATGGTAGTAAGTGCTATAGAGAAAAATAAAGAAGGTGACACTATGGAATGACTGGTTGGCTACTTTATATTAGCTGTTCACAGATGATGTCTCTGAACAGCTGTTACATAAGCTGAAATCTGAGTGACAAGATGGTGTCAATCACTTGAAAGCCATGGTGAAAGAAGTGCAGCAAGGAGAGGGAACAACTAATGTAAAATTTCTAAGGCAGGAAGGAGCTCGGTGTGTTCTAGGAAAAGGAAAAGAGACCACTAGAGCAAAGGAGAACATGGTATGATGTGGTAGGGACATGGTGGAGAGAAGAGGAAAACACAAAAGCACTGGGCAGCTGAAAAGGGAACAGAAACAAGACAAAATGCTGACTGTGCCAACCTCCATCATTTTTCCTACGGCCTGAGGCATCTGCTAACACAGTGGTTCTTAAAACCTTAGCATACGTCAGAACTGCCTGGAGGATTTGTCAAAACACAGATTGCTGTGTTTCACCAGAGTTTCTGATTCAGTAGGTCTGGCTGGAGTCTGAGAACATGCAAGTTCCCAAGTGATGCTGAGGATGCTGTTCCAAGGTCTTACTTCTCAAACTGAGATATATGGACTCCTGCAAGGTTGTCAAAGACACAGGAAAAACCTTGGTTGAGAAGTATTGCATGGCTCCTTGTATAAAGGATATTGAACACTATTTTAGACAAACTTTGTGAGTACATGTTTATAAAAGACATGAGTGCTTTCTTCACAGTGGATTTTCTATAAAATTTAGACCTCTATAAAAATATTTTTAAAAAACATCAAATCATAGTGAAGACATTTCTATGAAGAGCTAAGATAATAAAGTCCAGGTACATTTTTTCCGATTATTTAAGATATGTAGTAAACAATCTGCAGGACTTATTTCTTAGAAAAATCAATATCCCTCGAGGACCTGAGGGAAAACCTTATTTCATGTTAAAATAAATAAGGATATATAATGAATAGAATGCAAGATTTGCATAAAAATTTAAGACAAAGTAGGAGACTTTAAAAACATTTCATACTTAAATTGAATTGCTCTAGGCTCAGCCCCTATCCCTCTCTTCTGCCATTAGGAATATTTGAAAGAGCAAGTTGGAATGGCACTGTTCTAAGACAACTCTTCTTAGGCATCAGGCAATGGTGAATACATTTTTACGGTTCTGTGGAAGAACCAATTTTAGTTAATGGCAGGAATTAACAGTAAATTAGATGAAGCAGAGGACTGAATCAGTGATTTAGATGATAAGGTAGCAGAAAACACCCAATCAGAACAGCAATGAGAAAAAAGAATCCAAAAAAAAAAAAATAAGGAGAGTTTAAAGGAGCCTCTCGGACAACATCAAGCATACTAACAGTCATATCACAGGTGTACCAGAAGGAGAAGACAGAGAGCAAAGAATTGAAATCAGATTTCAAGAAATAATGACTGAAAACTTCCCTAACCTGGTGAAGGAAATAAACATACAAGCCCAGAAAGCACAGAGAGTCCCAAACAAGATGAACCCAAAGAGGCTGACACCAAGACACATCATAATTAAAACGCCAAAGGTTAAAGACAAAGAGAGAATCTTAAAAGCAGCAAGAGAAAAGCAATTAGTTTCCTACAAGGGAGCTCCCATGACTGTCAGCTGATTTCTCTACAAAAATTTTGCAGGCCAGAAGGGACTGACATGAAATATTCAAAGTGATGAAAACCAAGGACCTACAACCAACATTACTCTACACAGCAAAGCTGTCATTTAGAATCAAAGGACAGATAAAGAGCTTCCCAGACAAGAGAAAGTTAAGAGTTCAGCAGCACCAAGCCCATATTACAGGAAATGTTAGAGGGACTTCTTTAAGAAGAAAATATAAAAAGTATGAATAATAAAATGGCAATAACTATAAATCTATCAACAATTACTTTAAATGTAAATGGATTAAATGCTTCAATAAAAAGATAGGGTAGCTGAATGGATAAGAAAACAAGACCCTTACATATGCTGCCTGCAAGAGACTCACTTCAGATCAAAAGACATATACAGACTGAAAGTAAAGGGATGGAAAAGATATTTCATGAAAATGAAAATAAACAAAAAAGCTGGGGTAGCAATACTTATACTAGACAAAATGTACTTTAAAACAAAGGCTATAACAAGAGACAAAGAAGGACCCAGTTATCCCACTTCTGGGCATTTATCTGAAGAAACCCAAAACACTACATCAAAGAGACATATGAATCCCTGTGTTCATTGCAGCATTATTTTACAATAGCCAAGATATAGAGGCAACCTGGGTGTCCATCAGTGGATGAATGAATAAAGAAGAGGTGACTACACACACACACACACGCACACACACACACACACCACTGGAATATTAGGCATAAAAATTAATGAAATCTTGCCATCTGCAACCACATGAATGGACCTAGAGGGTATTGTGCTGAGTGGAGTAAGTCAGACAGAGAAAGACAAATGTCATGGGTGGAATCTAGAGAACAGGATAAACAAAGAACAGAAACAAGTTCATAGATACAGAGAGCATTTTGACGGTTGTCAGATTAGAGGTGGGGGGATAGGTGAAATGGGGAGATTAAGAGGTAAAAATTAGTAGTTACAAAATAGTCATGAGTTTGTAGAGTACGGCATGGGGAATATAGTCAGTAGTATTATAATAACTGTATGGTGTCAGATGGGTCCTGGATTTATCAGAGTGATCACTTCATAAATTATATAAATGTCTAATCACTGTGCTGTACACCTGAAACTAATATAATATTATATGTCAACTATAATTTAAAAAATTAAAATTTAAAAAATAAAATAATAAAATAAAATTGTGACCACTCAGTGCTACTATCCCCTCTTCCTCCTTTACTTTTTTTCATGGCATTTAACACCTGCTAATGTACTGTGTAATATACTCATTTTGTTTGTCTCCGCATCTGGACTGTACACTCCCGGAGAGAAGACATTTGTTTGTTTGGTCCACTGATGCATCTCCAGTGCCTAGGAGATGCACTAGCACACAAATATTGGCCTGGGGTCTGAGGAAATAAACAAATTCAGACTGAAGTCATTATTAGGAATATTTGTAGAGGGAAAATAAAGTCCTGCTTTCTCGGATTATAGATAAATAATAGGCTTCTCAGACTGCTTCCAACATCTCATCACCACTGTTTACAAAATTGACTGGTCTAAAAGAAATTCTGAGATTGATGCCAGCATTCCTGATATGGTGAATGGGACATAGAAATGATGGAGAGATATTAATCATTATTCAACCAACAACAATTATCAACTATACCAGACGGAATGGACTAGGTTGTGCTACAGCAACAGATAAACTCCAAAACTCTGAATTCAATCAACAAAACTTGATTTCTCTTTCAAGCTATATATGTCCATTACATTTTGGCAGGTGTGAAGGGCTATATCTCTGCTCCTGTAGTCACTCAGGGACTCAGGCTGACAGAGGCTCTACTGTCTTAAAATTCCTCCATATCAACGTGAGGTTTCAGGGATTGTCACAGCAAAGGAAGAGAACATGAAGAATCACACTGAGACTCTAAAATGCTTCCACAAAGTGAAATAGATAATTTCTGCTTACTTTTCATTGGCGAAAGGAAGTCATATGGCTAAACTAACATAATATTGTATGTCAGCTATAATTGAAAATTAAAAATTTTTAAAAATAGAATAAAATAATAAAATTGTAACCCCTCATTCCTGCTATCCCCCTTTCTTCCTTTACCTTTTTTTATGGCATTTAACACCTTCGAATGTACTGTGTAATATACTCATTTTGTTTGTCTCCCCATCTGGACTGTAAGCTCCAGGAGAGAAGATGACTAAATTCAAAGAGGCAAGGAAGAGACTAGAACCAGAATCATAGTAAGACTAGTACACCGACAAAATGCATTATCTCGTCTTTGTGCCAAGTCCTGTGCTAGCTATTAGGTATGGAAATGAGAAAGACTCCATCCCTAATCTTAAGGAGTTCATAGTCTAAAGAAGAAAACAAATACCAGTATAAAGTAATTAAGTATGATAATAAAGATAACTTCTGTCCCTGATCTTCAGACCATCATATATGACTATCTGCACTGAGAAACCATAGGCTGAACAGAGGATAAGTGTGCAGACCACAATTAGACTGTTGATACAAGTCTTGGCTCTGTTATGTGCGTGACCCTGGACAAGTGAATCTCTATGTATCTCATCTATAAAATGGAGACAAAAATGATACTTACCTGGTTGAGAACTTATGTGAATTAAGTACAATAATCTATGTAAAGTGGAGAATCTGGTACACAGTGAGTACTCAATAAATCTTAGCTCTTCTACAGCAGCTCCACCTATTGGTGTCAGCCCAGACACTTGACTGGTAACTCTCACTATGCAGCGGTTTGTGAACCAGCAATTATGTTTCTGTTCCTGACTCTGATACCTAGTTACAGCATACTGGATTAGGGGCATGCATTGACCCTAGTAGGACCGGTCAGATTCACTTTCCTCAGGAGGCACTCTCTAAGTAAGGCTGTAAATTCAAATAGCCATCTTTTACTATGGATATATTGAACTGGTTGAAAGTCAAAAGAAGGGAGGGAAGGAGGGAGATGGAGGGAGAGAGCGAGAGGGAGAGAGAGGGAGGGAAGTAGAAGGGGAAGAATCCTTGAGATACCTTTTGAAATCCTTTAACAACTTATTTTTGTTTGCTTAAGTAAGACCAAGAGTTAGTTTCATCACCCTAGAAAAGTCTTCCGTAACTTTCCCAGGCAGACTAAGGTACTTTTTTATTATTACATTCTGTAGATGTTTCCATTAAAGCAGCATCTCACTGTAATACTTTGGGCTTTAAGTTAATGTGTCTATCTTCCTTTCTGCGCTGTAAGATGCTTGAGAGCAGAGGTCTCGTCTATAATGCCCGGCATAGAGGGTCACCCTAGAGGTGTAGATGACTATTACCAGGGTGGTTAGCAAGGCTTTCGTAGTGGACATTATTTGGGTTTGGTTCTAATAGGTGGGGAAGAGTTTGCCAAGAAGGAAGGGAAACAGCTCTTTTCTTGTTTGAGGAAAGAAACAGGTTATTTTTAACCCTTCGATTAAAGAGGCATTTCTTTAGAGTTACTTATTATAATAGGACCACTTTTTTATTGGACTTCTATGGGTTCCGCAGTGAGGAAGGGGAAAAGACACACCTGTCCAGATGTAGCATTCCTTTTGTGTGGTTTCCCCAGTTACTGTGCCACATTTGGAGATAATATAGCGGGATAAGGGGCTAGAATTAGATATGCTCACACTTTTCAAAGGATTTACAGAAAGGAATAGAGTGGACTTTCTGAGAATACCCTCATAAACCATGTGTATACCATCCAGGTACATTTACTACTTTTTGCTTACTCCCTAGAATGAGAGAAAATGTTTTCTAAATATCCTATGAACTATAGTCTAGCCCCTCAGGGGATCTCTTCTGACTCCTCTTGATGTTCTTCTTTTGAACACATTTGATCTGTCCTGTGGCCTTACTCATCTGGAAGGTAATTCAGACAAACTAACCCAAGAGCCTGAAGCTCCATTTTCAATCAGCAGCTCTATCTGTTGCATCCCTGAATAAACATCTGTGTTTAGCCAATTTTACTAAACATACCTTTACATTTCAGATTATGTTATTTGAATTTCTCAGCAGGTTTTGTGAATACAGGGAAAAAAGATTCAGCTACTATTTTGAATAGAAAAGGTCACAGTTTCACAGAAAATGTTTAAGATATCATGGTACTGATACATATTTTCATGTTATTATGTTCATAAAAAATGTCATGTGTGTGAGAATAAAACAGTCACCTGGTTTACAAAATCTCAGGCCAGGTGGATTGATATCAGAAAAGAAAAAATATATATATATATATTATTGAAGGATCTATGCATGCAAGTACTTTGTATTTTTCAATCAAGAGACTGAATAACTAAGGTCAAAGCATTATGTTGATAATGTCACAGGACATTCTTTGTGACAGTGTTCAATTCTGTTGGTTCTTTTTCCATGTACTTATTATTATAAATACCAAATCTCTTGTTGAGTTTTGTTGAAATTCACCACCAGAATTTGATATTCTTGAAGTGGAAAATTAGACAAAACAGATCTCTCCTTATTTTTCTTTTTCTTTCAGAGCTTTCTTAAAAGCAGATGGGGAGTAGATATTCATTTTAATAATATCTTGACCATGAATGTTCCTATGCTGGCCAAATGTCCAGTCCATTTGTGTTAGGCTAGATTTATATGGGAAACAGTAGCAACAAAGGTTTAATCATTCTCAACACCATTATGGTCAAACTGTTCCATAGTTGTCCATTTCTCACACAGAACAACTGACTTGCCCATTTCTCTGCCAATCACACTGTGATTTATTATGGACTGACTCAAATAGTTTAGCATCAGATGGCTAAAGTGAGAAGAAGCATATCACTCAGCACATATAAAGTACCAGGCACTGTGTAGGGCCAGTCCACCTTCATTTATTCACTCAAAATCCACTCACTAAGTCATAGTCATTGGGCTTCACACAAGTTTCCTGTATTTCAGGTAGCCTAGCAGAGAAGGCAGATTCATAAACAGATAATTGGAATATAATGTTCAAAGTACACAGGATATCTTGGGAGCCTGAAGGAGAAGCTCCTAACCCTCACTGGAGGGGCCTGGCTATATGTGCTAATTACAGCAGGTGGAGATTGATCTAATATCTCAGAGCTACTACTGCCTTGGAGAAGCCAGTATTCATTTCACGTTCAATAGACTCTTTTTTTTTTTTCATTATAAAACTTTATGTACCAGGCACTGTGGTAGGTGATGAAAATCGAGTGATAAATCAGACATAGTCCCTGCCCAGAAGGAACTTTTGGTTTGGATGGAGGAGACAAATATATGAACAACTGTAACAGAAGGCAGAGTTTTAAAAATACTGTATTAGAAAAAAATGCAGAGTATTGTGGGAACATAGAAGAAAATGCCATGAATACTGCCCAAGAGGCATTGGGAGAAGGTTTCATGAAGGAACTAGCCATTAACCTGAGCCTGAAAAGTTATAGGATTTTTGATAGACTAAGAAGGAGGAATGAACACTCCAGGCAGAGAGAAAGCACCTGGAAAGTTACAGGGGCACTGTAGTCCCTAGAATATTGGAAAGAATGAAGTCAATTGATTAACTTGGAGCGTGAATTGTTGGGATAATTAGATGGGAGATAAAGATTAAGAAGTAGCATAGGGTTAGTTTATGAAGATCTTTGAATGCCAAGATTTAAAAACTACACTTTCCAAAGGGATCTGTTTTATAGGAAGATGAATGAGAGACAGGTATGAGGTTGTGCAAAAATCATTACACTTAACCTTGCCACTGTTTAGCTGAAAGACCTAGAGTAAGTTGTTTAACCCCTCTGAACTTTCTTCTGCATTTATAATATGAACTATTAGCAGTCCTATGCTCAAAATGTTCTTGAGAGAATTAAAAGAATAATAAAGGAGAACTACCTAAAACATTGTATGAAATACAGTGAATTCTCAAGGCATGATATCAGAATCAGAATAAGTGGTGGCAGCAATGCGAATGTCAGATTTGGGAGATAAGAAGACTAGTTAGGATGCTATTATAATAGTTCAACTGAGAAATGCTGAGACATGAACTGGAGCAGTGTAATAAAATGGAGGTACCTTAAGTAAGCAACCCTGATCTTGGAAATGAACAGGGGGAGAAGCAGAGAAGGAGGGTGGAATCTAAAATGCCTAATATTTCTCAACTGGATGGATGTAAATGGTGCATAAACCAAATCAGAGTGGAATTGGTGCCTAAGGAGGCATGGTGTGTGTGTCTGTATTTGGGCATGACATCACAAATGGCTGCTCATGATATATTGTCGGAACTTATTTATACTCCTCTGCCAAGCCCTGTAGTTAGATTATGATGACATTATATCCTTGGTCAACTCCTACTGGCAAGTTCTCTTTGGCAATATCTAGTCAGAAGGCTATATTCTTTATTTCTTTTGGTATATTTTTCTTTGTGTTTCTCTTGTCTCTTTTTTAAAAATTTATTTAAATTAGTTTCAAGTATACAGTACATTGGTTAGACATCTATATAGTTTATAAAAAGATTCCCCCAATTGCTCCCTCCCTCCCCTGGCCCTCCACCTAGCCATCATATTAATGCTAACTGCATTCTCTCTGACGTGCTCTTCTTGACATCCGAAGGTTAAAGTCTTGAAAGTCTATGTTTGAGTATGGAACAAGGTGGCCACTTGACCAGATTTCAGTGTAGGATTAGGCCTGCCTTTAATCTAGGCAAAAAGGAGTTGCCAGAGATCACACAGTTTTTCATAGGTCATACTTCCTAGGGCTTGTTGACTATACATGGCTGTTTCTTGAATACTCTATGCATCAGGGCCTACATTATATGTGTGTGTGTGTATAGTCTTTTGTATTATATTATCTAATTACAATGTTATCTATATAATCTTTACAATATTCCAGCAAAATAGGTACTAGTATAATCCTGGGATGGCTGATTATGGGTAAATAGAAGTTCAGGTGTGGAATAGAAGAAAAAACAAGCATATAAGATGGATATGAAAGGTTATGAGCAAAACTGCAACATGAGCTAGCTCCTCAGGAAAGACTTCACTAAGAAGGTGACACTTGAGTAAAGCAAGTGAAGGAACAAGCCATGCGCTATTGCCAGGAAGAGCACTCTAGAGTCCCCAATCTTTTTGGCACCAGGGACTGGTGCCCCTGTGAGAATCTAATGCCTGATGATCTGAGGCGGAGCTGAGGTGGTGATGCTGGTGCTAGGGAGCAACTACAAATACAGATGAAGCTTCACTCACTCGCCCACTACTTGCCTCCTGCTATGCAGCCCAGTTCCTTACAGGCCACGGACTGGTACTGGTCTGTGGCCTGGGGGTTAGTGACCCCTGCTCTAGGGAGAGGGAACACCAAGTGCCAAGGTCCAAAGAAGGGGCTACCTGGCATATCTGAAGAACAGCAATAATACCATGGTGGCTGAGGTGGCACAATAGAGAGGGAAAGATTAATAGAAGATGAGATCAGATAGGTAAAGAGCGAGGGACATCGAATTGTTGGTAAATTTAAAGAATTTAGCCTTTTCTCTGAGTAAGATGGAAGACACTAGAAGTTTTTGCAAAGGAGTGACATGACATAATTTCCATATTCATTTCCCTGTTAACAGGTTCATCTTGGCTGCTGTATTCAAACTACACTGGGATGAGGGGGTGAGGGGAGAAACAGAAGGACCAAGAGCCATTAAAGTGGTGAAAGCCAAAACCCAGTGTTCCAGTTATCAATTTATTGCCTCTCGGTTCCAAAATCAGTGTGGTTTCTGTCTCTTAATTGGACCCAAACTGATATACCTAGGTTAGTTAAACTAAATTAATTTGTTAGAAAAACTAGTCTCTCTCCCTCCACCCGCTCCAGTCCTAAATATCTAATCTTCTGGGAAAGCTGTGGGAGTAATTGGTGTTTAGCCCAATATTCAGTCATCATGGGCCCCATCATTCCTCAAGCACTTTCTATCTGGAGATATCACTAACAGACTATGGCTGTGTTTAAAGCGTTCTCCAGCTAAAACGAAATTAATTCGTGCTAATATATCTTTAGATTAAGACATGATAGAGAAAATAATGTGGTGATAATGAAAACTAGCTGTAAAAAAATCATCTAAAATATTCATAAGTGCTAATTCCAGCTAACAGGACATAGATTTTTCTATTGCTTCTTTTGGAAAACTTTTTCAGACCTATGATTGTTACTAGATACGAAAATAAATGCTCATGAGAATAACTGAGAGTAATTATGTGCTTTACAGACACATAATTGAGAAAATAATAACAAGAAAGATGGCGAAAGACTGTCGGTTTTGCTTTTGTAAGAAAATTCAAATGATGCTTTACCCAGAAATACTTACGTAATCAACACTTAATGAGTTGCAAAATGCGGTGCTCTTCGTAATTTCCAGCAGGTATTATAAGCTCAGAAAATCATGTTATTTTAAGCAAGGAAAAACTCATAACTATTACAGAGAAGCAAACTCTGTGCTATTTTACCATAATAAGTTTTTTCCCCTTCTAGACATCTTAAATGCCTATAATTTTAGTCACCAAGACCCTAACATAAAGTTTTACTAGCAGAAAGCTGAAGTACCTTATTATCTTTTCTATTTATAGGGCACAGATTCACCTGATATCTGGGTCTCTGGCATCTTGGTTTTTCAAGTCGATGTTACACATACAAAGAGACAACACCCCATTTAATCGGAGCTGATAATTGACCTTTGATTGCGTGAGCAGCACAGCTAAATTAACTTACGTCAAAATTGCTATTTTAAAGTGAAGTAGGAAATTGCCACACAATAGAGGACAAACTAGACTTATAATGGAAAGAATTTTAAAATTCATAGTTAGAATCAATAGACAGAATGTTCGTAGCCTGCAGCTTTAAAAAAAAAAATCCATCCACAATAGATGTGGCTGGTTTCAGGTGTCTTTGAGGTGTTTACTGAAAGCTTAATGAGGGGAGGTAACACATATATTAATCTTTACTCTTAGTACCTAGCTAAGTGCCTGGCATGTAGGAGAGACTCAACAGATCTTAGATTAAATATGTTGTTTCATAAGATAAATATAATATATGATTAAATGTGTCAACCGAAATGAGATGACAGTTAAGCAGTGGGGTGCAACACACTATTTCCCAGACATCAGTCATTCCTAGGACATTTACAAGCTACTTACCATATCCCTTATACCACCCATGTTATTGTTTACTTAACATTGTCCTTGTAAATGACCCACACTTTTTACTTAAATAGATTGTGCTTCATCTTAGTTCATAATATCCACGAAATCAGAGGTGTTCTATGCTAATTATATTTTAACAAGTATGAAAATAAATGCATACCTTTAAAATTTAAAAGATTCCTACACATACCACCCCAAAACACCTCTCATGCCTCATCAATTTTACATGTGTTAGTTCACTTTGGCAAATACTGGTATAATGCAAATGACATAGACTCTGGAATCATACAGCACTTGGTTCTAATTCCACCTCTGCTGCTTCCTGGCTCTGTAACCTAAGGGAAGTTACTTAACCTCCCAAGTCCTACTGCATAGCAAGGTGCCCTGCATGCAGGAAAGGCTTTTTTTTTCCCTTTGGGGCTTCTTGGTAGATGCTGGGAATGCAAATATGACAAAAATCCTTCATCAGATTCGCATTCTAGCTGGGGGAATTCAACTCAGAAAAGCATTCACATACAACACTCTGTGACATATAAACATTATTATCATTATTATTATTATTATTATTTTGCAGTTTAGGGCTTAAGAAATAAAGGGTTTTTACAGTGAGTTAAAGTTTGGTCATAACATGGTCCATCTCTCTGTAGATAGGGTATTAAAAACTGGAACATTTTCTTCTGAGTTAGTTTATAATCGTGGTTCACATTTTTATTCTTTCAGGATTCAGTATTTGGACTACTTCCCAAAACATTTGAGACAGGTTAGAACTTTTTCAAAAAATGCAAATCTGGACAATCAGGAGATTAAATGAAATAGGAACTATTTAAAGTCAGCAAAAAGAAAAAAAAAATTCTACCAGGCAGCTGAGTCGAGTCATTAACTACAGTTCAGCACTGAATTGGATACCAAGATTCTTGGCAATGAAAGTCCAAAAAAGGAAACATGGTGGATCTTTTCTTTAGTCATTGTCTGAAGGAAGCACACACATTAGTCTACAGAAACAAGCTTTGTTTCTGCAGAAAAAAATGTCTGATGATATCATGTGGGTCCCTGTGTAAGAAGCACCGAGAAGCACAGTGGACAATATTTTCTATTGTAACTACAAAAGACACAGAAGCACTGTTCACAAATATGCCATTCTTGTCTAGGCCCTTTAAAGAGCTGGAGGATATAACATTCCATCTTAGCTGAAAGGAGGCATCTCCGCAAAGCAGAAAACATAGTCCAAGGTACTGAGGAACAAAAAAGAGATTTGATAACACACCACAGTGATAGAGCTAAGAGAGCCCAGAAATCACTAAATTGCACACCTGTGCATCATTTCATTCAAATTATAGCTGTCTTACTCCGCTTCAAATATTCCACAGTACCTCAAATGAGAGCCTTATACTTGAGAGATCATATGTGCTAAATTTTATTGTTACAATGTTTGCTGCCCTCAATCTTGCCCCAGACTTCACTATTGGGTCATCCCTTCAGGAGAATTGTACTTCTCATCTCACTGATATCAGACTCGGGCATGTAACTTGATTTGGGCAATGAAATATGAACTAAAGTGTCATGTGCCACTTCTGAGCAGAAGCTTTCAGAACCATCATGTGGCATGTAGCTCTTCACTTTCACTTATCCCTCTGCTCTGAGATAGACATGTCTCAGAAAGGGCCTGCTCCTTCAGTTTTGTTCTAAGAATGAAGAAAATATAGAGTAGAATTGCATTTGACCTGTAAAGCTCGTACGAGGTGAGTGAGAAATAAACTTTTATTATTGGAAGCTACTGAGATCTGGAGGCTATTTGTTACACAGGATAACTTAGCAGAAGCTGACTTATGAAAAAATATTAGAAAAAAACTTGCATCACTTTCATGAACTCTCAGTTCAGCTTGTGTTCTACCAGAATATTCTGTAATACATTACATGGAAAATACAACTTCCATCTTATAATTTTTAATTCAGGGAAGCCTAGTTTTGTACTAAGTTTAAAGAGGAAGGAGTCAGATCATAAAGGATTTTCCAATATGTTTATAGGACTATAATTTCGGTTTAATACTACTTTCAATATTAACTACAGTTTATTATTTTAATTTTAAAGGTAATGGACACTTGGAAAATTTGGAAAATATAAAAATCACAAGTGAATATATATCAACTCTATAGAGAGTCAGGAATTTATAAACCTAGAAGAAATGGAGCAAGTATCAGAGTAAAAGACATATCTGACTACACAAATGTTAAACAAATGCTGTATCTTAAGTATAGCCACTAAATTTTGGCAGATAACATTTCTTTGATATATTCTGACAATCTGATATTTCTATTCAATCTTATAGGTCACTTTTTAATATTTTTTAATATATATGATATATTAACTTATATATCATATATATTATATAATAATCTTTTACATATTAATTTAATAATATGTGTTATGCCTTTTCCACACATTTGTTTAGTTATAAACTAGAGCTAGAAATTGAGAATGGAGGCACAGTAGACCTATATATCTGAGGAATCTAATATCAAGAGAGGTCATGACTATTGGCCTGAGGTGGCATTGCAGAGGGAATAAGCAGCACTGGAACCTAGCTATGTAATCACTGAATTGGGACAAGGATACAGGAGTATTTCTCATGGGCCAAATATGATATGTGAGCCAGGTGGTAAAAAGAGACATTCACCTGAAGCCTTTTTAAAATCCTGCCGAAGCATACTTCCTAGCAGAGTAAAGTGAACCCAGTGGAGGATAAGAATGCTGAATTCTCAGGATAAAAGGGAGGTAAGTAATGTTGATTGATTATTGCCATTGGGGCATCTCCAAAGAATACACATATGTGTCCCCAACAAAAGGAGTCATATTTTATCATCCACCAAGCCCAAGGAGAGGCAGCATTAAATATACACCAAGACCAGAGGCACCAACACCAGACACCTTAACTTCTGGTCAAGATAGACCTTTCCTGACTTTGACATCCACTCCCACCTGACTTCTCCTGGAGAGGTCAGAAACTGTAGCCACCTGCTCATGTGGAGGGTGGTGCACATAGAAAAGAGGAGATGAGTAAAAGAGAGACACACACATTGAAGATAAAATCCTGAACTTTGGAGTTCAAGGTTTTTATTATTACCCTGAACTGCACATATTCACTACTAAAATGGAACTATTACAAGTGAAAGCACCCAGAGGACTTTCCATCAACTAAGACTGAGTAGATAAGCTATGAGGATTGTCTGAAATGTCATTCATGAACTCAAAAAATATTCCAAAAGAATTTAAAGGAATAGTGGAGAAAAAGGAAAAAAAATACTTATTTTCACCTTACAAGTATTCCTGGTTCAATGTACTTCATATAATTGCTTTTGTCTTCTTCCATGATTTGAATGGTAGGCACCTACGTTTTGTTAGTAATGTGCACTTAAGCATTCATTCATTTTTAGACACATGTATTGAGTGCCTACTCTGTGCCGGTTTGTGTTCTAGGTATTAAGGAAACTGCAGTAAAAAAAAAAAAATGGCAAAAATTCCTGCCCAAATGGGATTACATTCTGGTGGGGAGAAAAACAAAAATGGTTTAAAATATAAATAAAAAATAAAATATCAGATAAAGATAACTGTATTGATTAAAGTAAGGGAATGCGATAATGACTAGGGGGAGATTGCTATTCAAATAAGAGTTTCAGGAGTGGCCTTGCTGAGGAGGTAAGATGTAAATCAAGACCTCATTGATGAGTAGACAATCATGTACAATTTTCGGAGAAGAGTATTATTGGCAGAGAGAACTAGTGAACAACCTCAAGGAAAGAACTAGATTGGTTTGTCCTAAGGACAAAAAGAAAGTCAGTGTGACTGGAGCATAGTAAGCTAAGAAGAGACTGTTAGGAATTGATGTTGAGAGGCAGATTATCCAGGTCATGTAGGGGTTTGTTTGCAAACCAGGGTAAACAATTTGGATTGCATGCTAAGGAAAACGGCAAGCCACTGAAGGATTTTAAGCATGGCAGTGGCGTTATAAGAATTGCATTTTAAAAATATCACTCTGGCTACCGTGGGTAAGTGAGAGTAAGGCAAATGAAAGTAGAAATCAGTTAGGAAGGCATTACAAAAGTCTAAGCAGAGTATGATGGTGACTTAGACCATAGTGTTGGTGGAAGAAATAAGAGGAAGTGGACATATTCAGAAGCTATTCTGGAAGCAGAGCTGAAAGGATGTGTTAATTGACTGAATTCAGAAAGTTGAGGAAGTAGGAGAAATCAAGGGTTATTCTGAAGTTTTGGACTTGAGCAGTTAGGTTAATGGTGGTACTATTTGCTGATATCTAAGAAAAACTAGGAGAGTTAGAGACTTAGAAGAAAATCGAAAGGTCTATTTTCATGTGCTAGATTGGAGCTGCCTACTTGGCATTCAAGTTGAGATACCGTGTAGGATTTGGATATGTCCCGATAAGTCAGCAACTCAATGGAGCTGTCAGGGAAGGATACAAATTTTGGGTCCTTGAAATATGTTTGTTATTTAAAACCATGTAGCAAAATGAAATCACCTAGGAAGCAAGTAGAGTAAGAATAGAAAAGTGGCCCAGGATTAAATTCTTGGGATACTCCATTTTCTAAACGTCCAATAAAGGAGGAAAAGCCCAGAAAAGAGACTGGAAAGAATCAGCCAGTGAAATAGAAGGAAAAACAGAAGTATGTGATGTTATAGGAGCAGATAGAAGGAAGTGTTTCAATAAGTAGGGAGAAGCCAACTATGTCAAATGTTGCTGAGCAATTAAGAGGAAGATAATAAAGTGGTCATTGGATGTGACAAGGAATGTCAATAGCAAAATAATACATTTGACTTCCCTTTATGATCCTTATTAATACAGTCTGTGATTGCAAACTGTCAACAAATGTTATTGGAAAGTGCAATCAAGTTTGTAGTATTTATCGGCTTTGAAATTTGTTGTGCTTTCTGATTCACATTTATACCTAAATTTGCATTCACTTTACTAAATGAGTCCCCTAAATTTTAAAAGTTTCTGGATGCACAAATCCTGGATCTATACATGTTCATGATAGATAGATCGATAGATAGATCGATAGAGATAGATAGATAGATAGATAGATAGATAGATAGATACCATTTCTTTCAAGCATATTCAAAGACCATTTAAAATTTGATAACTTGGTCTAATTTAAAATTCTTGGTTGACCTCTCAGCAATCTGCTCTCCCTTCTGAGAGTGTACTTTATCTTCAAGTTTGACCACTCTTGGCAGTCTATTCTCCCATCTGTGACTGTACTTTCACTTTCAATAAAATTAGTTTGCTTATAAAATAAAATAAGATAAAATAAAATAAAATAAAATAAAATAAAATAAAATAAAATTCTTAACTCACACCCTTTGCCCTCTCTGCTCTGCCATTGGTGATCTACTGTCTTTTGGGAGACTATTAAGGATAGTCTGGTATTATTCTTTTGTGGATAATTATTATTAGGTTAATATATATATATATATATTTTACTTTGGTGGGCTATAGAGGACTGACAACTAGGATTCTTTGTGACATTTAATATTTTAACCTGATATGAATCTGGTTTTATTAAATGTTCATAGAACTTGTGAAATAAGAGAGAATGCTCTTATTTTCTAGATTCAATGCCTTTCTTGAGATCAGAAACATTTTTCTCACGTGTTTATCTTTAATATTGCTTCTGTTTCATATGTTCTCACTTGCCTTCTAGCTGTCTTTATTTGTAACTCCTATCTATTGGTCCTCTCTACTGTATTTACTATAACCACTTTTATTACTTTCATCTCTCTTTTTCTCTGTATTCTAGGAGTTTCTCAAGTTTATCTTATTTACTATTGGAATTTTCTGAGGTGTCAATTCCACACAGCTGTTTTTTTCCCCTGTGCTGTTCATCTCTGAACAGTCTTTCCTTTATATTTACAAAAATAGCAAGGGAGAATGTGATCAGAACTTGAATTTGGTCATAAAATATGACAGAGTTGCTGGCCCAGTACATTATATTCCTTCTCATCCCAATCTCCCCAAGGAGAGAGGTCTCAAAATTTATCTATGAAATTTATTCTAGTATTGACAATATATCAAGAAAGCACAGAAAGGCAGATATGGAATACATTTCCTCTGGACTGATATTAGGACCCTGGGCCTCTGACAGGCCTTAATACTCCACTGTCTATCTGTGAAGCCAGGGAAAGGCTTAAAAGGGTGGAAGTCTAGAAAGCAGAAAGGTAAAAACATTACTTAACACATAATCATGTTAGCATCACAGAATTCCTTAAAGATACAAAAAGGTAGACGGCACCAGACCTGCCTGCTCAATGACTCTAGCAGCAAGCTCGCTCATGGACATCACCAGATGACCTACCCAGAATCTCTGGAAAGGCTAACTGGTAAAGGGCTTTGCCTGCTGAAGTCAGTCTGGAAAGATTGGAAAAGGGGCCTACTTCCTTAAATGTGCAGACACAAACACAGGACTACAAGGATCATGAATAATCAAGGAAACATGACACTACTATAGGAAACTAATAAAACTCCAATTATTGATCAAAAGGCACAGAGTGGCTGAAAGGCTAAAAAACAAGACACAACTATATATGCTGCCTACAAAGGACTCATTTCGTATTTAAAGACACACATAGTCTCAAAGTGAGGGGATAGGAAAAAGTCCTCCATGCAAATGGAACACAAAGAGAGCAGGGGTAGCTATACTTATATCAGACAAAATAGACTTTAAATCAAACATGTAATAAGAGACAAGGTGATTATATAATGATAAAGGGGTCAATTCATCAAGAGGATATAACAATTGTAAATATATATGCACTTAACATTGGAGCATCTAAATATATTAAGCAAATATTAACAGACTTGAAGGGAGAAATAGATTACAAATGAACGG
>NW_024343735.1:104041-132158 GCF_902729225.1 Pteropus medius | reverse complement strand
GTGTATATATACATACATACATACATATATATATATATATGTATGTATGTATGTATATAAACACACACAATGGAATATTATTCAGCCATATAAAAGTAGAAAATTGTCCTTTTGTGATAATGTGGATGTACTCTGAGGGTATAATGCTAAGTGAAATAAGTCAGAAAATGACAAATATTGCATGATCTTATATGTGGAATCTAATAAAACCAAACTCATAGAAACAGAGTAGAATGGTGGTTGTCTGGGGCTGGGCCTGGGGGAAATGGGACAATGTTGATCAAAGGTATAAAACTTTCAGCTATAAGATAAATAAACTCTGGAGATGTAATGTACAGCCTGGTGACTATAATGAACGATACTGTATTGTATACTTAAAAGTTAAGAGAGTAGATCTTAGTTTTTATCATCAAAAAAGAATAGTAATTAGATGAGGGGATTGAGTTGTTAAGTAACCTTACTGAGGTACTGAGGTAATCATTTATATATATGTGTGTGTGTGTGTGTGTGTGTGTAGTCATCACATTGTACGCCTAAAACTTATATTTATTACATGTCAATAATATCTCAATAAAGCTGAAAAAAATCTTCAAATGACAAAAAATGATAGTAATAGAAATAGAAATTATTCAGAGAACAGAAGGGGAGGAGTAGGAAGAGAAGAAATAGAGGAGGTGAAAGAAAAATAGGAAGAGAAAGAAGAAGAAAGGAATGAAAAGGAGCAGCAGATACAGAAACAGCATCAGTAGCCAGCACCTCCAATCTATGAGTGGGTGGAGACAGGGGCCAAAGAGGACTGGAGGGGATAAGTTGATAAAAGGAATGAAAGCAAATTTTCTGGAGCTGAAGGACTTGAGTGTTCCCAATGCAGGAGCCCACTAAGTGCCCAGCACAGAATAAAGGTTAAAAGACCAACACTTCAACACATCATTGTGACATTTCCGAACCACCGAGATAATAAGAAGATGTCACAACTTTTAAGATAAAATGTTAGGTTACCTACAAAGGAATGATAAGCATACATACATTGGGTTTCTCATTATCAGTAGTAGATGATGAATGACAATGGAGCAATGCCTTCAAAACATTGGATCAATTTTTAAGCTTGAACCCTATATACAGCTGAAGTATTTCTCAAGGTTAAAAAAGAATAAAATTAATTTTCAAACATGCCAAAACTTATGTTCTTCTTATAAAGCTAACAGAAAATATATAAAGGAGTAAGTAGACAGAGGAAAACATGGAGTCAAGAGACGATGTAATCCACCCAAGTAAGCAGTGAAGAGATGTTCCAGGATCACAGCTGTGCACTAGGCTCACCAAGCATCATCTTACCAAATGAGTAGTTCAGAAATATTGTCTGAAGTTGTTTGAATGTGCAATAAAATTGTTACATTCCTTAAACTTACAAGGTAATCAAGAGAGGAGAAGCAAAACTGTGAAAAAAATAACCATAGTCAGGGAAGGTTGGGGAGCAGTAAGAAAAGATGTATGATGTACAACACCAATAAATTGAGAAACAATGATGTATATAAATTATTTAGAAATTTATCTGTAACCAGAAGTAACAGTAAAAAGAGCTAAGAAGTGCATTCCTCTAAGGAAGAGGGTTGATGTTTGAGAGATGAGGAGCAAGGCAATGTTGCTTTTCATTTTAAGCTGATAATTTGGTGATGGATGAACCGGATCAGAGTCAAGGAGACCAGTCAGAGGGTACTGCAATTGTTGTGCCAGGAAATATGGAGACCTTGAAGCAGAGCATTAGCTGTGGACATGGAAGAGATGACTTTGAGAGAACCTACTGGTGAGTGACTGGTGTATGATTTGAAAATGACTCCAGTGTTTCCAGATCAAGTGATTTTAATTAAGAAGGAAGATTTCTATGCAGTCAACAGTTTTATTTTCTTTTTGAGTACAGCCCTCTTATGCAAATGCAAAAATAGCTACACCAAATGGAGACCTCATTGATCCATGTTAATTAATTATTGATATTTTCCAACATATTGTTTACATTCAGTAGCATCAGATTGTGTAACTCAAAAATTCCATGGGTGCTCAGAGCTTAAATCACTCCAAGTGGAATGGGGAAATAAAAAGAAATCGACTTGATAGAATTGGAGAAAGAACCTTTTTTCATGGGGTGCAGAGTAGGGATAAAATCAGCTTGGCTTTATCTATGTGTCCAAAAATAATCAGTATTGTAAGGGAAAAAAGTGTTTTTTAAATGGGAATTTCAGCTTAACTTGTCTTTAAAATCTGTCTATCGACTTCAGTAACCATTGATGTTCCACACCTCTATGATCAACAGACCAATAATGAAGCAATGGTAGGAAAATTGATGGTGTTATGACATTTTTGTGCTCAAATTAAATACTGTAGCTTATGTCTGGAATTACAATATTTAGAAAGGACAACACCAGAAAGGATGGAGCAGAAATCACCACAGAAAGCTATGTAATCAGTATTTGGCATGAGTGAGGAAGAAGTCCCACAGAGCAGCCACTCCAAGAGAGGCCGAATGAAAAGTCATTGGCTCAGACGATGATTATGTCATCAGATAGGTTAGCTGATCATTTGTGCAAAGTGCTGAGGAAGCTCCTTAAACTAGGATAGTTAACAATGTTTACTTCTTTCTGTCTGATAGACAAGGTATGAAGTACCTTCTCACTAATAGATGACCATAAAAAGAGATAAAGAGAAATCTGGGCTTCAAGTTTTAAAAGATGGATTAGGACACATCTAGTCTTCCCTCCTAAGGTCCTCTTGACATTACTGAAAATAATTTTGGGGGGTGAGAGGAAGCTATTGCAGTGCCAGAGAAATCAGAAAAGCAGCAGGTGCAAGACTAGAGATTTTAAAGAAATCCTAAATGGTAGAAAGATAGTAGAATGCAAATGATATGGGATTGATTGAGTAAACAAGATTGAAAACTCTAGCCCGAGTAGTATAGGGAAAAGAGGAAATAGCCGTAATGACAATAATTATGAAATGGAGTGTGTTTGGAATAGCTAAGCCAGTCTACTACTTTCTTCCAGTCCTTACCCAGTATGCTGGTGTACAGGGTGCAGGCTCTCAGAGCCCTGAGACTCCCCTCCAAATTAGGAAAGCAGTTTGCTTGGAGAGGAGTCTTGGTGTAGGTGTTTGAGCCTGAGAGAGAAGAGTTTGAAATTAACTCTGAATCGGCATTTGAAGCACTGAGAGGGGACAAAAATAAATGAAAAGACAAAATGAAAACAAACAACAAAACAATAAAAAGCTCCATTCAGAAGTGCAATACTCTAAGATCCTCCCTTCCCCCTGGAGAGGAAGATGGTCCTTCTTTTCGCACCTATGGGGGCATTCGTAATATTTGTCAGTAGAGTCTTTGAAAACCAAGCAAAGGAGATGGGCATTTTAAAAAGAGCTGTTAGAATCAGGGTGCTACAGAAAGTTTACTCTGGGCAGGAGAGACCATGGGCTACTTAAGAAGAGGCTGATAAATGGCCAGGATGGGATTTAACCTAGACAAGTCTATCATATGGTCCTTTGTAGTACATATCCATGCCTATAACAAATACACAGGACATACAAGTCAGGACCAAATGGTTGGCAACCTGAGTACTCATTATCTTTAGATTGGGGGTCCCCTTCACCTCTTTGCTCTTTGTCATCGATAAGCTCAAGTTTGTGTTTTAAATATATGATATAAAGGATAAATGATTAGTCTTGCTCAAAATTTAATTTGAATAGCACAATGCTCAAAAATTCCTCTTACAATTTTCTTTTCCTGATAATGAACGTGGTCCAATGACCTTTTTTTTTTCTCCTTGAAGCATACTTTATATCTGGAAATGCAGATAAAGCGCAATGCAGGGAAACTCAATCCTCTTTTTTTTTTTTACTTTAAGATAAGGAGTTCAGTAATCAGGAGTTACCTGTCATGGCACATGTAAACATTGGCAGCTCAGGGTTAAAGAGTCAAAGGAGTGAATGTGGAAGGCTTTCTTCTCTCCTCTCTCTGGAACTTCTCTAGGGAGTTCACACTTCTCCTGGGAATACAGGGAAGGCTGGGTGTCGAGATTTGATAGATAAGAAGAGCTTATGGTTATTTATAAAATCCATTTGTATAAAATAGTGTCTGGGGTGTTCGGGTATATGTATTTCCTGTGAGTTCTGCTTCTGCAGCTGTAGCTTAGCATAAAGGTGAAGTGCTGAATAGCACACATGCTGAATGTCCAGGTCAGCTAGCAATGATTAGCCCTGCTTTTTCATGAAAACTTGCATGCAAATAATCAAGTGCCTTATGAGTAATCCACAGGGTCAAAGAGGGAAATATCACCTCCAGCAATGATTGGGGACTGCTTTATGTAATGGGGCCTGGATTTAAACAGGACCTGTCACAATGAGTAAATTTCAACCCCTAGCTCTCAAACATAGTAGTCAGTTGAAAACACCTACAGCATTCTTCATTCAAAAGCATGTTCAATATGTGTTGGCTGATCTTCACCCTTTGAAGGTAAATTTTCAGCAAAATCCAGATAATATTAGAAACTAAATCTGATTTTAAAAATTGAATGATCAACTTGAGTATTATTTTTTGAATCAAAAGAAATGTCTGATGAGAAAATAATTGAAGTAGTTTCATCTGTTCCTAGAAAAAACAGTTGGGAAGGTGACTGCAAAGTAGAATGGCTCAACATGGCCAGAAGAAGTGTATGGTATCCATGAGGAATAAAGTAGAAATATTTGCACAATTTGGGACAAAGTGGTCCTTGTCAATTGTCACTCCCAAGGACAGAAACACGTTATGGTGCTTTATTGGTCACCTACGAACAAGTGAAATGGACTCATAAAAGAGGAGGGATCTCAGAATACTGGTAGGCAAGGGAGGTGGAGTGTACATACATTTTAGGCCCCAAGGGCAAGACTCACATATCAGAGATAAAGTCCAAAAAGATTTATGGAAAATTTAACACAGTTACAAGCTGAGGATTACACTAGGTGAAAAATCAAGAAATAATTGTATAGTGTATGATTTCAACTACAATAAATATTATGCATGGAAAAATCTGTCTGCCTGTCTATCTATCTGTCCGAAATAATGACATGTCTACAATATTGCTGAATTTCACAGGTACTCCCACAGTTCTACAAACTGTTGGTGGTCCCAGATGCCTGGAAAGATTGAGACAAAATCACCATAATGTTAACTGGGTGCGATTATGCACAGAAGGAAAGGAAGAAGATTGTACACCAAATCTGGGCAAAAAAAAAAGGATTATACAGATGTTCCTGCCCATAAATGCCTGGGGTATCAAGCTCTTTGGCCCTCTGATGTAGGAGAATTAAAGGTCTTGCAGAATGCCTTCAGTCATTATTGAAATGTTTCCACCTGTCCTTGTCGAATCCTGGTGATGAGAGAAGTAAAATAAATCAAGTTGTGAACATCTGTGATGGACTAAGACAGAGCACAATATGACAGTTCTAGTTACTTGAATTAAAAAGCCTCATTACTGGGTTGTCATATTGAAAGAAGAAATGCCAAATGCTTAAGTGAACTTGCCTGGAGTTACAATCCAAACCATTAAGAAGAAATTAATTAAAGATGTCTCGAAAATTTGCAGCTATTTTGGTTGATGTTCATTATTTGAAATGGTACAAATATTAATGGAATTTTATTTTAACTTCCATAATTAGTGTTTGAAGAACATCTCCGAATCAGAGTCTCTTGCTATCTATTCCTTTCTCACTGGCTGCTGTAGTAAACACTGTCAGCTTCCTACCCAACAGTCTTGCCTCTCTCTTGTTCCTTGGGAATACAACCCAGGTTTTGTTCAATCTCCTCTGAATTGCAATGTCTTTCCCCACACTTAAGTAATGAGTTTTGATTGGACTTTCTTTTTTTCTTTCTTTCTTTTTTCTTTTTTTTTTTTTTTTGGCAAGGTAACCCTTGGTTGACCTCACAGATTGCAAGGACCTTGTCAGCTTACAATCCCTTATTTTTTAATTTTTTATGCCTACAGCACCTGGTCTTCCTAGGTGGTCTCCCATCCAAGTCCTAACCAGGCCCGACCCTACTTAGCTTCCAAAATCAGACGGGATCGGGCTTGTTTAGGGTGGCATATTGATTGGACTTTCTAAATCGAGCATTTCTCTTGGTAAATTCTTGGTTTGGCTTAAGAAAGTTATGTAATTCTGGCCAATGAGACTTTAGTGGAAATCTGATGGAGGCTTCTGAGAAGGTTTCCTTTGTTCTTAAAAAAGAGCTTAAGACAGATATAGACTTTTGTTTTGAGAATTAAATAATTAAATGAGCTAATGGATATACATAGCTTATAACAGTAACTGGAACACAGTCAATAATTGACTGGCATATAACAACTCAATAATTGTTAAGTGTCATTGTTGTATTATTGCTGTTGCTATTATTATAAATATGTAGCAATGTAGAGTGGCTATGATACCCTAGATATGGTATAAGATGTGTACACTATATTTCTATCATTGTAGCTAAAACAAGGACTAGCCTACAGTGAAAGCACATAGCCTCAGGAAGAGTTTTGACAAAACTAAGATCTCCAAGAATTTTCAACTTAATTCTGCAGAAGCTGGCTCAGAGCTAATGGGATATAGGTATGGAGCAATATTATTCATCATACTATAGTCACGGGGAGAGCTCTGAAGCTCCCTCAGTAGGAAGAAAGAATCTCATAAAACTCCTGTTTATTTTTCTTTATTCTCCATTTGCTACTCCATTCCAACTCCCCAAACCAAATCTTTCTACACCTATAACTTATGTATTATGTGTTGGTCATATGGTAATAACAAGATTACAAGAGCTGAAATCATAAAATAACATATTCTAGAAAATGAAAAACTCAAATTGAATGTAGAAACATTTCAATTTCCAGATGATTTTTATTTTCATTCACTTAACTCTAATGTGAATACTAATGAAAGGTTTAGAAATACTGGCATATACAGGACACAAATGACATTTCCTCTCTGAACTCTTAAGCAAGGCATTGAAGAATAACAAGTATGAATATTAAGTATTTTAGTTTTATATCTCATGTATATATTCCAAAAGTAGCACTTAATGTAAACAATAATCATTAATGAACAACAACAAAAAACTTTCAGTACCAGAAAATAATATAATGCCACACTACTCCACAACTTGAAAGATTAAACCGAGGTCAAAATATTAAGACATTGCATATACATTTGTGTCAGCATCTGTAAATTTGTACCTTTCTTCATTCTTTTACTAGACAAAAATCAAAGTGTTTCAGAGGATGTCAGGGGTGCTGTTGATAAGGTTCCATTTTCCACTAGGTAGAAGATTGGTCCAGATGATGCTAGGAAGTATCTGAACTAACCCCAGTTGCTATCTAGATACTAAGCATTAGAATATTGGCGTGGCAACTTTCTCTATAGTCTTGTGCAAGTCTTCCCTCACAAGCATACCTCAGTTTCCACTTCTGTAAAATAAGATACTGAACCTGAAGATCTCTTCCAGATCTAAGATCTGAAAACTCTCTTCACAAATTGTGGCAGAGACAAATTCCACAATCTCCCTCTCTCTCCCATCTGCATGCCTGGAAGTGAAGTGATCCAAGATGATGGAAGAAGCTCAGTCCCCAAGTTCATGGTTGGCAGTAGGGCTACCCAAGAGAGCATCCTAACCAGAAAAATCCACATAGATTTTAAACAAGTGAGAAATAAACTCATATTGAGTTAAGGTGTCATAAATTCCAAGTGGTATGCTACTGCCAAAATGAACATTAGCTTGACTAATACAAACACAGACACATACATAATACACAAAGTCAGATCTACTATCACAAACGCTGACATTAAAAGTCTGAGCATTGGTCAGAATATTTCCCTTGGCTGTAATTGTGGATATTAATAAGTCCAACAAGCCTCTGGGAATAGATAAAGGTAAGGTAATAGCACGAATGAAAAACAGTGTCTAGATACTTCGTAACAGAGCTATCAAGAAATTTAAAAATGCTTTCGACACAGTAAATCATATAAATTCTAATGAAAGCACATACAATTAGAGCATTTTCTACTTTAAAACTATGTGTCCTTCGGTTTAATAATGTAGATTGTCAATTTTGCAATATATACATGTATCAAATCATCACTTTGTACATCTCAAACTTATACAATGTTATGTCAATTATATCTCAATAAAGCTGGAAAAATATAGTTTAGATTGTCTTAAAATATAAACTACAATCTAAAAATGTATATATTTATAAATTTCTAATAGATCACGAACTTAAAAATTATAAGCTCTGACAAAATTTCCTACAAATTTGTTCTCAGATGTATTCTTTTATATATAGGGAAGTCAGAATATTAGGCTTTTTGTATCTTTCCTGCTTTTCATTATTTTTAAATACAATATTCTGCCTTAAGGGTATTTAGAAGTACTGTTTTATATCATTTATAACCATTATGAACATTAAATAAATTCTGAAAAATAACTTTTAAACATTACTTTATAATCTCAATGTTTAGATAACAAAAATGGAAATAATTGAGAAATAAAATTGAGTAGTATTTATTGTATGAAATAATATTTCAACCATTCGTAGAATAACCCCAGAAAATGAACTAAATCTAAAGCTGGGGTGTTGACTAAATGGTGATTTATTGTTTTCTCTCTTTCTCCCTCTGTTTTTGCATATTTGGACATTTTTTGCAAAATCTTTTTTAAAGGGTATGGGGCATAAAACAAGCCCCACAAAGGTGTCCACATCCTAATTCCCAGAACTTGTGACTATGTTAAGGTCATATGGCAAAAGGGAATAAAAGTTGTAGATGGAAGTAAGGTTGCTGACCACCTGGTCTTAAGATGGGGAGATCATCTTGGATTATCTGGGTGGGTCTAATGTAATCCCAAAGGTCTTTATGAGAACAACAGGGAAGTAGGACAGTGAGAGTCAGGGAAGGAGATGTGATGTTGGAAGCACAGTTATAATGGTTCAATATGAGTACAATTTGATCACGCATTACTAGTTTTGAAGATGTAGATGAGCCAAAGAATGTAGGTGGCCCCTAGAACCTGGAAAAGGCAAGAAAATGGATTCTGTGCTAGCTCCTCCAAAAAGAATGCAGCCCGGTCAACATCTTGATATTAGCCCAGTTAAACCCATTTCAGACTTATGGCTTACAGAACCATAAGATAATCAATTTGTGCCGTTTAAGCCAAGTTTGTTCTAAATGTGTTACATCAACAACAGGTAACTAATACAGGGAGAAACATTCATCCTTCCCCATTCCTCCCACTCACTTGTGGAGGGGTGCAGTATGCAGAATAATGGCCTTCCAAAGATTTCCATGCTCTAATCCTTAGAAACTGTGAATATGTTATGTTATGGCAAAGTGGGGATTAAGGTTGTTTAATCAACTGACCTGGAGATGGGGAGATCATCCTGGATTATCTGGGTGGGTCTGAAGTCATCATAAGAGTCCTTAAAAGTAGAAGTGAAAGGCAGAAGAGAGGTAAGAGTTAGTAAGACTTGACAGTGCTGTGCTGTTGGCTTTGAAAATGGAGAAAAGACTCATAGGCCAAGGAATATGGGCAGCCTCTAGAAGCTGAGAAAGTCAAGGAAACAGATTCTCTCCTAAAGCCTCCAGAAAGAACAAAGCCCTGCTGACATCTTGATTTTAGCTCATTGAGACCCATTTAAGATTTCCAGTTATCTGTAACATAACAAATTTGTGTTGTTTTAAGCAATACAGTAATTAGTTATAGCAGCGTTAGAAAACTAATATAAAAAAATTTTTTGTTGAATATGTCTCTGTGCTTAGCACTTAGAGACATACCAAAAATGCTTTGGTCCCTGTCTTTGAGTTGCTTACCATCTGCTTGACAAGACAAAGGAATGTCTAGGGGGTAATAACAGATGACAGAGAGTTTAGAGCTAAAGTGAGGGATACAGAGGATAAGTGCTTCTGGAATTCTGACCACATAAATGGACATAAATCACTGGACCTAGATTGTTCTTAACAAAGAATTCTGTAGGTATAGGAGGGTGGCACTGGATAACTGCTGACACAGTAGGTTATCCGTCATTGTACTGTACTGCCCAGAATGTTACAAACGAGATCTCTGGGCATCCGAAGGGAGCCTGAGGTGATGGGTGGCTCTCATCTCCACACTGATGTGCTGTCATACAGAAAAGAATCACTAAACACCACATAATGTGGGCTAATAATCCATTAGCCCACACATAAGAAACCCTTCCAGCCCCAAAACATCCCAGCTGAAGTTATTGCCATACTGCTTGTAGAATTCATCCATAGCATCACTCGTTCCCTCCTTCCAGCCCACCTCTCCTATTTTCAAGCTAACTGATACTTGCATTCACCTTCTCCAAGCTCTCACCATTTGTCTCTTCACTTCAGAACTTAGCCATGAGAACTTGGATGACTAAACCTTTCTATGCCTCAGGTTCCTAATCTGTAAAATGTGAATGATAACAGGACCTATACCACAGGGTAGTTAGCTGTGAGGATTAAATGAGACACTGTAAGTAAACTGCTTAGAAGAGTGCCTGGTAAGTCCTCAAAGTACGGTATGATTATTATCATTCTTTGGGACCAACTTACTTGATCATAAGTTGAACAATCATATTTCCACTTTGCACAGGACAGCCCAGGTTTACACATCCTGTCACAGATCAATTATTAACAGCACCCCTTGTCGCTCACAAAAATGTCCTTAAGTGGAACAAGGCAAGAAGCCAATTGTTAAAATTCAGTTATCAGATTGGTAGCAATAGAAAAGCTGACTTATAGTAAAACATCTGGCTCATTTGTAAATGTTCCCTCCCTAAGGAGCAGGATTTGTGCTAGGACCAGAGCTGGGACTGAGTCCCTGGAACAGGCCAAAGGTATAGAAAAGGCTGTGGACAGAAGACTTCACACACATGTTATATTTCTCTTCTCCTTGAACAATTTCTTCTTCATGCTCCCTAATCCAGGTAGAAAGCAGAGATTAGAAAGAGCCAATTCTACCACCATTTGATTTTTTTCAAGCAGGCATTTTTGTCTGTCTCCCTAGAAAGAACAAAGTCAAATCCTTTTGATATTGAATTGCCTCGATACTTTAAAGCCCCAGAGCTGTGATTATGGTCTGAAAATAGCTCTTGACATAAAACAAAGATTAAAGATTCAGGTAAGTTTAAAGATGGGTTCTCCTTAGTTCTAAAGAGGCTAAAATCAAGGTTAGACCAAGCATCAATTTATTATAGGCATAATATAAGTAATTGTATGTGAACATTTTTTTCTTTATAATAGCTTTTCCTTTAGAACAACCTCTTTCAATCTTTACGTTCATGATTTTATATGTATATGGATACACGGAGAGAGAGAGAGAGAGAGGGAGAGAGAGAGAGAGAGAGATAGAGAGAGAGAGAGATCTGTAGGTATTGACATGGAAGAATGTCTATATACATGCTGCAATGCAGAAAATAAGTGTAAAAAAATAAAAATAAAAATATGGAACATACATGTCTATATATACTTAATGAAGAACATAAAAAAATATTTCTGGGGAGCGAGAAAGGATTAATGAGAGGTAGGTAAATTTTACATTTTACTATATAGTCAATATGCTTCTGTATCATTTTACTTTTTTAAACAATAAGCATATGCTAACTTTTGTAAGTAAAAAAATTCATACCAAAAAATTATCATTTTGAGTTTTGAGCATAATTAGGTTTCCAAAGCATGCAAATATCCCTTTTAAGACTATGTATTAATAGTGAAGACAGTTGGACCACAAAACAAAGATTTTAATTTGACATTAATTGTTAACTGGAGGCCAAAATAACTAACAGGAAATAAACAGCCTCTTGAAAGCATAACAGCCCCACATTGCAACTTCTATACTCAAGAAACCCATTCATTTCTTAAAACCTATAGGATTGTAGAAGGTAGAATTCTAAAACACCCCTTTGGTCTATAAACCCTGCATAATACTTTCCCTTTGAGTATGGTTAGGACTTGTAAATATAATGGAATTTCACTCACATTGAGTATATGAGTACATGATTCATATGGCAAAGGTGAAAAAACTTTGAAGATCTTTATTAAGGTCTGTATTAAGTTGCCTTTAAGAAAACAGGAGATTTTCCTGAGTGGGCCTGACATAATCAGGGGAGCCCCTTAAAACTAAGACTAAAGTTCAGAGACAGGAGTAGCAGCAATAAATACTTTCCTATTGACCTTGAAGAAGCCAACTTCCATGTTACACAGAGGGTCATGTCACATGGAGTGGCAGGCAGACTCTAAATGGCATGCAGACAGAGGCTGAGCCTCAAGAAATTGAATTCTGGCTTCTGGTTAAGATAGCGGAGTAGGTAAATGCTGTGCTGGCCTCCTTTCACTACTACATCAAAACTACAACTAAAGTACAGAACAACTATCATTAGGAGGTGCCTGAAGTCTAGCGGAACAGAGTCCTATAACTAATGACGTACAGAAGAAACCATCTTGAGACTGGTAGGAGGGGCTGAGATACGAAACGAGCTGGTCCCATACAAATGTGTGGTAGCTGAAAGTCAGGAGGGATATTTTGACTGCGGAGGTCCCCCATGAGGAGTGAGGGGTCTCAGCCCCAAACTGAGTTCTGCAGCCCATGGTTCCAATGCTGAGAATAGAACTTCCCACACCTTCTGGCTGTGAAAACAAATGAAGGTTGAGGTTGAATGAGACAGAGGGCTGCTAGAGTCCCAGGAATTCTGTCTAAAAGGCCCATGTGTGGATTTACTCACTCTGAGATCAAGTGCTGGAGCAGTGTTTTGAAAGTCACCAGGGACATATGGGGAGGAATTAAGTTGTCTGGCTTCAGGGTGAGGGCTGGAGGGTCAGCTTTCTCCCAAAAAGAAGTGCTGGCAGAGGGCAATGTTCCTTTGTTGAGCCCTTCCCCAACCCAGTGTGTAGACACTTGTGGGTGTCCAACTTACAGGTCCACCCAAGCCAACAAACAGGCTATCTTGACTGATACTGTGGACTTTCCTAAAATCTCTAAAAAATCCTAAACAAGCAGCACCTGACCTCGGCATGCCCCATACTGCTTGCTGAGTGGCCCCAAATCAGGCAATAGCAGCAACCAGCCTCAGTTAGCAGCTTAGCCTCTCCCAGGCACATCTAAGCTCAGCACAAGTGGCAACCATTTGCAGATTACTTTGTAGCTCACACCAATGGCTCGGGGAAGGGCACAGGCAGTGGCCTTCAACATAGGCTTGGCCTGCAACAGAGGCCCAACCAAAAGGCAACAGAGCCAACACACCTGGTAGCCAGCTTCAGATCACACCAGAGCACCACCTAACCACCTCCACAAATGATACACCCAAAGGACAGACTCAGCAGGCACCAGAGCCTTGCTAAAGCGAATCCTGCTCCATTAGGTCAGTCCCTGCACAACAGCTCCTCCACCACAGTCACAGACAGTCCTCGCATCAATCAGCCCAAAGGTCAATCCCTGCCATTGAGGAGCAAACAGTGATGAAGGTTCAACTACAGTAGGAGGGCACACATAACCCACATAAGGCACCTGGAGCACCTGGCTCAGGTTGTGAGGATGACTGTGCCGCTGGGCCCCACAGGAGACCTACCACATAAGGCTACTCTGATAAGACTGGGAGACATAGCAGCTCTACTTTATGCATGGAAACAAACACAGAAAGGCAGCCAAAATGAGAGGACAAAGAAACAAGCCCCAAATGAAAGAAAAGAACAAAGCTCCAGAAAAAGAACTAAACAAAATGGAGAAAGCAATCTACCAGATGTAGAGTTCAAACATTAGAGGGAATTAATGGAGATTAGATGAAGCGGAGAACTGAATCAGAGATTTGGAAGATAAGGTAGCAGAAAACACCCAATCAGAACAGCAACAAGAAAAAAAGAATCCCTCCCCCCACAAAAAAATGAGGATAGTTTAAGGGGCCCCTGAGACAACATCCAGCATAGCAACATTTGCATCATAGGGGTACCAGAAGTTGAAGAGAGACAGCAAGGAATTAAAGAGATGATAGAAAATTTCCTTAACCTGGAGAAGGAAATATACATACGACCCAAGGAAAAGCAGAATTCCAAAAAAGATAAACCCAAAGAGCCTACACCAAGGCACATCATAATTAAAATTATATAGGTAAAGACAAAAGTTAAAGTTGAAGAGAGAATCTTAAAAGCAGCAAGAGAAAAGCAGTTACCTACCTACTGGGGAGCTCCCATAAGACTGTCAGTTTATTTCTCTTTGCAGGCCAGAAGGGATTGGCACAAAATATTAAAAGTGATAAAAAACAAGGACCTAAAACCAAGATTACTCTATCCAGCAATGGTATTATTTATAATCATAGGACAGGTAAAGAGCTTCACAGACAAGAAAAAGCTAAAGGAGTTCAACACCAAACCAGTATTACAAGAAATGTTAGAGGGACTTCTTTAAGAAAAAAAATAGAAAAAAAGATAAAAAATGTAAATAATAAAATGCCAATAACTGCATGCCTATCAATAATTACTTTAAGTGTAAGTGGATTAAATGCTCCAATCAAAAGATAGGGTGGCTGAATTGATAATAATACCCTTATATATGCTGCCTACGAGAGACTCGCTTCAAATGAAAACACATACAGACTGAAGGTGAAAGGATGGAAAAAGATATTTCATGAAAATGGAAATGAAAAAAAAAATCTGGGGTAGCAATACTTATACCAGACAAAATTGACTTTAAAACAAAGGTTATAATAAGAGACAAAAAGGACCTACTTCTGAGTATTTATCTGAAGAAACTCAAAACACTACTTTGTGGGGACATGTACATGTACATGTTCATTGAAATATTGTTTGCAATAGCCAAGACATGGAAGCAACCTGGGTATCCATCATGAATTAATAGATAAAGAAGTGGCACATATATATAACAGAATACTACTCAGCCAAAAAAGGAATGAAATCTTACCACTTGTGAAAACATGGATGGACCTAGAGGGTATTATGCTAAGTGAAATAAGACAGATAGAGAAAGACAAATGTTATATGATTTAACTTACATGTGGAATCTAAAGAGTAAAATAAATGAATAAACAAAACATAAAAACTTATAGATACAGAGAACAAACTGAGGGTTGCCAAATGTGGGGAGGGGGTGTTTGAGAGGATGGTTGGAAAAGGGAAAAGGATGAAGAAGTACAAATTGGTAGTTACAAAATAGTCACAGGGATGTAAAGTACAGCATAGGGAATATAGTCAATAATATTGTAATAACTATGTATAGTGTTAGATTGGTACTAGACTTACCAGGGTGATCACATCGTAAGTTATATAAATGTCTAATCACTATGTAATATTGCATGTCAACTGTAATTTAAAAATTAAAAAATATTTTTAATAAACATTTTGTGCAATCTGCAGCCATTTAGGGAGTACTCACATTTTATGCCGATCTAGTGGGTGTCTAGTAAAGAGAGATCCAAAGGCTGTCACAGACAATACAGTGTCCCTGGAAAGAAGAAAAATTTTAGAAACATGTCAGACATTAATAAACTATCAAAGCCACAGAAAACTAATTTGGGTTGAATTTTTTATGATAATTATTTTAAAAAGATTTTCATGTTTGCAACTTTTATGCACTTTGTAAAATAAAATGTCCCAATGTGTAAATGGAAATTTTAGCATCTTGTCATTACTTTGACCACATTTTCCAATAATTACAACATAAGACAGTCTATATCATGCACTTTTACGGAAAGGCACTATGTCGATTTGCAGGACTATAAACATGAATGAGAAACAGTCCTTACCTTCAGGGGAAACACACAAACATATAAACAACTAGAATGTAAGTACAACTGTTACGTAGAACATAAACAATATGCGGGACAGTGCAGTTCTAGAGTTAGGCCATCTAGGTCCAACTCTCAGCTTCACTACCTAGCTCTATGACCTTGCACAAGTTCCTTTGCATCTCTGTGCCTCAGTTTTTTAATAACTCGATCTACTCCATAAGGTGGTTGTGAGCATTAAATGAGTTACTACTTGTGAAATATTCAAAACAGGGCTTTGTATATAGTAAATATTATATATTTGCTAAATGAATAAATAAGAACAGAAGAGCAATTAATTCTGATCAATAACGGCTTATCTAATTCTTAAAGCACTTCAAGCAATAATTCTATGAACATTTCATACTTTATTTCATCTAAATTTCAGAAAAACTCTATGAAGTAGATACTTTTCTAATTCCCATTTTACAGGTAAACAAACTGAGGATTGCGGATATCAAATAACTTTCGCAAGTAAATTGTGGAGCTCGAGTTCAAACCTAGATAGTCAGAACCCTGACCGGAAAAACATGTGCAGGGAAAATGAAATTTTAGTTGGAACTAGAATGAGCAGTGTTGATTGGCAAACAGCTGAGGAATTCCCAACAGAGGAAATGGCATCAACAGAAGGCATGGAAGCTTGGGATGTGTTCCTGTAATGCATAGCTGGCACCACCATACCTCTTCAGTACTTATATAAATCCTGTCCTGCATGTACCTGTTCTATAAGCAAAGGAAAATATGAAGAGTACCTTTCAATAATCCCAGAGCTCATTGTTTCCTCATTAAATAAAGCCTTGCTTTTTTTTCCAGCCAATTCTGTGTTTAAACGAATTTGTGCCATTTGTTCATGTGTTTCTGATATCCAAGTCTGAAAAAAAAAAACATATATAAGAAAAATAAATTAATCGTAAAAAATGTTCAGTTACCAAAATATATTTCTGTTGAACTTTATTCTGATTTTCATTGTTGACTCAATTGGCATTAAAAAATCAGTGATGTCTCATAGTAGTTAACTATTTCATCATGTAAAAATGGCAATTCCTTACTATGTGTTGTTGGAAAAGAAAAATCAAATTAGTTGTTTCAAAAAAGAAAAAGAAACTGAATTCTGCCAGTGACTAACAAGCTTGGAAGAGAATCCCAAGCCTCAGATGAGATTGCAGCTCTAGCTGACAATCTGATTGCACCCTAGCGAGACCCTGAGCAGAAGACCCAGCTAAGCCATGCGTGGACTCTTGACCCATGTAAACTGTGAGACATTAACTGTGTGTTGTTTTAAGTTGCTAATTTTCTGAGAGTTTGTTATACAGCAATAGAAAACTAATACAGGGATTAAGCCCAATTCTCTGCTTGGCATTTAAGATCAGCCTCTATTTCATGTTTTTTGCAAAATTATCTTCCACTGTTCTTTGTTCTAGCCCAAGACAACTCTCTATGCAAGGCCTCATAAATAAGTAGCTGACATGCTATCATTACCCCAAGAAGAGATAGCAGAGAGAAACGGTTAAATGCATGGACAACAAACAAGTGCTGTCCACCAGAAAGCTGTACTATGATAAAATTGTTCTCTATATCTGTGCTGTCTTCTATGGAAGCCACCAGCTACAGGTGGCTATTGAACACTTGAAATGTGGTTAGTGCTACTGAGAAACTCAATTTTAATTCTATTCAATTTTAATGCATATAAATTTAAATAGCCACCAGTGGCTACCAGATTGGACAGTGCTGTTCTAGAGTTAGGCCATTTAAGTCCAACTCTCATGTCCACTTCTTAGCTCTAAGACCTTGCACAAGTTCCTTCTCTTCATACCTCAGTTTTTTAATAATTTGATCTACCTCATAAGGTGGTTGTGAGCAGCATTAAATGAGTTACTACACGTGAAGTATTCAAAATAGGGCTTTGTATATAGTAAGCATTATATATGTTTGTCAAACGAATACGTAGATTCTACTACCCTTTTACCCCGATCTCAATCCTACCCATTTATTTTTTAGACCCTAGAGATTTCCCCCTCTTACACGAAACCTTTGGGATAACTCTCAAACCACGCAATACTTACTGGCTGTCAAATTAATTAGGCACCTAATTGCATACTGCCTTAAATTGTTATTGAAATATGTGTGGGTGTATTTTCTGTCTTTCTCCAAGGGTAAATGGTCCTCAGTGGAAATTGCTATATCACATGTGCCTTTTTGTATCCCTCATAGTGCTGAATACACATCAGTTTATCTAAAAGACATTCAATCAATACTTGTTGACATTTGTATAAGGCCTTGAAATAGAGATGGAAAAGGCAGAGACAATTACCAGAAATACTACTAATACATTTCTGCCTAAGGTGCCACTAGACTCGAATAACATAGAATCTTTAAAAACATACTGCCAAAAGTCTAGCTGTCAAGACTCGAGAGAGAGGAAGAAATTAGAATCCTGGGCTGAGAAGTTTGTAAAGAAGAGGATACCAATGACCTTGAGAAGGAATTAGTACCCAGGTAGTACACAAACACTCTCTCAAAGCAAGCACAGCCCATAATATACCCAGAGAGGGTTGTATCATTATATGCTATGGGCACTGGAGGCTTCTCAGATGACAAAGATCCAGCCTTCTTCCCTGAAGATTAGAGACGGTCAGTCCAAAGAGGTTTTGACCCTTTACATCCTAGGATGCTGACTTTGCTGTAAACTCCTGGAGCAGCCTCAAGACTCATAGAAACTAGTGCTGTTGAAAACAACCCTAATCCCAAAGTCTGACTCCTGGCCTACTTCATTCCTGCCTTATGCTCAATATGACAGTCTCCTGTCCACTGATCCTGCCCAGACTTTTATTTGGGATCAGGTCTCGGTCTGCCAAATCATTTGAAACTGCTTTACTTCCTGCCTAAGAATGAGATTTCGGTTCGATTACTATCAGGACCTGCGCCCCTACTAACTCTCTCTATATGACTGCACCTCTAGCTTAAGCTCTGTCTATACTATGTCTCCAAGCAGCCTGACCATCTCCCACTTAAATCTTCTTTAACTTGGTAGGCCGTTGTGCTGCCTTACACTAGACATATAACTCTAGGGGCTTCCTGGACATATAGCTTCCAAGGAGCTCACTTAAGTTCACACTCTATTCTCTGTTGTAATCAACTAACTTTGTTTTCTGAATGGCTATAAATATTTCTCCTAATTTTAGGAAAGGCCCATCGACTTTTGCTGCCAGGCATTTCCACTTACACTCAAGTGCATTTCTGCATATAATCTCAAACCATCTAGTTGGTTATGGAAGCAAAAAGAAGAAATAAGTGTTAAACCCTCCATGGTAAAACAGTAGTAAAGCAGTAAAAAAAAATGAAGTTAAAAAAACAGCAGACTCAGCAACTGTAATATTGCTCACTTTAAGAGCTTCTCTGCCTTTATTACTAATGTAGATTTTTTTAAATTTTTGCTGCATTTTTCATTAGGAAGTCTGTATACAGTATACTGTTATAGCAACAAACACTCTATTCCTTCTAGAACATGACAATAACATTTGAATCATGAAGTTCATTAGTAAATACCAGTAACTTTTAGTCTTTTAAAACTAGAATACTAAACATAACATTTTCATTATTATTTTGCATCATGAATCAAAACAAAATTTACCACATACATCAAAAAAAAAAGAAAAAGAAAAAGAAAAAGAAACTGGATCACCTTCTTACACCATATACAAGAATAGACTCAAAATGGATTAAAGACTTAAATATAAGACCCCAAACCATAAAACTTCTGGATGAAAGCATAGGCATAAACTCTCTGGTATTGCTAACAGTAATTTCTTTTTTGGATATATCTCCCCAGGCAGAGGAAACAAAAGAAAAAATAAATAAATGAGACTACATCAAACTCTAAAGGTTTTATACAGCAAAGGAAACCATCAACAACAACAAAAAAGACAATCTACTGAATGGGAGAAGATATTTGCTAATGATACATCTGATAAGAGGTTAATATCTAAAAATATATAAAGAGCTCATGCAATTCAACAATAACAAAAAAACAAACAAACAAATTAAAAAATGGGCAGAAGACTTGAATACAGATGGCCAATAGACATATGAAAAGATGCTCAAGGTCACTAATCATCAGAGAAGTGCAAATTAAAACCACAATGAGATATCACCTGAATCCTGTCAGAATGGTATCATCTATAAATCAAAGATCAAAAAGTGTTGGGGAGGATGCAGAGAAAAGGGAGCCCTCATACATTGTTGGTGGAATTGCAAATTGGTACAGCCACTATGGAAAACAGTATGGAGGTTTCTCAAAAACTTAAAAATGAATATAGCTTTTTACCCAGCAATTGCACCTCTGGGTATTTATCCAAAGAAAACCAAAGCAATAATTTGTAAAGATCTATGCACCCCAATATTCATGGCAGCACAATTTACAATAGCCAAGATATGGAAGCAAACTAAATGCCCGTCGAAGGATGACTGGATAAAGAAGTTATGGTTCATATATACAATAGAATATTACTCAGCCATTAAAAAAATGAAATCCTACCATTTGCAATGATATGGATGGACCTAGAGGTTATTATGCTGAGTGAAATAAGTCAGACAGAGAAAGATAAATACCATACGACTTCACTTATATGTGGAATCTAAGGAACAAAAAGAACAAACTAATCAAAATCGGACACAAATGTAGAGGACAATTTGGTGATGGACGGAGGGGAGGGGAGCTAGGGGGCTGGAAGAATGGGGTGAAGGGTTAAAGAAGTACAAATTAGTAGTTGATAGATGGTCACAGGGATGGGGATCATGGCATAGGGAATGTAGTTAGCATTAATATATTGGCTAGGTGGAAAACCAGAGGAGAGAAGGAATAATTAGGAGGATTGTTTTATAAACTATATAAATGTCTAACCGATGTACTGTATACTTAAAACTAATCAATAAAATTTTTTAAATAAATAAATGATTAATTAAAAATTTACCAGTGTAAAAATAAAATTTAGTTTAACTATAAGCTGTAAAGGCATATTTTAATCATAATAAGGATTTTTTTTAACTTTGGGTTTGCAGAAATATTTCCATGTTCTTCCTGGAAATGAATCCTATTGATAAGTAATTCATGAAAGTTGTATTATAATCTGATTAACAAAATATTGCCCATTCATATTAACTGCAAAGAAGACCAGTATGAACTAGTAGGGGGAGGGAAGGTAAAGAAAAATCTTTCATTAGAAGCACACGGAATATGGCAACTTTCCAATCAAAACATTTCTAAGCATTCGCCTCTTCTGTTAATGAAGATAATGCTGCTTTCGGGTGTTACGTGCAATAAATGAGATCATGTTTATCAAATGTCTTACAGAGGGACTAAAACAGAGAAGACATTTTACAGAAATAACAGTTGTATTATTATGGAACCCTAGTGCCCCAAGTTTTTTAGCCTTCTAGCAATTTCCTTTTGTGAATATCTAAATAAAATAATTTGAAACCTCACCCTAAGTGACCATGAATAATACAGAGTCCTCCTGTGTATGTTAAATGATTCCTGGGGAGTATAAATCAATCTCTCTTACTTGTTCCTTGCGACATTTGGCTCCAAAACGCTACCTCCAGTTTCTCTGGATCACTCCTGACTTTGGTTCATCTAGTTACCATTAAGCCAAGTCACTCCAGTTCTCAAGAACAAAAGCAGAGCTTCCTTCTCCCTTCCCCAAGGTAGTGGTAACACAAATTTGAAACCAGGTTGAAGCAGTCAACACATTGTGCTGGAAACTTGAGAATTTCATAAGAATATTACAATGCAGAAAAAAAAAGTAGCTCAGTATCAGACATTGTTGTTCTCCAAATCCATAGGACACAGCCCATATGGTAGGTCTCTCACAGGCTAGCTTCCAGAATTTCTTCTCCCATCATCAATCTCTCACCCGGTCCAAGCTATTGTCCCAGGGCATGCCAGAGGAAATGAAAAATCCCTAGATATCCATGAGGACTTGGAGTCTCATTCCTCCATTCCCCACTAAAACTAAACTTCTATATTAGAATCAGTTAGTGTTTCCACTTAGAATTATTTACACTTAGATTACCTTCAATATCAGAGGATAAAGAATAAGTACTTAGCTGACTTTCACATGTCAATAAAGCTCACAATTAATCCCTTCCAGAACAAAGGGAAAGTCTACCTGCTCCCAAGGCACATTCCCACTTTCACTCTTCAAGCTCCAGGAAGCAAATTTCCTGAAATTTTTGCAAAGCACTTTTATCCCTGCTACCAGTCATCAAGGAATCAGAAATATTGAGATTTAATCTTGGACAATCTCGCTGCAATATGAGTAAAAATAATAAGGTCTTCCCAGACTATTTTTGTAAATGGATTAAAAAAAACACTTAAAATTAGTACATTAACTGTTTCTATGCAAATAGGAAGCTGCCAACTTTCAATTAGACAGCAGTGGGTTTCTAAAGTAAGCCAACAATTACTCTGCAGATTTGTTCTCTTTAGGTAGTACAAAGATAAAATTCAGACTAGCCTGCATTCGAATTATAAAAAAAATTCAATTAATGAACTTTTGACAAACTGTAAAGACAGTCTTAATTTCTCACTAATGCTAGTTCAACAATCTAGAGTGATTATATTTAGATATGGTCACAGAATTCCCTAGTAGGCAAAGATCGTATATGGTCTTAAGCTTATCCTGTTGTTTTGTAGAAGAAAAACAGTTAGGCCTGAGAGTAAGTTGCTCAGGTTTACACAGCTATTAAGTGGCTCCTGTGCCAGGATGTATAGATATTTGTTCTTAAATGGCAAGATCCTTAGGATGATATTGCTTTAACTAAATATATCTGCTTGGATTACTATCACATGAATATAAAAGTTTAATTCTCACGTTTAAATAAAAACACAGATAAGGGAGAGAGAAAAACATGGCATAGATGATAGAGGCTCTGTTCATTCCTCTGGTGATCAAATCAAAGTTGTGACAGAAACAAGGAGCAAACAGCAAGGAAAATTGTCTGGGATCTAGATGAACAAGCCTTACAACTAGAGAGAGAAATAAGAAATCACCCTGCAACACAAGGAGGTAGAACGGGGTGAAGACGCAGGGCTGCCGGGTCCTGAGTGGCTGAGTGGGATAGAGGCTGCGGCAGCGGCAGACGCCTCTCAAAGGAGCCGCGTCCATGATGGGACTTTTGCGGTGACGGACCTGCTAGCTCTGAGCACCAGTGCCGGGCCCACTGCACGGAGCCAACAGGGACTTACAGGGGAACACCTAGTTGTCGGAGCGAGGGCTGGAGGCAAGGTGCTGCAATGTCCATTGTTCCTTTGTTGGGCCCTGCCCTGCCCTGCCCTGCCCTCCCCAGCATGTGGATGCAGCACCGCCATAGCTGTGTCATCATCGAATTGGATAACACAGGTCGCTCCGCCCAGAGGATTCCCTGAAACCCCGCCTACCCCAACCCAGACCCCACCCAAGCCACATCCAGGTGTAACCTCAACAAATCAGGTGCTCCTTGCTGAGACTCACACTGGTGGAGGCAGCTGGCCTTGGTTTCTGGTGTGGTTTCTTGAGGCAACTATAAGCACAGCATCTGTGGATTGCTTGCTCAGTCTTAACAGGTGGCTTCGGAGGGGTAGAGGCTTGGGCTAAATTTGACCTGCATTTGAACCCCTCTCAGGATTGTGCCACTAGACACCTACTTCACAAATCCATACTAATAAGACTGGGAGATTTAGGAGCTTTGCTTAGTACAGAGAAATGGACACAGAAAGGCAGCCGAAACGAGAAGACAAAGAAGCAGAAACCATATGAGAGAACAGAACAGAGATCCACATATAATGGAGTCAAGTAATCTAACAGATACAGAGTTCAAAACACTGGTTATAAAGCTGCTCAATGAATTTATAGGAGGTGTCGATAAATTCAGTGAGAACTTTAACAAAGAGATAAAAATGGAAATGGAAATTATAAAAGGGAATCAGTCACAAATGAAGAACACATTATCTGAGATGAAAAGTATATTAAATGGAATAAACAGAGTAAATAAAGAAGAGGATGGGGAAGCCAAGGACACTCAAACACAATGGCAAGAGAAAAGAAAAAACAAGACTATAATAATTTAAGGAGCCTATGAGACACTATTAAATGTAAAAATATCCAAGTCATAGGGGTACCAGAAAAAAGAAACAAGGCGTTGAAGAGCTATTTGAAGAAATAATGATGGAAAACTTCCCTCACCTGGTGAAGGAAATAGACATATAACACCAAAAAGCTCAGAAAGTCCCCCAAACCAGGAACCCAAAGAGGCCCACACCAAGACACATCACAATTAAAATGCCAAAGGTTAAATACAAAGAGAGAATCTTAAAAGCAGCAAGCGAAAAGCAATTAGTTACCTACAAGGGAGCACCCATACCACTGGCAGCTGATTTCTCAAAAGAAGCCATGCAAGACAGAAGGGCTTGGCACAAAATATTCGACATGATGAAAATCAGGGATCTACAACCAAGAATATTTTATCCAGCAAAGCTATCATTTAGAGTCGAAGGACAGATAAAGAGCTTCCCAGACTAAAATAAGCTAAAGGAATTTATCACCACCAAGCCAGTATTACAGGAAGTGTTGGAGGGACTTCTTTAAGAAGAAAAAAACATGTCAAAAATCTAAATAAAGAATAGCATAACTACATACCTATCAACAACTACTTCAAATAAAAAAGAATTAAATGCTGCAATCAAAAGATAGGGTTGCTGAGTGGATAAGGAAACAAGACTCCTACATATGCTGCCTACAGGAGACTCACTTCAGATTAAAAGACACACAGACTAAAAGGAAGGGGACGGAAAAAGACATTGCCTTGATGGACCTAGAGGATATTGTACTGAATGAAATGGGTCAGATAGAGAAAGACAAAGATTGCATGATTTCATGTACATGTGGAATCCAAAGAACAAAATCAATAACGACAACAATAAAAGTGGAAATAAACTCATAGATACAGAGAACATTTTGAGGTCTACTAGATAGGAGAGGAGTTAGGGGGTACCAAAAAAAGGCAAAGGGATTAAGACGTACAAATGGATAGTTGCAGAATAGACACAGAGATGTAGAGTGTAGCATGGGGAAGATGGTTAATAATGTAATAAATATGCAAGGGGGAAGAGGGGTACTACATTTAGTGGGGTGATCACTTTGCAAATTATATGGATCTCTGATCACTATGCTATACAGCTGAAACTGGTATATTATCGTATGCCAACTATAATTGAAAAAAAAAACTCATTGAGTTGTACAATGTAAATACAGCAACTAGTCATCTATTATATTTCAATAAAGCCAGAAAAAAAAACACAGGTAAACAATTGCAGGCTGATATGATGGTTCCATGTGGTCCTTAGGGATTTAAGCACCTTCTGTAGCTGCACATGAACTTCATTTCTTTAGCATATATTTTGCTTAATCCATGCTAGCTTTGTTTAGCCTGATAGAACTATGTATGACTCCCTTATTTTCTTTCTCCCAGATCCTTCTACCTGTACATATACTATATGTCCACTCCTTTTAATCATTAAGCGCTTAAGACATTAAGTCCTGGGCAGTGTCAAATTCATCTAAGAATAAAGCTTCAGGTCTATCAACCATGACCAAGATATAATAACTAAACCTCAAACTAAAATTAGGTTTTAATAAAACAAAGACAACACTTTGGCTTCAGTCATGTTTCAGCTCCAGACTCATGAAAGCGGAACAGCCCATGGAAACTGGACCAAATAATGCCATGACTGACATCAGGAGCCGAAGCTATTATCAATTGCTCTCTGCCTTAGACTCAACTAGTGAGTAGAGGCCCTAGTCCCAACTCCCATAGTAATCGCGATTAATGATTTTTTCTCCTTATATAACCTCACCAGTAGAGGCCATGAGGGAGCCAGGTTTTTGAGAGCACTAACTTACCTGGGTCTCTGGACTTGGCGCCAATTCTTTAAATAAGCCTTTATTTTCTTTGCTGCAAACTCCTGCATGTATCTTATTTTGGCTTGAGTGCACGCAGACAAGCGGACCCTTTTGAGTCCATGGTAACAATTCTAGGAATCTGTTCCACCACCTTATTGATGACTGTAAGAACACATTCAAAGTAGGACAGAATAAGGAGATCGCCTCTCCCTTAAGGAGTCTTCCCAGAACTCCCAAATGACACTTCCACTGCCATTGGCCAGAATTTAGTCACATGGTCATACTTAGCTGCAAAGAAGCTTGGTAATGATAGTCTTTATTCTGGGAGACAATGTGCTGGAATAAAAATGGGCTTCTCTGACTCAGCAAGCAACGGAAGACAGACACTGAAAGGCAACTAGCAATATTTGTTGCAGTAGCTTTTGCTTGCCTTAAGATTTCTGAGGACAACTTTATATTCACAAAGAATGACAGTCAGTTTTATTACCAGTGACTCTAGGATTCAGGGAAATGACATGTCCATATGGGTTTTGATTTCTTGGTAGATTATACCACATGTAGCAGAAATCTGAGTTTAAATCGAAGCCACATTTACCATGGGGAGCCAAACAGATTTGGATATTTTTAGCTAATTTGTGGAACAGACTTGTCAGAAGCCTATTTGTGTGAAGAACTGAGGAGATTCCTGGCTGAGAATTCACCTTAAGGAAAGGTGTTGCTGTCATCTCATTCATTTATTCAATAAATATTTATTGAGTATATGCTATATGCCAGTCACTGAATATACACAAACTGGTAAACAACAGCAACAACAAACCCAGTTTCCACATACAGACCTCCCAACCTAGTGGGGCAGGTAACCATTAAAAAAATAAATGATGAATAAAATAACTAAATACATTGTTATAGCGTTAGATGCCATGAAAAAAATAAAATAGGAATCTGCAACATAGAAGAAAAACGAGCACCTACTGAGAACACCGAAGACAAGGTAACAAGTAAAGGTATTTATTACAAGGATGTGGCTTGTTTGTACTGGTGAAAAACTGGAAACAATTTAGATGTCTATCAATTGGGGAACTGATTAATATAATTTGATATTTTACTATATAGCAGTTAAGCTGAATGAATTAGATTTCTATGCATCAATATGGGAAATCTAAAAGAAATGTTAAATTTAAGAAAAAAGAATGACACGTACAATGTTTTCTCAGAAAACAAGCGTATACATTGTCCATGGATAAATATGTGTATATGTAATATATACAAAAGGGACTGGAACTGTTTGCCTTTGGGGAGAAGTGAAAGGAATAAAACAGGATGGAATACAAAGCTGACTTTACCTGAATCTTATGTGTTTTATTGTTATATTAATAACATTGTTTGTATTTGCTTTAGGTCTCTTTTACACCACCAGTTTGGCTGGTGGGAACAAAGGTGTTTAGTATGTTATACTCTGTACCACTCCCTTCCTCTCTCCTTTTTCAATCTTTTATTCTGTTAATTCTCAAAAAAAAGTGATAAAGAACTTTTAACCCAAAGATTCTACTGCTAATATTTTTCTTTGGATCTATATCTTTTTATTCTGCTGCTGACCATATTCATGTCACAGAGCACAAATGATAATTAAATTCACACACATATGTACAATCTCACAAACCAAGTGAAGCCACAATAAAAGCTTTGGCCTTGCTATAATAAAGATTATTACTTCATAATAACTCTAAATCCAGTTACTTTTGATAGATCGGATACTTCTTGGGTTTAAAAAAAATGCATACTATATATGACTAAGCAGAGTTGACCTTGAGGAAGCACCAAGCATAGCATTTCCTACTGCTTTGAAGTTGTAAAAAAGAAGTTCAATTTTGGCAAACTATGAACCAAATCATGCTAGTCCCTTAGATAAAAGATAATAATGGTCAATTTTCCCCCAATTAATTAATAAAGAATTAGAGTATATGGCAAAGTCTCATAAGGATATTTTGTATTTTGAGTAGATCAAATTACTATAGAATAAAAGGATGTAGTCAAAAGATCTTATGATAATAGTAGCTATAATTTGATTGTCTACTGTTGGGGATTTGGGAGTGACAGCTGTTCAGCTCACTCCTTGAAATCTACTGTAGCTTCACAACTAATTGAGAAGTAAATGAAAGTATCATTATAGTTGGAGATCAAAATACCAGCTACTATTAACCTTGAATTAGATAAGTTGGTTAGGTCTATGGCCACTGGACTTCCCAGTAAAGACTTATGAATTGAATTCAGCCAACCAGTTCCAAGCAGTGCTAGGCAAATTCTGAGGGTAGGTGGCCCAGAATGAGATAGAATACTAGAATACAGAGG
>NW_024343735.1:92312-103919 GCF_902729225.1 Pteropus medius | reverse complement strand
ACCAAGCTAAGGACACTAGAAAGAGAACCTGGTTCCTTCTGCACCTACTAAATTTCAGGCACAGTAAAAAATATTTTATATCGGTTTTCTGTTTCTCACAACAACCCTCACAAAGTCAGCATGATTACTCAGACTTTATAAAAGAGGAAAGTGAGATTCAGAGAATTTAAGTAACTTGACCATACTCGCACCCTTGGTTAGATGGTTGAGCTAGGATTCAAACCTAAGTCTGTATGACTCCAAAGCCCACACACTTTCTACTATCTACACCTCATACCCATGAATTCACCTTGTTTCCCTTGAAAATAATTATAGCAACGTAGATGTGGCATGAAAATGTCACTAGACCTTTCAACTTTCTTAGATAATTGGTGCTTGTCAATCACATGCATTGGATGCTGTATTAGATTATGTCAAATGAAATGTCTCATCACAAAATTTAATATTTAATTTTAAGTTAATTCACCTTTGTAACTCTGAGAGGTTAAGTCCCATTCTGCCTTGGGTGTGTACACACTGTACCTATTAGAAATTAAAATGAGTTACAAATGTGTCAAGAAGAGATCCTGCTGCTGAAATCCAGGTTAGGTTACTTGAAATGGATATATATTTTCCTCTTCTAAATGTTAATTAGATGTTCTATTTTATCTTCAAAAGTTTCTAGCAGAAATTTTCTTGAAGTTGATACTTATAGGTCAAGAGAGCTTCAGATAACATCCTCAGACCCCCTATTCTGAAAGGTTTACATAACTTTACTCAAAATTTTGAAATGAAGAAGAAAGCAAAATGAAAAAAAAAACTATTAAGAACTCTGGTCACCCTGCACTATCCTCAGAATTATTCAGTAGACCTAGTAAATGATAACATGAAAAGTAAGCTACTTCAGATTCCATTAAATCTGACATTTCAGCATCTATGTGCCTATAATAAGGCAAATCTTGTCAAACTCAGTGGAGGTCTGCGCTTATTATTTTTTTCATTCAATAGGTATTTATCAAGCATTTTGTTCTATTTTATATTGTTTATACTCAAAGCACAAATAAACAGCAATAAACTTTTAGTCAGAATAATTTGAAAGTACAATGTTATCACTTCATGTGGATGACCAACATGACGCTTTTTATTGGCATATTGTAACACAGTTCATAGGTAGAGTGTATTGTGCTGCATTAAATTTTAACTGTCAATGAAAAATATAATTATAAAACTAAAGTATCAAAACATCAAACCACCAAGCAGAGGATTGTACCATGAGGATTGGGAGATCTGAATTTTACTCTTGGCTCTCTGCCTGTGTGACTTTGAATAAGTCACTTCAACACCTCTGAGCATTAGTTTCACCATCTATAAAATGAAGATGTTGGACTAGAATCGGCCCTGCAATTTGCATCAGATTTGCTTGAAGTTCTTATGAATATACCATGCCCATAATCCACCTCCGGAAAACTCCATTCAGTGAGTCTGGGATAATCTAATATTTATCAAGGGCTCAGGAGATATGGATGCTTGAGGTGCACGCAAACCACATAGTACAGAACACTATAGCTAAACCCCCTTCCAGGTCTACCATTCTACTAGTCCATGGAAAATTCAGTAAAAACAGCAATCATGATGGCATCTGTCTTGTAGAAACTTCTATGTGGTGTTTGCCCATTTCAAGTAATCGTTTTCTCAGGATATAGACTGCTGCCTGTGGTGTTCATGGTTATCTTTGACAAAACATCTAATGGTGAATGAAGGAACTGCCAAATCAACTTTAGAAGAAAAAAGGAGGCAGGGAGGGAGGGAAGCAGGCAGGCTTCTACACAAAATAAATTCTTAAGCTATCAAGTGCTTTTAGTCAACATCTATACTCAAAATAATCAGCGACACTTTTCAAGTAGAAAATTCTTCAAGATGACTAACTACTTTGGTATCTCAATGAAAAATAACAATTGAACACACATGAAAGCGGCTTTGTAAATCTGCAGAGTTTAATTGTGGATCACTCCTCTTACTCTGTAATATTCTGAGACTTTTCTACATAGAATTATTTGTTACATTAATATATCATTATAGTTGTTAAAATTACTTAAGGTGTTATTGCATATTAATACTGTAAATGGATCAAGAATTTAGATAATTTAATTTCATCTAGGTATTATGGTTCATTAGCATTCTAGGACATTTTTAGACAAACTACTTAGTTAAAAATCAGTGGAAGAGCACAATTTGATAAAGGCAGGTGGCCTGGGATCAATATCATCACTACAGCTCAAGACTGAATTTGGCTAATGGCCATAGGAGGAGTAACAAACAAACAATTTTATTGCTGCCTATACACCCCAATGTTGTCCACGTAAATCACAGTGAGTCTGTTCAGATCCTTGAGTAAGTCATATATTTGAATTCCAAGCAACTGGAACTTTACAGTAGGGAATTTGTTGTGTACTATTTATTTGTATTCAGAGGATAGGAGTTATCTTAGGTTGAATGGTTATACTTTATAAAAATTGTAGGCAGAATATTGATTCATTAATTAGGCAATTGTCTTTCTTTGCTGCAAACAATAACCAGCATTCATCATTTAGCAATACCGTGCATGTTTTCTTAAATATTAGTATTTCTAATGAAAAATACATTAAAAGAAAATAGTTCAATATATTTAGCTATGGCAAATAAGTTGTCTAGTTCAAATAGTGCCATTTACTGACCTGTACCGTCTAGATCTATACATAAAGAGCTAAAGAGATCAGCATACTGAACTCATTATTCTGAAGCAATGATGTGTAGTGAAAAATGAGCTTGCTTTTGCCTTATTTCAAAGTATTAATAAAGTGACACTAACTCTATTACTGTACTTGAGTTACTGTGATGCCCAGGATGGGGAACAAATCTAGTGGTGATTATGCCTCCAGTTTTGTCTTGGTTTCCAGGGATCGCCTCAAAGTGATGCTTTTGAGAATTGCCATATGGTTACTCCACATCAGATAGACTTCAGGCTATTTTCCTGATAGAACTTAGGATGTTTGGGTTATCAAAAGTGTCATGAAATTTGAAGTCTTTTTTTTTTTTTAATTTGCCTCGGAACCATAGTACTACCACAGATAGATGCAAAAGTTGTTTGACGTATATCCTGAGGTCATTACATTTGACTTAGAGGTGACCTTGCCTGCAATAATCAGGTGAATAGGGGTGTGTGCCAGGTGTCATTGTAATGTCGCTTAGGAAACTTCCTGAGAGATGAGAAATGGAAGGAAAAAAAGGAACTGATATCACATTTGAGTAATAAATCATCAAGATTCAAGGTAAAAAAAAAATCCATTCTCCTCTCATTGATTTGCAATGATGGTTGAATGCTGTATCCAGCTATTCTTTGTAAATGATTTTTTTTTTACTTTCTAGATGTTATTTACCTCCCCTCTGAACCCACAATTTCTAAACCCTGCTTCATTTTGTGCAAATCACAGCTTCAGGGTAGACCTGGAATATGTCATCCTTGATATTTTTAATATTAATAGCCTAGTTCTCTTCACAAATTATGACTTTTTTAAAAATCAGAAATATTTAATGCAAATCCTTAGGAGCTGCTCTTCTGGATATAACTCTTTAGAACTGGGTATCTTGCAGGCAGACATTTTTTAATGTTCCAGCAGAATCAGCACTAAACTCTCTACCACAGCACATACTTTGTCATATATTTATGTTGGCCAAACATAAATACATAAATAAAATCAACAGAACTTAGTCCAGAGCCTCAACTACATTATACCATTCCAATGATGTGCAATGTCAAACTCAGTAAATTTGGTTTTCTCCTGAACGCATTAGCTTAAAACTCCAGACCAACTTCTAGTTGCAATGAGATTAATGGGATGAAATGTGTCAAGATAAATAAAATACCGACCAATGCTGTCTTAAGTCTTATCTGCAAAATCTATGGTCTTTGCCATGTATATTCATTCCCAAGTGCAGTAAGCTTAAATTTGGTTCTTAAGATGAATCACTTGATTCAGTCAACACGGAGAGAGATCTGGAACTCTTAGGTAGCAGGTGCCATCACTAAGTGACACTTCATACAGTCGGTCGAGAGCCATAAGTTTTTCTATAACTTTGTACCACGTGCACTCTTTTCTTTATTGTTATTCTTCTCTTTTTTCTTTACTGCTCCCTTTCTCAGTTCTCTCTCATTTGTCCTTCTCTCTTGCCCAAACCAATATGTCAGTCTGTAATATACCACATATTAGTCACTAATGAAATCAAATCAGTAGGCCACAGCCAGCCATTTTTTAAATCAACTATAATAGAATATTTCAGGGTGCCTGGCTATGACAAGGATAATACTGTTTCAGAAACTTGTGTTTTAACCCATTACTATGCCCTGGGTCATGATGGGAAATATATTTCTTCATGAAGAGCAGTACCAGTGTACATAACCTGCTTCCATTCATGGTACTTGGACATAAGGGTGACAGGTGGCAGGGTGTAGTAGATCACAGAGCATCAGGGAGCCCGGGATCTTGCTTTCACTCTGTCAGTAAGTCACAATGTACATTATGTTCCTTCAATTTGTGTTAAATAAATATAAGGTGTTTATACATGCATACACATACATGTACTATATATGTACACACACAAAGCATATATAGACATATAACATAGATATATAGATATAGAAATATAGATATATAGATGACATAGATATACGTATGGCATACTGGTGCCACTGGACAGTGGTAAAGGACAGGGATGCTGCTAAACCTCCAACATTGCACATAACAGCCCCTCACAACCACTAATTATCTAGTCGAAGATGTCCATAGTGTCGAGGTTGAGAAACCCTGATATATACATATATCCAACAACTATTTGGAAAAATCTAGGAAAAAGATGGAATGCTTTTAAGTTTTCATTTGAACGTTTGACATCATAAAGTTCCAACCAGAATCATAACTTTCTAATCCTGATTTTATTATCCAATTTAAATTAGAATATTGCTTTCTCACTAAAATCATCGTTTTGTATAGTTTACTTATTTTAAGAAGTGAGATTAGGAATCTCTCATTTCCAGATTTCCCCTGACATATGTGTACCCCTTCACAATTTTCAAAGGCCTGGTATGAATCCTGCACTTACTGACTCCAGGTGGCAGATGCTAGTACCCAGTTTGACACGTGAGGAACCAGAGAGGTACAGTGCCTGCTCGGGCACCCGGGTGAGTAAGAAGCAGAGGTGAGATCTGAACCCAGGTCATCAATCTCAAGGATTTGAATATGTGTTTGATTAAAAGACAAACTGCTCTGGGACCTGGCCCAGCACTATTCCAGTCAAGCCAACATGCCTGCCAAAATAATAAAAAAGAATCGAATTGGATTTAAAAATATCCACACTTTCAATAGCATCACTACCAAAGTGTATAATATCCTTTAAATTATAATTACTGGTCTTAACGGCATGTCCTCTTTGTTGCATTTCTTTCTTTAGGAATTTGTCCATCTCTGTTTGAACTCTTCTATGAAAACTGGTTCAAAACGAACAGTAGTCTCTGAAAGCACCTCACATCTGTCTTATAATTCCTGACTTTGCATAAGGCTTCTACTTTGCATTATTTTTTTGTTTGTTTTTTTAAAGCTTTCCATCTCTGGATAGCTTTGGAAAGGTGGAAAAATCACATTCTCAGACAAACTATGTACTACATAGTAATTGGGCAGCAATTCCATCATCTTAAAAACATATGGACATGTCTTTCTTTGTTCATCCTAGATGAAATTTCTGTTTTTTTCCTAATCCAATACCGAAATTATAAAAACACAAGCAAAATTTAATTTTATTTCTCTATATCCCCACTAGCATTGCAATCAGGAATCTCTAAGCACTTGAGTAATATGAACTAATCAATAGAGACCAGCACACAAATCCAGAAATGCATTTACAATGCCACTACACCAAAGAATTAATCATGCCATTTTTATTAACAAAGTACATTAATATGCATGTCTTTGATATTCATTTATATCTGGAACTTCCCCCAACACAGAAACTTTTAGAAAAGTCAGTATAAAACAGCTTTCAAATAAATTGGTACATTTAAATAGGTACACACACTTCAAGATTTCTTCTGCAATTATGCAACAACTCTCACATCAAGTTTTGTATTGCTCATCATTTGTGCACGTGCATTCAGGACACCCTTCGAAATAGCTAAGCACCTAGTTGAAAATTTGACTCTGACAGAAAGAAAAGTCTAAGTTTTTTCATTTTATCTTACTCTCAGTGTGGTCCCATGGGGGAAAGGCAGGCTGCTAAATGTTCTTCTGAGGGCTGATAAACGCATGATACTTGCTTACAAGGCTAATTAAAATAGATATGTGTCATATTTTACATGTTTCTACTGGATTAAAATAAAATACCGGTTTTTATCATTGATGCCACGTTCCTCATCTAATCTGTGTACAGGTTATTGCTTCTTTTGCGTGTTCCCTTTGGCTAGGGACACACCACACTTTTCGGTAAATTGTCTCCTTTTTATTTCAGCATGACTATCTCATTATTTCTGCCTGTGAATGGACTCTTAGCTGTGTTTTGTGGTTGTTTATAACACTCATTAAATAACTACAGGAAAAGATGACAAAGTCAGAAATGAGGTAGACAGAGAGGACACAGTAATAATATAATGTGCCCAGGCTGCTGCTAGAGTCTGTAGCAAACAGTGCAATGGGATGTTTTACACAAATAAGGATAATAGTAAAGCAGGGCAATGTTTCTGAATATTTAACTGTAAATAGCCTGCCCGTGTGCACATGTGAGAACTGTGTTATTCTGAAATTGCTTATCTGGCTGGCAGGGAAATCTCAAAAAGGCTTTGTCAGGGATGAAATAAAAGGAACAGTAATGATCCTTAAAATCTCAGAGATATGATTGTAAAAGATCATTCTTTGGAATATTGCTAAAATAAACTCTGCATATTCTCATAATATAAGATTACCAGTAATTTTCCTTCAAAAAGGCCCAGCATGGTCTCCTTAGAAAACCATTATGAAAAGAAAGCCAAGAAGAGACAGAAGAAGTGAAAGATTCCCCAGATTAAGGACAAGAATGAGATGGAAGTCAGTGCTATGAGAACCTGGTTTAAATGTATAGGAAGTAACCTTGAAAGCAGACACATCTCGACACAAACCCATTAGCATGAGAGCTTTTTTTTCTTTTTGCTGTAATTTTGCACCCCTCTTCTAGCCTCCCCTTCTATTGTCCATATTGTAAATATTCTGAAGAATTGGGGGTTGGTTTTATAGACTCTGGAGGGGTTATGAAAAGGAGGGGAAGTGACAATTTTAAGCCCACTCTCCTCCAGGATTGAGGGGGAAATGTCTTGGTGCCGTCAAATAAACTCCCTACTTCATTAGATTAAAAAAAAAAAAAAAAAAAACAAGAATCAGTAACTTTATCCCAGATCCCCTGGGAGGCTGCAGGAGAGGATCGGGGAAGAAAGCAGATCTTTGGGGGAACTGCAACGCTCTTGGCGAAAACCGCACCTGGACTACTCCAAGAGGAAAAAGGAAGGGAGGGTGGCCAAAAGTACGCTCTAGTAGATCCGGCAACGTGGTGAAGAATAAAAAGAGTCAAAACAGGGACTGCAACGCTGCTAAGTGCTTGCTTGTGTTAACACATTTGCACAAGTCTAGCTCAGCCCCATATTCAATGGGAACTCCTTGTTTGCTGTCCTAAGAGGTCCTTAAATATCTGCCTGCGAACTCCTATGATTGGGCGCTTACTAGTTAAGGGAGGCAGCTGTCTGGGAGGGTGTCCAGCTCGGAGGGCTGGCTGCTCTTGCACTTGTCCGTAACTTCCACTCAGTGGTCTTAGTCTCCCCTCGGTTTTGGTAGCGACCGAGTGCCATCCTTATTTCCCTTGACCGAGTCGGAGCTGCAGCCCACGGTAAAACTGCAAGGGCTGGGCAGAGTTCCAGGCGTGAGGGGCCGAGAGGCGTGAACAGCGGTCCGCCGAGCTTGTCGGAGAAATGGAGCAGCGGCTCCTCTGTGGGCTTGTACAGGCCCCTCCCGGGTGCACAGCGGGGACATTTGATCTCCGGGGTGATTGATAAGTGCGGGAGAGGGGCCGCCATCCCTCCCTCCCTCCTCCTCCTCCTCCTCCTCCTCCTCCTCCCCTCCTCCTGCTCTCCCACTTGCTTCCCTCCTCCCCCTCGGCTTCCTCCCTCCTTCCTGCTGGAAGCGCTGCCCGGCGGCGAGCCGCTCCAGAGGGGATCTGCCTGCCTGGGGGCGCCGCCTGCGCTCACAGCCTTGCCCTCGCTCGCGGGCCGTGCCGGTCCCAGGCTGTGTCTGCTCCCGCACCTGCTGGGGTCGCCCGATGCTGCGGGCGCCTCCGGGGGAAGCTCCGGGCGGCGCACTCGCTGGGTAAGTTCTGAGCACTTACCGACGCCACGGCGACGCGGCGGGCAAGTGAGCTCCGCTCGGCCCTCTGCCCCCTTCGCGGCCACCTCCCCTCGTGGAGAGAACTGCGTGGGAAGACCGGGCGCTAGCCGCCCAGGACTATGCCCTGGGGCCGCCCTTGCCTCCTGCCCCTACGAGGGCTGTCTGGCTCCGGGACCGTCCGCGCGGGCGTGGTCGGGATCCCGGCGTCGCGCATCCCTGCGGTCACCGCCGCCGCGGGCGGCTCATACGCGGGACCGGCCCAAGGGCGACTGCAGCGCCGGTGGCCGTCGCGGCTGTGGGCCCCGCGCCGGGCACCAGGCGTCTAGCAGCAAGGGGGAAGACAAGTAGGATTCCCTTGGTTGTCAGTGCCCGGGGCCCGGCGACGCCGGATTCAACCGAGCCCCCTGGTCGCCCGGAAGAGTCCTTGGGAAATGGCGTTTACCCGTAATTGGGGAGTATCGGGGGGCCGTGAGAAGGCGGCTGCGGGCAGTTAGTTGAAACCCCCACCCACCCACACACACATACACAGCACTACAGGCTTGGGGACTCCTGTTAACCCCCTGGTGGCCTGGCGGCCGCCGCGACTAAAATGAGCTGTGCGCCCGCCTCACTCCCCGCGCCCTGGGGAGGCATTGGCGACTCGAGCCACACTCTACGAAGATGTGATACTGAGGCCACCGAGTTCCCGTTCATGCCTCCCTCGCCCCAGCGAAAAGAGGGAGCGTTTGCCTTATTTTAGCGTCCGCCTCTGCCTTCCTTGGGCTCTCAAATCACCTTCCCATTGCCTTTTTGCCCGGCCTCCCTAGCGAGGTGCTGTGGCCATTCTTTCCCAACACGCAGGGCCAAATGAAACTTACTTAAAGTGCTTTGTCGGGCTTGAGGCTGTTTTGGTCCCAATAACTAGGTTTGGGAAAGTGGCTGAGGAAGCTCAAAGAAAAGCAGGAGACTGAGGAGTGGTGGGAGGGTCCGTGGAAAAAAGATCTGCCACAACACCTCAGGGTCTCCGGTGTCCTTCCCTCAGCTAGCTTAAGTACTCATATCCTTCGCTGTGACTGTCAAAAATTTCAAGCGCCCCAGCTCTCCCAATCTCTCTCTTTCTCTTCTCTGTCTTTCTCTTCTCTCTCTCTCTCTTCATCTCTCTCTCCTTCCCCCTCTCCTACTCCCTCCTTCCCTCTCAGAAATTCCTAAGAAAATAGTGTCTGTCTACAAGAAGTATTGACAGCGTCATCAATGTCTTGAAGGAAATTATTATATTTGAGACCTAAAACTGATATTTGATATTTCACTTTCAAAGTTTTTCAAAAAGGACACATTTAGGTAAAACACCACTGCCACTATTTAAGTTTATGTAGGTAGTTATCTAAGTCACCGTAAGCAGTAGTTAGCTTTTTGGAAAGCTGCTGGACTGGGACTCAGAATTCATGGGTTCTGTTTCTAATTTTATAGATTCTTGAACTTAAGCAAGTCAGCACTTACCCTGGTTGAGAAATGTCATCTATAAGATGAATCTGATTTCAAAGGTCTTTGTCCAGCTCTCAAGTTGGCTTCTACTTCGATGAAATATTATCCTAATTAACAAATAAATGTTTGTTAAATGAATGACTGAATGAGTATACCATCTCTCTCTAGGAAATATGTATATTTATTTAATATTTGTAAATATATAGAAACAAATGCCCCTTGGCTATGAAAGGAAGCCTAATCATGGTCGCAGTGCATCATTCTGCTTACATCTAATGATGCAATTGCAAAAGAGTGGGATGCCCCCTCTCCCCTCTGAGGACAGCTCATCTCAGTGTTGCCCTTTGGCATGGAGGACAATTTGAGGCCCCAGAAGAAAAGAATCTTGCCCAAGACCAAGCAAGAATTACAGGATAGGGAGGAAGCTCATGGTGTCTGGTTCAAGGCTCTCCCTCCAAGAAAAAGGAAGGGGAAAGGAGAAAGCCCAAGAAAAATTCCCAGAGGAGACTGCCAGAGCCACAGGTTGCCTTCGTGCCTGTCTGTAAACTGTCCGGAGCCCTTCCTGGGAAAGAAGAGCTTATACGGGCAAAGAATCCTAGGACCCGAGCTTAACAAGGAAGGAGGTGGGGGAAGCAGGGGGCTTTCCCTTCTCAGATGGCTCACTTTGCGTATGTGATCGTCTCTATTCCATGTTTGGCACACAGTGGGACCCTGTGTTGACTTGTCTGTAGCAGGCTGGGACTGAAGACATGGGGGAAGCAAACTGAAGTGTTTGCAGGACAGGGGCTTGCTTGACTTGGTCAATTCCTTTTCCCATTTCCTTTCATTCCTTCCTTTTCCCGCTTCATTTCCCTGAGAGGCAGCCACTTCTGGGCAACAGAACAGAGGGATTCTCCAAGAGGGGCCTGCTAAGGAGCTGGCACTGTCCTGGAGGTGCAAGACACTGACATCTTGCAAATGGACTGCACACGGGGAGACACCTAGGTCCAGGGGACCTTAACATACCAAAGGAAAAATGAGATAAAGAAGGCAAAACCCCAACACCTGGCCATTAATAATGCTGTCGAAAGGTTATCTGAATCCAATGGAATGTCAGAGCAGGGAGGGCCCTTATAGTCCACCCGCTTTTGCCAATGGAGACGGGAAGATCCAGAAACAAGTGACGTACCTGGCAACAGAGCTAGATCAGAACCCAGGTCTACTGGGTCTCAGGCCGGACTCCCTTCATCTCTCCTGTCTTTCTCAGGAGCCAGTCTTCCTGCATTGCTGTCTTCTGTTCTCCTAGCTCCCGAGCTCCTTAGGCACCCTTCTGTGGGCTCCCACTCCCAGCTGAGGCTCAGCCTTGGCAGTGCTTTTCTGACACCCACTCCTCTTCTCCTTCCTTCAGGCAAAAAGCACGCGTTTAAACCTCATTATCTGGCTAAGTATAAACCGCAGGGGGAGAAAGGTTTTATTGTTGTTTATCTCAGTCCATAAGGTAATGTTGAGCTGGCTTTCAGAATCCAGGCAAATATTTGGCCAGTCACCACCCAGAAAGTAATTCTCTCAGTACTGAAACAAAGCTCTGTATATAAAGCATACATCCCCTAGGAGAACTCGCCTTCCTACACAGACAAACTGGTGCTCACACACCCCACTCTCGAACCAAGAACGTCTGAGCCAGGAGGCTGGCAGGCGAGCCCCAATCATATAGCGAAGAGGCACATAGAGAGAGAGAGAGAGAAAGAGAGAGAGAGAG
>NW_024343735.1:42725-90909 GCF_902729225.1 Pteropus medius | reverse complement strand
CGACGGTGCCTAAAGATGCTGAGCGGCGTTTGGTTCCTCAGTGTGTTAACCGTGGCCGGGTTCTTACAGACGGAGAGTCGCAAAACTGCCAAAGACATTTGCAAGATCCGCTGCCTGTGCGAAGAGAAGGAAAACGTACTGAATATTAACTGCGAAAACAAAGGATTTACAACCGTCAGCCTGCTCCAGCCCCCCCAGTATCGAATCTACCAGCTCTTCCTCAATGGAAACCTCCTGACCAGACTGTACCCTAACGAGTTCGTCAACTACTCCAACGCCGTGACTCTCCACCTCGGTAACAACGGGCTGCAGGAGATCCGAACTGGGGCATTCAGCGGCTTGAAAACCCTCAAGAGACTACACCTCAACAACAACAAGCTCGAGGTGCTGAGGGAGGACACGTTCCTGGGCCTGGAGAGCCTGGAGTACCTCCAGGCTGACTACAATTACATCAGTGCTATCGAGGCAGGGGCATTCAGCAAACTGAATAAGCTCAAAGTGCTCATCCTGAATGACAACCTTCTGCTGTCACTACCCAGCAATGTGTTCCGGTTCGTCCTGCTGACCCACTTAGACCTGAGAGGAAATAGGCTGAAAGTGATGCCTTTCGCTGGTGTCCTTGAACACATCGGAGGGATCATGGAGATTCAGCTGGAGGAAAACCCCTGGAACTGCACTTGTGACTTACTTCCTCTCAAGGCCTGGCTAGACACCATAACTGTTTTTGTGGGGGAGATTGTCTGTGAAACTCCCTTTAGACTGCATGGAAAAGATGTGACCCAACTGACCAGGCAGGACCTCTGTCCCAGAAAAAGTGCCGGTGACTCCAGTCAGAGGGGCGGCCATGCTGACACACACATCCAAAGGCCGTCGCCGACAATGAATCCTGCTCTCAACCCGACCAGGGCTCCAAAAGCCAGCCGGCCACCCAAAATAAGAAATCGTCCAACTCCCCGGGTCACTGTGTCGAAGGACAGGCAGAGCTTCGGCCCGATCATGGTGTACCAGACCAAGTCCCCTGTGCCCCTCACCTGCCCCAGTAGCTGTGTGTGCACCTCTCAGAGCTCAGACAACGGTCTAAACGTAAACTGCCAAGAAAGGAAGTTCACAAATATCTCCGACCTGCAGCCCAAACCTACCAGTCCAAAGAAACTCTACCTGACAGGGAACTATCTTCAAACTGTCTATAAGAATGATCTCTTAGATTACAGTTCTTTGGATTTGTTGCATCTAGGAAACAACAGGATCGCAGTCATTCAGGAAGGTGCCTTCACAAACCTGACCAGTTTACGCAGACTTTATCTGAATGGCAATTACCTTGAAGTGCTGTATCCTTCTATGTTTGATGGACTGCACAGCTTGCAGTATCTCTACTTAGAGTATAATGTCATTAAGGAAATTAAGCCGCTGACCTTTGATGCTTTGATCAACCTACAGCTACTATTTCTGAATAACAACCTGCTGAGGTCCTTACCTGATAACATATTTGGGGGCACGGCTCTCACCAGGCTGAATCTGAGAAACAACCATTTTTCTCATTTGCCTGTGAAAGGGGTTCTGGATCAGCTTCCGGCTTTTATCCAGATAGATCTGCAAGAGAACCCGTGGGACTGCACCTGCGACATCATGGGGCTAAAGGACTGGACAGAACATGCCAATTCCCCTGTCATCATCAATGAGGTGACCTGCGAGTCTCCCGCTAAGCACGCGGGGGAGATACTGAAGTTTCTGGGGAGGGAGGCTATCTGTCCAGACAGCCCAAACTTGTCAGACGGAACTGTTTTGTCAATGAATCACAACACAGACACACCTCGGTCGCTTAGTGTGTCTCCCAGTTCCTATCCTGAACTACACACTGAAGTTCCACTTTCCGTCTTGATTTTAGGATTGCTTGTTGTCTTTATTTTATCTGTCTGTTTTGGGGCTGGTTTATTCGTCTTTGTCCTGAAACGCCGAAAGGGGGTGCCAAGTGTTCCGAGGAGTGCCAACAACTTAGATGTAAGTTCCTTCCAGTTACAATATGGGTCTTACAACAGCGAGACACAGGATAAAACGGACGGCCACGTTTATAACTATATCCCCCCACCCGTGGGGCAGATGTGCCAAAACCCCATCTACATGCAGAAGGAAGGAGACCCAGTAGCCTATTACCGAAACCTGCAAGAATTCAGCTACGGCAACCTGGAGGAGAAAAAAGAAGAGCCAGCCACTCTTGCTTACACTATAAGTGCCACTGAGTTGCTAGAAAAGCCAGCCACACCAAGAGAGCCTGAGCTGCTGTATCAGAATATTGCTGAGCGAGTCAAGGAGCTCCCCAGTGCAGGACTAGTCCACTATAACTTTTGTACCTTACCTAAAAGGCAGTTTGCCCCTTCTTATGAATCTCGACGCCAAAACCAAGACAGAATCAATAAAACCGTTTTATATGGAACTCCCAGGAAATGCTTTGTGGGGCAGTCAAAACCCGACCACCCTTTACTGCAAGCTAAGCCGCAATCAGAACCAGACTACCTCGAAGTTCTGGAAAAACAAACTGCAATCAGTCAGCTGTGAAGGGAAATCATTTACAACCCTATGGCATCAAAGGATGCTGCTCCAAACTGTTGGAAGCACTGCATTTGTTTTTGTGTTTGTTTGTGTTCTCCCTTTCCCAGCGTCAATGGGGGACTTTGAAAATGTTTGGGGAATGGGATGAAGCAATGATACTGCTTTTTCAAGCTTTCCTTTAAATTATTTCTCTCTTGCTCCCTCCCACCCCCCTTCTCTCCTTAGGAATCATCACTGAACATGAATGTTTCTACAATGCATCTTTTTCATATGTTTTGTTTATGGTTTTGTTTCTTTTTCTTTTATTTTTCCAGTGGGGGATGGGAAGAGGAGATTATAGTGAATGAAGAAAGAGTAAGCAAACTTTTCAAATGAAAATGGCTATTTAGTGTATTTTGTAGAAGATCTCCAAAGATCTTTTGAGACTCTAAATTCTTTTGTAAATAATGATATATGGTATTTCCATCTTCAGTTACCAAGTATAGCCACTAGGCATCACTTCTTTGTGTTAAAGTGCCTTTGCACTTTAAGTACATTACTTAAATGTTGCTTTTAGCTTTGATAAATTGAACATATTTTAATGTGTTGTATTTTTGAAATTAAAAACATTGTAAAATAGATCTAAATGTCAGCTATATGAAGTCAACGTACAGTTTGCTTGAGTTATAGAAACCAGCCTGTCATGAAATGATTCTAGTTCTAGGACTTTATAGATTTAACTGTAAAATATTTCCTTTCCTCTGGGTTTGTTCTAAGTGATTTTATTTAAGTCAACTAAGGGGATTTAACAGTGGACTAGAGGTAATAAACCGCCTCAGATGGGATTATAATTCATTAATAAAATATATTTAACCCAATATCAGAGTGAATTGAACAATTAATGCCCTTCGGTAAATCATTATTTTACACTAACATGGTCAGTGTTTTAGATTATTTTCCTAATTAAGAGTACATTACACAACTTGTAATATATTTTTTCTGCATTAAATTAGATATTTTTATATATTTAAATGACAGAGTCTGTATTTCTAACTTTTTAATTGAAATTAATATTTTTTCTGCCTATCAAAACATTTTCTATAAACACACACCAGTAGAGGCCGCCACACACCTCATTTAATAAAGACATATGAGCCATTAAATACCTTGAAGGAAGACTTCAAAGGTGAGCTTAAAACTTCCCAAGTAAGTTCTCTGCAAATTCAAGGCGGCAGAGAGAAATGTATACATTACTTTCTTTTGGGATTAAAGTTTAGACTTAGAATCCTTCTCAATTTTCACATGTTCAAAGAAAGCAGGGTTTTCCTCTTGAGTTTCTTGAAGCGTTAACGAGGTGCTATCAAATCATATTCTATTTGCATCTCCAAATTAATTAATAAGTACCTTAATCAAGAAAGTAAGCATTTTGTTCTTCTGCCTTCTTTAGGCATGTGTTTCTTGATTTTTTCCTTGTGAGTTTGAGCAGCCTTTTGTTTTGGTCTTAGCATTAAAATGATTTTAACTAACCAAGTCTATATAATGTTTATGAAGCCTTATTAGCCTGTAAATAATTTTTAGATGCAAACATTATTGTGTGATTTAAACAAACAGCCCTTCTTTACAACAAAAAATAGTTTTGTTTTGTCTATTGTAAATCCTTATGCAACTGGGATGGTGATCTGCATATAAAGTAGTCCAGCTTTTCAAATCCTTATTAAAGCATTGATGGAGTCTGAAAGAAGCACACTGTTTCCTTTTCATAAATAGGTTACCGAACATAATAATCCTTTATTATCGTGTGGAGATTGAAGTGGATCCTGATAACTTACTTTTAAAGCTTTAAAATGACTAATAGTATATCGTCTGCCACTATAAACAATTCATGTGATAGGCTTTCAATTAAGAATTACTTAAATCCAAATTATTTGGATTAATAATGACTGGTGCAAAATCGTTTTTTTTAACAATAGAAGGTAATTGTGTATATATAAATGTAAAGGGCATTCAGAAAAAAAAATACCTCCGACAACCTAGAATCTCTGAATATTCATAGTGACAAGCTAACATGTTCATTCCTTGATCGGAGATCATAATTTTTATTTAAATCCATTAGATGAAAATTGAAAATGATGGGCTGCAATGATTTACAAGAAAGTTAATGTAAAGAGATTTCACAGAAAAGGAGCTGGAGTATTATGCTAGTTGAACTTGGACATAGCTCCTGGAAACCACTCCTCTTTGAGTGAAGCGTTTATATATATGAAAGAATTTCAAAAATCCTCTTGTGGCTGCTCTCATTCGGTATAATGATAAACAAAGAATACAGAGGTAGGTATTTTGGGAAATGATTATGAAGGGAAATTAGTATACATATTCTATTAAGATAGCTCCTAAGTTTAAACTGTATGACTAGAACTATTGATGTAGCGATTCCACTTCAGCGTTTGTTCTTATTCTCCTGAAAGTAAAGTCATTCCTGTAACATGCCATTATCCATAGAAAAACTAATTCATTAATTTTAAATAGAGATAGCTTAATATTCATTTAGTTACATGATTTTAAAGAGGCCTCCTGGAAGAATTCAGATCCATAAACTCTTGCTTAATAATTATGGTTATATTCTAGATTCTCAAACTTTTTAGATATGTACTTTATTTGTAGTAGATTTTAAGATGAAATCATTTGAATTTGGTCCAGACTATTTCATTTCAAGGAATAATACATCATATATTTTGAAACTTTATTTTCTAATGTAATCACACTTTATGTTTATTAACTTCTTAACATCCCCACTGACTATATATCGTTTTGCTGTATCCACTCAAGTGCTTTCAAAACATATTTTATTTTGATCTTCTACAGCTGGATTTTGCTATTTCACTTTTATTTTACATGCAACTTGTAATAGGTATGAGCATCGGCCCAGCGAAATGGTTCCAGTCAACAGAATGTGATCTCCCCTGGCCCTGCCTGGAACAGATCTATGTGTCTGGACCTACAAATGGCAAATGGTAATTCCCTTTGATTATTGCTCTTAATTAGTTCCTTTCACTGCTTCTGAATATACCTGTGGCTAAGTTTGTATTGAAACACTCAAAAGTACCACTTTTCAGTCTGGACACAATTGCCAAGAGTCTGATTTGGTTCTGGACTCTGGTCAACCTGTGTGCCTTGTTAGTTCACTCTGGCAGTTGGTGAGTAAGGAAATAACCCTTTGATTTCCTCTGTTTTGTCCTCTGACCTCTAAGGTGATTTAATTTTTCTAAGTATTTCCATGTCATCAAGGGCTCAATATCTTATGGATTTTACAATAAGTATAAGGAACAAGAGAGAGGTTCTGTGATTTTTGACTCTGGAAATTCATTTTGATTGTGCACATTCCAGAAACATACCGGATTGGATGCTAGAGTGAAGAAAGCCTTCCCGACAATTCTCCCAATCCAGTCATTTCTTCATCCATTCAAGAAATACTTATTGAGTGCTTGCTTCCTAGGTGCCAGGCTCTGTGCTGTGTGCTAAGGGGACACAGAAACACAGTAGACAGGATCTCTGCCCCACCCCCTCACCTGTACCCCCTGCAGTGAGCTTAGTGCTCATAGAGGAATGACGATCACCTGGAGTAAACAGTGGAAACAGTAATGAAATACAGGATGTTGCATTTTTTATAGCTGATTCTGTGCAATGAAGTATAAAACAGATATATCATAAATAGAATAGCTACAGTGTAACCACTGTTAACATCTCTTTACAGTTACACAGCTAAAAAGGGGAAAAAAACACTAAAATAATATACAATAAATTTCTGCAGAACAAGGCCCAATATTATGGCCTGAAGATAGCTATATACATGTGCTATCTAAAGATGTACAATGGAAGGATGAGTCCCAAAAATGTAAATACACAGTCACAAATATACTTTAATTTTCTGGAATATCCACGCTTTAGAGGCAATATTTGCTTTATTATTTCAGTGGCTTAAAAGATAACATTTTAGCTTAAGTGTCTTTTACCGCTACAATAAGGCACTTACCTAAATCCTGAGAGAAAATTAAGTACTGTATATAGGTGTACTTTGCTTCTCACAATGGTTGTGCAAAAAGTCATGTGTAAATTGAAGTTTTGAAAATCAAATTGTATTTTAAATGCATTAGGGGAAGTGCCATTTAGAGGAACCTTGTGAATCCTTTTATAAAGCAGAAAATCATTTTATAATACAAATAATCACTCTCTAATTTATCTGTTTTGTATATTTGGATTTTCAGTATTGACTTTGCTTAAAACAGAGCCCACCTGCATAATAAGAGTGTGTTTTGTCAATGCTGCTTGTACTACCAGTTTCTTGGTTGCTAAGGGCTTATACTTGAAAATCTGCTGCAGTTTTGTGTGAATTGAGCTATCAAGCGATTCTATGATGGTGCAGTAGCATTCCTGAACAGTCCGAGTAGCCAACCCATTTCAACTTAATTGAACACAGGACTCTTCTGCTCAGCAGCGTCTCCTCTCAGATGTGGCCATGTTTCATTAGAGGGTGGAGTGACTCCTGTATTCACATCCTATAAAGTGCTTAGAGTCATAAGTTTTATAATAAATATGTTATTATGTAAACATATTGAATTGCATGTGTGTTGGAATTTTTTAGCAGTATTTTAGCTTGAAAGTACTTGTACAAATACTGTTAGATTTAGTTGCAAATAATTGTTCTCAAGTTATTGGAATAAATGGCAAATGAAACAAGCTCTCGTGTAAATACACTTCCGTGCCAAATAGTGACATTGTTTTAAAAAATGAATGTCATCTTTTGGGCTGTTAGTAGGCAAAATGAAATATTGGAAATGTGATCAAATGATATTGTGTTTTACTGCATAAACTGTTTACACAGTTATTTTATGCTGTAGTTAGCTTTCAGTTAATAAATAAATATTCACTAAAAATGAACATTTGAATTAGAAAAATTCTTCAGAATCTTAAGAGGAATTCATTACAAAGTATTACTGAAACCATCCTCTTTGCCTTGATATATACTGTTGAAATGTCTACAAATTAAAGTCTCTCTTTATATGATCATAATTTACATATTAAAGGTAAAATGAGCTCTTTTAAAGACATATTATTTCTTTTCCATGAATGCCCATTAGTATCGGACTGTTAAAAATCAACAAAAACAATTCAAATAGACTTGTTTCTCTAGGAATTGATTTCCCCCTCCCCCACCACACATTCCCACCCACACCAAAGCCAACTGCTTTTCATTATAAAGTTCTAATATAACTGACTTAATAAATTTATATTAAAAAAATATGAGACACATTTACATGCAAACTGAAGGAAAAGAAATTATAAATTTATTAACGGAGATGCTATCACTATATTCTGAAAGACAAATTAAATGAGATGGGGGAAGGGGCATTCATTGCTGTTATTGTGATATCATAGCAAAGTGACTTCCTTGGCTGTTTGCATTTGGTTGACCATCACAATATATATTCCAGGTATGCTCCATTCACAAATGTACAACATAACAAAGGGTTTGAGATTCCTGTGGTGAAAGCAAGGACTTAAAACAGATTAAAACAATCTCTTGAGATTATTAATTTGCTATGTGCACAAAATATTCAGTTTATTCATGTAGCCTTCACAGAGTAGCTGAAATTATTGGCATAGCTTCATTTTAAAGTGTTTTGTTGGAGAAAAAGAGTTAGTGCTTAGTACAGTAGATTGTCCAATTCTTTAAAAAGATTTGTTGAAATGATATGAGAATGAAAGTAATATACAGCTCACCATTCTGAACATGAGTAATATAAAACATCAGCAAGTCATATGTGTCCGTTTATACTGGCAAAGGCCATCAAAATAGATGTTGTCATTCCTGAATGGGGGCTGGAAATGCACCTGATCCATGTTTTCCCGGGCAACTGCTTTATAATTAGTTAAACATCATTTTTATTCATTTGATTTTCAAATATTGTTTTGTTTGCTATCAACATTATCCCAAAAAGGAACATTTGAGCTAATAATCTGTCAGATCCAGTTACTTGGCATTTTGGGCCATACTTGACCTTGACAGAATGTTGGCTACCACATGGATCTGGCTCACAAAGTGACTGTTGGGCGGACAGGACAGGTGAAGGGCGTCTATCTGGGTGAATCCCCAGCCAAGGCCCTTGCTTATCAAGCCCCTTTCACCTTCACATTGTTAATACTTGACATAGTGTTTTGGAACATAACTTTCCCATAAACATTTCTTTAACCCTTTTCCCATTTAGGGAAAAAATAAAGTGCAGCCGGCTGCCAGCGTTCATTTAACATCACACGTAGGAATGCTATGTTTTCTAGGATTTGACATTTTCATCAGTCGAGAATTACTATATTTTGTAAATGGAAATACCACTGCTAAAAGCAGAATGCTATAAATATAATGATGTCATTTGTTTCCAAAGATTATCGATATACTAGAGTGATGCAAAAATAATAAAAGAGAAATGTTTCATGGCAAACTTTGGGGATAAGGTTAGGACTGTAATCTGCAAATTATCTCACAGTAAACACTGCAGCCGCTAGCTCCACCAGCGAGTATTCTCGGGGCAAACGGGAGACAGGTTAATGAATAAATGAATAAGACTTTGGCTCTCATGTGAACATGAAAAAGTTGAAAACTGGAGGATCTAAGTTCAAAGCATAATTACAATAGATTTTTAGCCGTTCCATGAAGTGTTAAACAAATATTTAGTTGGAACATTTTCAGAACTCATGAGAAACACACACACACACACACATGTGCACGTGCACACACATGTGTGCACACACACACAAAGACACACCCGATGAGGATAGCAGAGAAGTTACGGTAACACATGGCCGGGATCCAAAGTTCATTTCATGCAGGCAGGCCTAATTTTAAGTGCTACTTGAGTCTGTCTATTGAACCCAATGATCTCATTGTAGAATTAAAAGCAGCTTTACTGCTGAGCTGTGAGACTGTCTTTATATTGGTTTTTGGAATTGGGAGATTCTGAGTTGAGAGAAAATGCACTCCCTGACAAGCTTGAATGATGAATTCTTCCAGAACTTATCATTTAGTTCTTTCTGTGGCTCTGTGTGTTTTATTGTTTTGTTTAAGTCTTCCAGATAGGAGAGAAAATCATTGGGCTCAAAACTATATGAAATCATATTTCTGTCAGAACACAGTTGTCTCATATAGTCTGATTTATATAAAATAAGAATCTACAGGTAGTGTTTCATAATGAAGAGTCCCAGAATCTGGGGTTCTGATCTTCATGCAGCTAAAAAGCTATAAGGACAAGTCATAGGTCTCCTTGGGTGTCAATTTCCCCATCTGGGAATAGTATTGAACTGGATGAACTCAATGGACATATCCAACTTTAGTGCTCTAAGATTCTAGGCTATTTTGAAAGTGGTTGCTACACACAAACCAGAGTATTGAGACAATTATTCAGGTGATTCAAGTCTGAAAATCTCATTTTCTAATTTGGACTAGCCTTACTCTGATTTTATTTTATTATTAAATTTATTGGAGCGACATTGGTTAATAAAGTTATAGAGGTTTCAAATGTACGAATCTATAATACATCATCTGTATACTGCATTGTGTGCTCTCCACTCAAAGTCAAATCTCCTTCTATCACCATATATTTGACCCCATTTACCTTTTTCTGCCTCCCTCCTCCTCCCCCTTTCCCTCTGATTTTATTTTTACAATATTCGAATGTACCATTTGTCTTGGGTTAATTTCTCTTTGTAAACTTGAGTTTTAAAAAAATGTTCAAACCACTTTTCTTACTTCTTTGTAAATCACAACATCCTACTGATTCTTTTGGTGGTGGGGGTTAGCGGGGGAGTTGATGGGTTTTTCATTTAGCTGTTTTGCAGGGAAGTTGTCTCTGGGGTTGATGAGTTTAATTATTTTGTGTGATAATTAAGAAAGTTAAACTATGAATCTAAAAAGATTGTGTTTTCACATTTCGGGGCATACAGCAGTTTGCCTGTTTAGTTTTTCATCATCCCACCCTTTTAGCCAACACTGCCAAGTCTCTTATCACCAGGAAAACTGATGGACCCTTGGACAATTCAGTTGAGCTTCCGAAAATCAATGATTCATTCCAGTGAGCAAAGCTCTTAGCTGACAAGTGGTGTTTGGCCTCTTCCTGATCATAAACTTTAGCCATTGTTTTATTGCTGGGCCAATGTGTCTCTATCTGGTGAAAAAGATTTTAACTGGAAATAAACAAAGAAATAAAGCCCTCAATCTTGTAATATTCAACTGACATGATCTTTGCAACAGTGAAAAAAGAGGAAGAAACAGCCATTCAAAATCCTCCACTTTTCAGAGGTTTCTGAAGGGCTTATTAAAAGCATTAGTGAATGAAAGGAACATCCATCTACACTTTGCTGTGTGGTTTCTTCTGTCATGTCACAGAAAGTTATGAAAAAGAAAATGTAGGTTATCTTTGTCCAAGCCATCATCTTAAAAAATAAATAAATAGGATGCCATTGAGACACTAAAGACTTAGAGTATGATTACATTTCGAATGCTGGACTTGAAATTTGGGAACTAAATATATTTTATTTAGTAAAAAGTGAAAGTCTGCAAAGCAAATACTTTTTAAGCAATAATCTAGGTAATTTGAGAGAGGGGCTTGTTGAAAGAATCTCATTACTTTTAGATTTTGTTGGTACAAATTCATCAGAATGTTGTTCTGTTCTATGCAAACAGCTCAAATGTTCTGAAATTTTAAAAATAAGTGAATTCTTCTGCTCTTACAGATTAAAATGGGGAGGCTCTGCCTGTGTTGATACAGTTTGCTATTGTTTTTAGTTGGACTTTCTGGCTTTTTCTCTAGAACAAAATCAAATATCCAAGGATGAATATTTGTACAAAGTCAGGGTAAAGTCTCAGGGAGAAAGGGGTAAATATACACTTTCTCAAATGATTTCGAACAGAGGGCCAAGAAATAGGTAGCTTCACAAAATTCTCTTCCCTTGCCTCTCCAAGAGAACTCAACTCCAAGTTTTGATCCCTGACCAGGAAAGAAACATTTTCCTATACAACCAAGATCTTGAATTTTACTGGGTTCTGTTTGATTTTGCTCTTCACTCACACCGATTCCTTCTGATTTGCTCACTGAGGGGGATCTGAGGACAGTGGCGAGATCATTCACCAGAGGTCAAGGAGCCCTAAGGTTTGGCCTCCATGTCTCTCTCTCTCTGCTAACTCACTGTGTGACATTGCACCAGTTCCTTCTCGACTCTGGGCCTCAGTTTCCTTATCTGAGAAAAGAAGCAGCTAGACTTAATTTCCCAGTCAAGAAAGCAATGAAATACAAAAGAGCTTATTACTGGAGAAACCTAGAATCCATTTCAATTCACACACACACAAAATAGTAAATCATTCACAAACTTGATACATTAACAATCATTAATAACAAATTATTTTTAACAAGCCTCACACCTGTTCTTATGACGAATGAGTCAAAACATTTGGACTAGAAGTTCTATTGTTCCTTTTGGCTTAAAAAAATAGTCTCATGATTTTCTTTCCCTCTTCCTTATTCCAGCTCCTAAACATTATAATTGTATAAATTCATTTACACAAAGAGTATGAGTAATTTCTGGTAGTCCTCATGTGGTAACAGATTGTCTCTAAAAATACAATTTATAGAGTGCTCATTGTGTGCCGAACACTTGAGCAGATGCTGTGCACATGTAAAACAAATCCACAAGTGTTCCTGAAGGCCCAGCCTATGTGCAGCACTGGGATGACTCTGGGGTGAAAAGGAAACACCACTAGCCACTGTCTAGGCATCAAGGACCTCCTACATGTCAGGGAGACATAACATATACACTCGAAATAAGACACAGCTCCTGCCGTCAGGGAATATATAACCAAGTTGGGAAGATGGGCTAATTATCCATGAAAGGGGTATGAGAGGTCAAGATCAGAAAGGAAAAAGATCAATGCAGACTAGACTGGCACTATCTGAGAAGGCTGTTTGGAGGAGGGGGGACACAAAAAGAGCCTTGAATCGAGGAAAGGCTTGGGGAATCAGCAAGCTGGAAAATAGAAAGATAGAAATAAGTGTGCAAAAAACAGTGAAGAGAATGGAAGGACTGGCTTGAATTACCTCTTGATGGCTTTGAAAGACAGAGTAAGGAATTTGGACTTGATTTCATAAATAATGGAAGCTTCCTCAAGCAAAGTGAAAGTCGTAGAACTCTTAATATTTGTATAGGGCCTTATAAAGTACTTCATGTGCATCTCTAATATTAATACTGATTATCACTATTTGAGATTATTATATGTGGGTTTCAATGAGGAAATTGAGGTTTAGGGAGGTTTGGTAGCTGGCTCAGTGTCCCGGTGAGTGGAGGGAGGGAGAGGCCACCTAGTTCAGTGAGTCAGCAAAGAGAAGTGTTAAGAACAGGCGTTTGGGAACCAGCATGTGGAGATTTGAAACCCAGCTCTGCCGCTCACCAACTGAGTGACGTTGGGCAAGTCACTTAACATCTCTGGGCCTCAGTTTTCTCATTTGAAACAAGGTGACAAGGATATTTTCCTTCACAGGGTGGTTATGAGGATCAGTGAGTTAATATTTGCAAAATAAAATGTATTCGTTAAACAAAACAGAAAGTGGCAAAGGTGTAATTAGAAACCAGTTCAGACAGATTTTAAGCCCATGTCCTGTGAATTCAACCACTAGGTCTCACTGGATAAACAGAGAAGACACGAGTCTTCTAGCAGAAAGAGTGATATGTGCATTAGAGCAGAGAGGACACTGGGCTCCAGGAAGCTGCTGTGGTGATTCAGGATTAAGGAAGTGAATCCTCGTGATTAAGAAAATGAAAAGAATATGAAGCCAAGACACCACACTCTTCTGTTCAACCACAGACTGTCCACAAGCTAGGAGTACAGACTGATCTTTTAGAGAGCCATATTTAGTAATGCATCCATCTTTTATCATCAGCTGGTTCTTAGTTTAATAATACTTATATTCTCTAGGGAAAAAAGTGAATGGATAAAGAAAAAAAGGACTTTTCATCATGGATTCTGAACTGAGAGAACTTTGAAGGAGGTTGGTTATGAGAGGAGAAACCTGTGGCCAACTGGGAAGAAATTGTGGGTTTACTTGAGATTCACATAGGCCATCTGGGTCTTGGATCTGTGCAAGGCTCACCTCACAGGTGTGCAACCTGTACAGTTGCCCAGGGACTCAAGCTTAAAAGCATCCCACATTTGGTTTAATTTTCAGCTGCTCTGATGGTTCTCAGAAATATGAGTAACTTTTGAACAAGGAACCCTATATTTTCATTTTGCACTGGGCTTCATAAGTGACATAACCAGTCCTGGGTCTGTGACATCAGTGACTCAGTTAACTTGCCACGAATTCCTTTTGCCTAAGGCAGAGCCGTCTCTACTAGGACCACTACGTTTTGAATATCCTGCAACCTCTTTTTCTAGTTATGTGTCTCTCTCATTCCACTGACTTCTCAGATGAGGTCTCACACTAAATGACAGTGCAGCTGCTTCTCTTTTTAAACACTTTTTAAAATTTACATTTTACACATTTTTAAACTAATTCAGAACGAGTGTGTGTGTGTGTCCACTTATCAAATGCAATCACATGGAGAGAGAGGCGTGCATTTTCTATTCTATTTAACCTATTCTTATCTCAGCGATGTACAGCCAGTAGAAACAACCAAATGATTTTGCAATGTGAAATAGCAATTTGGGTTTAAGTAGGGCAGGTAATGCTTTATATAATTTGGCTAAGCTTTGTAGGAAAGTAATTGTGGACTTTTTTAAACTCTCTATTTACCTCTGTCATCTAAGCTGTGACCACAAGAATAACTTCCAATGGGCCCAGGTTTCATTCGTCACAATGGCCTTAAAAAGGAAGGAAAAAGGAGGGAGCAGAATTTTCTCCATTTAAGAACATAAAGAAACAGAAGCATTTTGAAGAGAAGGGAACTTGGAAAAGTTGACACAGTAAGTTAGAACGGGGTGGTTATGATGAAAGCCTGAGTCACAGGATCGGGATATTTCGATTATCTTCTATTGCTTCATTGTAAATGAAATTGCTTCAACAGCCTTTGAGGATTTCCATTAAATGGCACACGGATAAATTTTCACAGTTATTCTTAGCAAAACTCTTTAAATAGTAAATGAGAAAGGTCACATCATGACAGCATTGTACAAGCAAAAACTCCCCCGACGCCCATGCAAAGATTTCTATCAAGCATTTGTCAGGCACACAGGAGCTGCGCATGGGCAAACCTCACAGCTGCCTTTGAAACCAGGAGCTTTCGGAAGCCTGAGATGTTGGGCCACATATCGGTCTTTTGTTTACATCTGACCCACAAACATTGGGTCTTACTTAGAATGCAAATGAATGAGCCCTAGGGATAACAGTGTCTTTGATTGATGTATTTGGTCTTTCCGACCTGAAAACGCATCAGTTATTGAAAGGCTGTGGGGGCATTGGTGTGACTTAGGAAGTACAGACTATATGTTGGGCTCAAAGCTTAGGGCTTACATTTTTTAAATAAAAGCACTCAGGCACATTACCCATTGATTCCTCGGGCTGACAAGATCCCAATAGTGCCAAGTAGGGCAGAGGCTCTGAGTCTTGAGCCGGCGGGACAGGCAGGCTCCACCACTGGGCTGGCTGCCTTGCTTCTTCAAGCATGGAAGTGTGGGTTTAGGCACCACAAGCCTTTCTCGAGCTCTGGAACCGGTCAGATGGCTCCAGATTCAGAAAGCTTTACTCGCAAATGCTAAACATTGCTGAATCACAGTAGAGAGCTAGCTTGTGGCTTAGGAAACTTCTGGCATTGTTTTGCTTTGTTTTATTCTAATAACTTCAATGTTACTGAGTTCCATTCATGACTTATAAACAATCGAACCAAGTAAAGATTATAGAAATAAACCTTAAAGACTGATTTGGTAAATAAGTACATAGGTCTCTGGCTTAATTCTTAAGTAGGTGAATCAAGAATTCTTTATGTTTATTTTTGGTTAGTCCTTGAACTGGTAGATTAAAAACTGAGGTATGGCTTTTTTTTTTTTTACACGCCTACAGCACCTGGTCTTCCTAGGTGGACTCTGGTCCAAGTACTAACCAGGCCTGATCCTGCTTAGCTTCTGAGATCAGACATCGGTCTTTTTCACGGTGGCATGGCCATAAACATGGCTTTTAAAAAACGTAACATTTCTTATATTGCCAATGGCTTTTTTTCCTAGAAGTAGTAAGGACATCAACATCTCCCCAAATCTGTCATCTATATGGAACAAAAATGCTTCTAAGACCTCATTTGATCTAAAAATGTGTAATTCTATGGCTTACTTTATAAATTGTTCCATGATTTGAATTATACTAAAGTAAAACTGTGAATTAAATTTTAGGTAAAGAATTCCCAGTTTTGTAAATTTAAGACATAATTTCTACCTACAGCAAGCAATTTGCTTTTTAAACCATGCTGTCATATTTATAAATCTCACCTGACCTTCATAAAATTATGAAACTCAAGAACAGTTAATATGAAAATATTTCTTTTTCACTTTTTAGAGACCAGAAGTCAGGATGAAAACTTAGTGGTTTTTTTGCATATGGTTAACACTGCCAAGAGCAGGTGGGGGAGGCGACTGAAATATAGGTTATCGCCTTATTGTTCCCAAGGATAAAGAAAAGAACTGTTCACTCCTAGCTATTATGCAACAAATCGTTTTTTCAACATTCTCATTCATAATGTTTTCTGAAGTGTAACTTCTGTCTTTAAAAGGTTTAAACTACATTTCCATTTATTACGTTTCCTTTTCCCAGACCTCCGGTCAACTTAAGAGGCCTCATTATACTATATGGAAATAAAGAGATTCCCAAATGGAAAAAGACTGTTTTGAATGCTGACTAATGTCCATAGCATTTGGAAATAATTAACTCATTAACTCATTCATTCATTCACGTAACAAACATTTATTAAACACTATGCAAAACTCAAGCTCTAATCCTCAGGAGTTCACAATCAAGTGGTGCAGAAAGTCTTGCATAAAGAGAATGCTAATGCCGAGTTGTCAACAGCACGATAGAAGGATACACAGAGTACATTGAGAATAGAAGGGAGCCAGCTACTGTCTCGGTGTGGGTAAGAAGATCTAGCAAGTTACAGTAGAGCTGGAACTAGAAGTGTGAATAAAATTATGTTGGCTGACAAAGGTGGAAAAGGGAAGAGCAGACTCAAAGGTACAGACCTGTTCAAGTGCATGTTTTGGCCATAGTGAGACATCTGGTGTCACTAACTACAGGATAAGACACTAGGGAGCAATGGCAAAGATGAGGCTGAGAAAGTAGGATGCAGTCTAATCACGAAGGACCTCAAATGTCTTGCTCAGGAGACTGAAGGTATTATGAGTTTGAGAAGGGTAGTAACATGAACAGGTCTGTATTAAGAAAAATAATTTTTGTGCCTTGAGTAATGGACTAGAGTAGCAAGAAACTAGAGGTGGGAAAGACAATTTGGAAGCCAAAACAGGAGCCGGAGCAGCTGAAAGTAGGAGATGAGCATGTCCTAATGAGAAGGAGGTATGGAGTTGGAAGACCTATTATTAATTATCTTTGCAAAATGAGAAAAAAGGAAGAGTTAAATCCTTCTAGAATCATGCATGCTTATATCATACAGAATGCTAACATATATTTAACTAAAGCTTTGTATAATTGATAAAGTCTTGGCATAAAAAGCATTTACTAAGAGCATACCCTTGTTTGTGTGAAATTCCAAAGTACCTATGAGAAGCATAGATATTTCACTTCTTCATATGCACCGAAGGCTTTTGTAGATAAATGTCTTGTTTCAAATAAATGGCTATACTTCCAACAGAAACACCTACAAATGTTCTAATTAATGAATGTGTTAACAGATCCTCCATATCATGAATATTAAATGGCATCTATTCTTTGGTATGGACAAGTGTATGGTGACTGTCTGGGCATATAAATTCTATATGGAATATGGGAACCCTGTAACATGAATTTATGGTAAAACTGAAACTACTTTTAGGTGGAAGGTCAAATATAATTTGGATGTCAGTCATGTCTTACACATAGCAATAGTTGGAAAGCATCGAAGTAGAGAATTGTAATTGAGTCATTACTTAACATTTGATTCTTTCTCAATTTTGTTACTTAAAAGGGCTTGTGTATTTTATATTGAAAGGGGTTATCTTATAACCTCTAGGTCTACTATGGTTGCTTTATGAAATGATTTCTATAATGTATTCATTATGCCATTACACCATTAATCAAGTGCCAACACCATGCTAGGTCCTGGAATCCTGCATGTCTGAAGCAGATAGGCAATGACCCTTATAAAGATCAAGGGGGTATGGGAAAACACTGCCTAGGAATATATTCTCCTCAGTTTCATTTGAAATCACACCACATAGCTCTCCAAAGAATTGGTGCCATAATCATTCATTCATTCAACTGATTTGTCACTTCCTCTGTGCTGAGCACTATGACCAGTGCTGGGTAAACAGTAGTAAATAACAGACAAGATTTCTGCCTTCATGGAGCTTACTATGTCCTAAGAAGTACTCACAGTGTAATGTACTGAGTGCTACGGTGCAGTTAATAGAGACTGAAAGCTCCCAAGATGCAATGGGCACTTGAGTTTCAATGCATGGATGTATAAGAGAGAGAGAGAGAGAGAGAGAGAGAGAGAGAGAGAGAAAAGTTGTGCTTATCCCAATTTTACCTACATATAATCACATTCTCTCAGTCATCTGTGAAAGTAAACAATAGAGAAATAAACAAGAAGAGAGGAAAAAAATGTGAAAGTTGCACCTCCTCCATTAAGCCTTCGTCACTTCCTCCAAACGGAAGTGACTCCTCGATAATTATGGTTCTCGATTCTGGACCATTTCTTCCAATTTATGGGCATATTCTTTCTTGACCAGAAATAAAGAATTGCACACGATATCAAGTCATTTCCTATTGCTACTTTTAAATAACTCTGGAAATGATCTTTAATGTTTGTTCTTTCTAAGTGGTCTTCCAAAAGATTCAACAGAAAGCTGTGTAAAGACTGAAAAAAAAAGATGGCCATAACCTGTTTAAGCTTCATTTTCTTTGATTATTTATGCTCCTTTTTCTTCACCTTTGCCTTCCCTGTAATCAGCCTCATCCTGTAGAAGTTAGAAAGATGCTGATTACATACAAGTCACAGGGTAATTTACCCTTTTGACCTTCTTTGAGCTCTTATAAATCTATCCACTGATGGAGGCCGGGGTTTTGTCTTCCTTCAGAAACAAAGGGGTGTTGCTCTATAAGCTGCCTCACACAGCAGCAGAAAGGAAACACTGAAAACCGTGTGTGTGAGGCTGGCTGGGGGAAGGATGCTATGACCTTGGCCTTTTTGAGAATGTAGGGAAGAAGAACGCTTCCCATTTTCCCAGTGTTAGCAGCCCTAATCATGCCAGAAGCAACATTAGTGACAAATTAGAATGCAGTTATCAGTTGTGAGTCTAAAATGAGGAGGTTGGACCAGTTGATCTCAAAGGCTCCTTTCCGGCTCTCCCGTTCCAGTATTCTAAATATGTCTCAAGCATGATAACTTGAAGAGAAAATTGAATAGGGTGATGAATTAGGCTTATGTGTGAGAAGCACCCTGGTGGATACAGCCAGTCACAAATCACAGCTAGAGATAGCCTATCCCGCATCCAGTGTCGAGTAGGGAAGGTTTGGTCTAAGTTGTGTTAAATAAACATAGACAGCCTGACTACCATACTAACTAAAGTATTTAGGAAAATAATTTCAGCTTTAGGGTTCTATAAGCCTGGGACCTTTCATGTCTATAATCACATGGATGCTTGAAAGACTCCTAATATTCAAGATGTGTATGTCAGCGGGAATGTTCTGAAAGGTTTTCTAAAGTCTGTCTGGTGATCTCATTTGGTCAACTGATGTCTCCTTTTCTCTGGGATTCTACTTAGGATAGCGTTCAAATTCTGTTTTCTATGCTTAGTTAGCCTGAACCTAATTGCTGCCATTATTTTTCTCACTTCTCTTTCTGTACTGATTTTAATGTGCAAAGGTGAGTCCTCTTACAACAACTGATCCATTCTTATGGAGGTGTGACTATGAAGCAAATATCTTGAGCAACTCGGTGGGTTTTATTCCTTTGATCGATCTAATATGGATGTAGGCCCATCTTAATACAAGTAATAATAACAATTACACAGAACTTAATTTGTTGTGTACAATAGCAGTCCCCGACTTTTGGGGCACCAGGGACCAGTGCTCCTATGAGAATCTAATGCCTGATGATCTGAAGTGGAGCCAAGGCAATGATGCTGGTGCTGGGGAGTGGCTGTGAATACAGATGAAGCTTTGCTCTCTAGCCTGCTGCTCACCTCCTGCTGTGCGGCCCAGTTCCTAACAGGCTATGGACCAGTACCGGCCTGCAGCTTGGGGGTTGAGGACCCCTGGTATACAATAATCTAAGTGCTCTGCATGTATTAATTCATGTTCACAAGCACCCTATGAGTGTGTGTGTGCATGGTTGTGGGTGTTTTCCCCCTGTTCTGGTTTACATTTGTAGTAGTTCAGTGTTCTGTGTTTTACTTTTAGTTTAGGATTCTGAGAAAAGAAATTCCCTTCATTGGTTCATTTCTCTCTCTTACTGTGGCACTCAGCCCTGGCCTGGCAGCCTTACATGCCCAAGAAATATCTTGGCAGTGCCCAGAGTCCAAGCAGCCATGCTGCTGGGAGCAGAGCAGCAGCAAACACCATGTGCCACTCGGAGAGCCACTTTGCCCGATGCGCAAGATCCAGTGGGCTTCGACAGGCATAGAGCATTTGCTGTTCCTATTTTCATCTTGCTTAGGGAGATATATGACCCAAGGAGACACTCATTTCAGAGAAGACACGAAGAGTTGTTCTTCAAGTGCCTGAGAGCAGGTTCCCCATGAAAGCCTTGTCCAGATACTTACCCAGAGTGTGTGAAAGCAGCACCACAATGAATAGTATTTCAGGGCAGTCACAGAGCACAGCTACTGTACAATTCTGGAAAAAAAATTCCCCACTTTTTTAAATTTTTCTGGGAAGGGCTTTTCACATCCAACATAGTGTCCTTGTTATGGTCTTACTGAGCACTTTTAAAAGCACTTGTATCAACGCAAGGCTTATAAAAGCCCACGTGCTTGATGATGTTTGAGATCCATGAACAGAATATTAAAACCAAGCCTGAACAGTCACTAGGAAAGTGAGAGGAAACTCAACATTATTTTGTGAGCTCTAATGATCTCTTATCTGCTTGGGCTTTAGTGAGAGCTTTGGAGGATCAATTTACTATCTAATTTACTCTGGCAACTGGAGCACAGAGACCTCCTCCTTCTGCCACGTACAAGTAGCATGAAACAATAGTGGCTGTTTGTCCTAATGAGGTTTTTTTTTAATGATTATGATTATAGCCCAGCCACCCTACCCCCTGCCTAAGTATGAATGACTTTGGGGGATATGACAGACTTCACAAATGCCTCTGCTCCCCAAAGTCAATAGTGCAGTATAAACTATGGATGTTACAAGATTGGGTGCGTCCTCATTTGGGTGCAAATGTCGTGGGGCCACTGTGTGTATGTGCACATTTTTATTCCAAGAAGCTTTTCATTCTATGGCTACTAAACCATGTTGATAAGTCGCACTAGAAAAGGAAGCTGGCATGCAAGTGGTAGCATCTTGCAGGCAGCATTGTGACATTTACATTTCCCTCAACGTACCCATAAAAATCCCAAGATTAAATTTGGTTTGCCTTTTATTTCTTCTGACACCCTATGCTGGCTTTTCATTGCAGAGACTTCTCATGAGCATGTTGGATGTGGGAATGGGCTGCTAACAGATGAAATAAAAATACTTCCATCATTCCTCTTATGACTTCCAAGAAGTAGATGAAAATACTTGCAGCCCAGGGCTCAAATTTACATGGTACATACAACAGTACATAGTATGTCAACTGGTGTGCTATCCTTTCATTCCTAAATGCAGCCAAAACAGGCACAGTGTAGTCTAAAATTTTTGGTTACTTCAGAAGAAAGTAAATAGATGTTTTAGTTTTCAACAACGAAAGAGCAGAAATGTGTTCAACGTTGTCTTGCTAATTTCAAACCATTGTAAAGAAATGTTTGTTTGTGTTTGCTAATGTTCACTATAGACAGAAACACAGCGTGCATGGAACTGGTTCCACAGGAGTCACTGAAAGGCATGCTGAGAATATGTGCTAAGAATAAGACACAATTCTCTGTGCCTGTTCTCTGGCTAAACTCATTATGACAAGTGATTTCAAAGTCACAAGAGATGACATGTTCATATGTCCTGGAAGGGAAAGGGTTGATTGGCAAGGGTCTTCTTTTTTTCTCTTCATGACAGCACCTTTGGCTGGTATGGCAAGAAGACATACTGGAAGCAGGTAGAAAAGATGAGAGACAACAGAATCAGGGTGAGAAGAGACCAGACTAACATGTTATTGGTCAACATGCTGACTGTACCATTTAAATTACACATGTTCTAATAGCATATCCCGTGTATTTTCTAAAAAGGCTTTTCCTTTGCAACATGATATGGTGGGAAAGGGTTTCAGAGTCAGAAGGCAGATGTTTAAATCCTGGCTCTGCCAATTCCTCTGTGATCTTGAACAAGTTCACCTCCTTGAATCTCCATTTCCTCAACCGGAAAATGGACAGAATAATAGCACCTACCTCACAGTGATGGAAGGGTTAAATGCACGTTCATACATGTGAAAGTGCCTAGTATAGTGTGTGACACCCAATAGGTGATTCATAATTTTAAAAAACCTGTCAGTATAAGGAATGAGAAAGTACCCAACATCATGGCATGTGACTTGATCCACTCATGAGTGTGCTAAGCTATGAGTTCCAATTCAACATACTTTATAGTCATTCCTAACACCAGTGCTTCTGCAGTCAGGCTTTCTTTCATCTGCAACAATAATTTCCTGCTAAGCCTTAGTGTTTTGCACTAGCTATTGTACGTGACTACTGCTACAAAAACATACACTGAGAGCAGTGGTTATCAACTTTAGGGGCACATGACAATCACCCGGGGCACCACAGGTGCCCAGGCCCTACTGCAGAGATTCTCATTCAACTTGTCTTGGGTGAGTCCCTAGACGGTTTTGGCATCAGCATTTTGAAGAGATTGCAAGGTCATGGTCTAGTGTGTACCCAAAGTCAAGGACTCTGCTGATTTACAGAGTTCTCCTTGTTCTCTCCCTTTCTCTGACCTGTTCCAGTAAGAGCTGTGATGTCTTGCCAAAGCCAAAAACAATCTCCTGCATATTTCTTTTCACCCCAATACTTTACATAGTGTCTGGAACATGGTAAGTACCCAATAAATATCTCTCAAATGAATGAATGAATGAATGAATGAATGGTCAGTAGTATCTGCTTGTAAGGTTGCTTGCTTATGTCAGTGAGTGATAAAATAGAAAGAACATTGACTTAGGAGTTGGAGAATCTGGACTTTTATTATGATTTAGTCACAAACTTTTCATGTTAAAAGCTTATGTTAAATCACTTATCCACTCCAAGCCTCAGTTTCCCCATGTGTAAAAGGAGAGGACTAGACTAAATGATGCCTCAGAGCCTCTATAGCTCTGACATTATTATTCCATGAGTCTGTGAAAATCCACGGCACCAGTAGCTGTATTTCTGCCACCCTCATAAAATGACATGGACATGGGGAAAAGGATTTTAATGAATCTTGTAAAAAGCACTTTCTGGAACTAGAGAAGCCATTTTCATAATGGAGAGTATTTAATGGACTTAGCTTGTAAAGAAGCAGTTTAGTAGTTTCTGTCCATTTGGAGCTGTTATGCATGCTAAGCGGAAAGAAGAGAATGAGGAACGAGTAATCGTGGAGTACCCACCTTCTTTTAGAGACGGAGTGTGGCCTCTGGAACCAGAGTAATTCAGTCCAGGCTGACTGCTCACTAGCAGGGCGATTTGGACATGTTCTTTGGGGTTCAGTAAAGATAAAATGAAATAACACACGTAAACCACTTAGAACATCACCTGGTGAGTAGAAAGAAGGCAATAAATATTAATGAAAAAACACAACAAAACCAGAATAAAACCCTACGAGTCCAGAACTGTTTGTCTCCGTATTCCAGTTGAAGAAATCAAAGATCAGAGAAGTCAAATAAATTTGCCTGAGGTGACATAGCTGGCAAATCACAAATCTGGGATTTCAATTAAGCTCATGTGACTGCAAAGTCAGTGCCCTTGCCCTTATTCTTCACTGTTTTATTGGGATTCCTAACATGGCTAGACCTGCTTGCAAACTGCTATTCATGCTTTGCTCACTCCATTAGTCAATGCTGGGGGTCTGCTCACCTCAGCAGCCTGTCCCAGGTCCTGACAGGTTTGGTTTGGCCACTGATCATCAGCTCTTCCCCTTTTGGAGTGTCCTCTATCATGAAAGAGTGAACAGCACTGCTGCTTTCAGTCATGCACCTCTAGTTTTTAATATAGCGAAAACCTCTGCATAGGTAGGATTGCTTCTTTATGTATCAAGCCATAAAGACCTTTGCAGAGAAAAGCTGATCTTGGAAAACAACTCTGGATTCTCCACAGCACTTAGCCTACAGTTGGTGCTCAGTAAGTGTAGGGCAGGGCCTGAGCAAAGTGCTTTGAAGTTTTCCTGGTGATATGACTATACTCTCCTGGTTAAGATGCCCTGTCATTCTAGTTCAAAACCCTCATTGTACAGTTGGGGAAACTGAGCCAAAGAGGAGTAGAAACTTATGCAAGGTTGCATCAGAAGGCCTTGAGTCTAGGTCATTTGATTTCAACTGTGTATCTCTTTCCTTTGGCTGTCAGGACAAAGTGGACTTAGGTCTTTGGGAGTGCCTAGATTTTTCTACTTAGGTAATCCAAGGTCAGCATCATAGCTGAGTTGTCTCTGTGAAATTTTTTGCTGTCTGGTGGCCCTCTGCTCCTTTTTGAGATACTATTTTGGGGTAATGAGAAAAGCTCTCTCGCACAGAGGCAATATATTATGGTGGTTAAAAATGTGGAATTTAGAGTGATACCAGCTGGTTTTAAATCCTGGTTTCATCACTCTCTAGTTGTATGATGTTAGGCAAATTTCTAAACTTCTCTGATCTTCAGTCTCTCCATATGGAAAATGGGCATAATATTGGTTGATGTGACAATTAAATAAGATCATGCATATAAAGTACTTTGAATAATGCCTGACAAAAGTATTCAATTAAGCTTTACTATTATTATTACCTTTCATTTTATAACTTACTTCAACTGAGCCTCAATCTTGTCATTCTTCAAGTTTCAAGAAAAGGATGTTTACCTTATTCCCAGCTCTATTGTTTGTAGAAACATGTAGGTCTGGCTGTACATAACTTCAACTGCAACACAAAATGGCAGAGCTCTAACTGTCTTCCATAGAGAATGATTCCCAGCTCTCTCCCACTCAATCTTTGTCAAAAGCTGAGTTGAAAACAATAGCTCCTTAAGTGGGAGGATTTCTAGGAATGGACATAATCCATCCACTCTCCCAATTCATCTCTAGGTTCAGGCATGTCAGCAGAGTGGTACAAAAATTTAATCTTACTGGCTCTCCAGTAGAATGGCTTTTCCCAAACTATGTTTTGGTATGATACTACACCATTAACCTCTATTAAGGGTCATGTTAAGCAAGAGCCCAATGAAACTCATTGTTACATATAGAGATAGTGTTAGAAACCTTTGTCATTATACTACCAACTACTATTTATGTGCAGGCCTGGACAAACTTCCTGGCCTCTCTATCAAGAATAATTATGCATCCATTGTGTAATTGATATATTTCTACTCCACAGACATTGTGGCCTTTACAACATACAGATTCTCTTTTCCTAATGGCTGCTAGGTCTTTTAGAGAAAAATCTGTGGCTAAATCCTTGCTAAACATGTAGAATACCATTGTCTGCAATTTTAGTTCAGATCTACATCACTTCATTTTTATACTTTTTTTCCCTTTCATCTTTCATCTCTTCTTTTGATTGAAGCTTCCAAGTCATATTGTATGCAGTTTGTTTCTTTTCCAATGTTTAATATCTGACTATGTAAGAGAGGGAGAACAAAAGGAAGGAAGATAAATAAATATTAAAAAGGCTTTCTTGATCCTTCAAAATTCAACCTACAGATGTTACATACATCAGGCTTCACCCACAAGCCCAACTCCCATAATACGAAGATGCATTTTCAAAATGTTCATATAGGCATTATATTTTAAAAGTCGAGAACAATATGACTTATAAGAAAGGCCAGTCAGGCATCTATTGTGTCACTTCCGGCTCATGGGACAGACTCATTTCATTCAAATTGTCTCTTCCTTCCTAGGCAGTGATGTCCTTTGAAGACCACAAAGAGAGCCATCCACAATCATGGCGATTCTCTTTTCCAGTGTCTGGAGCTTTCTATGCCTTCAAGTTTCTGTGATAAATGTACATTTGAGGAGGAGATAGCTTAAAACAACCCAGATTTCACTATGTTTCATTTACTTAATGGTGCTTATGCTGAAAGATATTTTGAAAATAAAATTGGAAGCATGACATGTCTTCCTAAATAAGTAGTTTAATATCTTGGTTACAGATAATCCTACCATTAATTTTGGTCTGCTTATAAAGCTATCAGTCATACTTGATATAGCAGGTAAACAAGCATGACTTTTCATTGGTTTGGGCTCAGAAAGATAAGCATATTTTTAGATGTGCTTTATTTTAGAGAGGTGATATCACCATCAACCATTTTAAAAAACTCATTTTGGTCATAAATATTATTTCCATGTCACTCTTTAAAAGGAAATGAAACAGGGTTCCAGTCAAGATGGCAGGGTAGGTAAATGCTATGCATGCATCCTCTGATGACATTAAAATTGCAACTAAATTATGAAACAGTCAAACTGGAAAATCATCTGAAAGTCTAGCTGAACATAACTCCTCTAACTAAGGATATAAAGAAGAGGCCACGTTGAGACTGGTGAGAGGGGTGGAGATACGAGGCAGGCTGGTCTTGGAGATACAGCCACATGTGGTGGTTGAACAACGGGAGGGATAATCTCTCAGCTGCAGAAGTCTCCCCAGAGGAGTGAGATGCCCCCGCCCCACATTGGAACTCCCTAGCCCAGGGTTCCAGTGTGGGAAAGAGGAGTCTCCACAAAATCTGGTTGCAAAAATCAGTGGGGTTTCCGACCATCTGGGTGAGACAGAGGGCAACTAGAATCCCAGACCTCCCCTTAAAGGGTCCATGCACAGATTCACTTACTCACAGGTACTCACCCTGGCTCCAGCAGAGGGAAAACAGTTTGGGAGGTACAAGAGATATATAGGGAAGGACTTCAGAGTGAGAGCTGGAGGGACAGCCACAATTGTCCCTTTATTGAACCTTCCTCTTGTGCAGCCTACAGGTGGGTGCCATCATTCCTGTGTTGAGCCCGCCCCGTCACATGCTGAAACCTCGCCCAGCCAGCTCAAAAATTGCTGGTAGCAATTTCATTGCTAGGCAGCTAGTCCCATCCTATGCTCTCAGCGGGAAGCTCCTTCTGTGGCAATCAGCTAGGCCTCCAATCACCCTAATCAAGAGATACTTTCGGTGGCAGGCAACCAGCCCCAGACCTAGCAGCAGTAAATCTCAGGGGTCTGGAAACCCGAAGTGGGCAGTGGCTGGCCTCGGTGTGAGCTGAGACTTTTAAGAGTAGTCACAGACTCAGCACTGGCAACAAAACTGAACCTGCAATAACTTGGGGAACACCCCTTGGTCTACCCTGGTGATTTCCTGGGACGTAAAGGGAGAGGTCAACAGTAATACACTCATAGTAGGAGATTTTAACACCCCATTGACACCAATGGACAAATTTTCCAGACAGAGAATCAACAACAACAACAACAACAACAACAACAAACCAGCAGCCTTAGGTGACACACTGGACAAGATGAATTTAATTGATATTTTTAGAGCATTTCACCCCATAGCAACAGAATATATGTTTTTCTCAAGTGCGCATGGAACATTTTCTACGAAACACCACATGTTTGGCCACAAAACAAGTTTCAACAAATTTAAGAAGATTGAAATCATATCAACAGTCTTCTCTGATGACAATGGTGTGAAACTAGAGATTGATTACAAGAAAAACAAACAAACAAACAAAAAACCCCACACAAACACATGGAAGCTAAATAACATACTAATAAACAATGAATGGGTTAACAATGAGATCAAGGAAGAATTCAAAAGATACCTTGAGACGAATGAAAACATAATGACTCAAAATCTATGGGACACAGCAAAAGCAGTCCTAAGAGGAAATTCATAGCAATACAGACCTACTTTAAGAAACAAGAAAAATCGCAAATAAACAATCTAACCTTACACCTAAAGGAACGAGAAAAAGAACAACAAACAAAGCTCAAAGTAGGTAGAAGGAAGAGAATAATAAAAATCAGAGTGCAAATAAATGACAAAAAGTCTAAAAAACAATACAAAAGAGCAATGAAACCAAAGGGCTGCTTCTTTAAAAAGATAAACGAAATTGATAAACCTTTAACCAGACTTACCAAGGGAAAAAGAGGACCCAAATAAATAGTGACAACCAACGCCATAGAAATACAAAGGTTTCTAAGAAAATATTACAATCACATACCAATAAATTGGACAATGTGGAAGAAATGGATACATTCCTAGAAACATAAAATCTTCCAGACTGAAATCAAGATGAAATAGAAAATCTGAACCACAGATTACTACTAATGAAATTGAATCAGTAACCAAAAAACTCCCAACAAACAAAAGTCCAGATGGCTTCACACGTGAGTTTTACCAAACATTCAAAAAAACAATTAACGCCAACTCAAACTATTCCAAAAAATTCAAATGGAAGGAAGGATCCCGAGCTCATTTTACGCCGTCACTATTACCCTGATTCCAAAGACATTAATTACAAAGAAAGAAAATTATAGGCTGATATCCCTGATGAACATAGATAGAAAGATCCTCAACGAAATATTAGCAGACTGAATTCAGGAAAACATTCAAAAGATAATACACCATGATTAAGTTGGATTCATTCCTGGGATGCAAGTTTCGATTCAATATCCACAAACCAATTAATGTGATACACCACATTAACAAATTAAAAAATAAAATCATATAATCATATCAGTAGATGAAGAAAAAGTGACAAAATCCAGCATCCATTTATGATAAAAACTCTCAGCAAAGTGGGAATAGAGGCATACAGACAAACAAATTAATGAAATAGAAAAGAGAGCTCAGAAATAAATTATACGGCCATTTAATCTATGACAAAGGAAGCAAGAATATATAATGTGGTAAAGACAATCTCTTCAATAAATGGTGTTAGGAAAACTGGACAGATAATGCAAAAAGAAATGAAACTGGACCACCTTCTTACACCACATACAAGAAGATTTAAATTTAAGACTTGAAACCATAAAACTCCTAGAAGAAAACATAGGCAATAAACTCTCTGACATTGCTCTTAGTAATATTTTTTTCTGATATATCTCCTTAGGCAAGGGAAACCAAAGAAAAAAATAAACAAATGGGACTATATCAAACTAAAAAGTTTTTGCACAGCAAAGGAAACCATCAACAAAACGAAAAGGCAACCTACTATATGGGAGAAGATATTTGCCAATGATATAATTGATAAGGGGTTAATATCCAAAATTTATAAAGAACAGGGACAACGCAACACCAAAACAATCCAATTTAAAAATGGGCAAAGGACGTGAATAGGCATTTCTTCAAAGAAGACATACAAATGGCCAATAGACATATGAGAAAGTTCTCAATATCACTAATCATGAGAGAAATACAAATTAAAACCTCACACCTGTTAGAACGGTCATCATCAATAAATTAATAAACGAGTGCTAGCGAGGATGTGAAGAATAGCGAACCTTTGTGCACTGCTGGTGGGACTGCAAATTGGTATAGCCGCTAAGGAAAACAGTTTGGAGGTTCCTCAAAGAATTAAAAACGGAACTACCTCATGACCCGGCAATTCTACCTCTGGGTATTTATCCAACGATATCCAAAACACTAATTCAAAGAGATCTATGCACCCTTATGTTCACTGCAGCGCTATTTACAATAGCCAAGATAAAGAAACAACCTAAGTGCTCATCAATAGACAATTGGACAAAGAAGAGGTGCTACGTATATACAAAGGACTAATACTCAGCCATAAAAAATGAAATCTTACCATTTGAAACAACATGGTTGGACCCAGAGAGTATTATGCTAAATAAAATAATTCAGACAGAGAAAGACAAATACCATATGATTTTGCTTATATGTGGTCTCTAAGGAACAAAATAAATGAACACACAAAACGAAAATAGACTCATAGAGAGAACAAATTGGTGATTGCCAGATGGGAGTGAGGATTGGGAGGCTGAGTGAAAAAGGTGAAGGGATTAAGAAGTACAAACTGGTAGTTACAAAATAGTCACAAGGATGTAAAGTACAGCATAGGGAGTATAGTCAATAATATTATAATAACTATGTATAGTGCCAGGTGGGTACTAGACTAATTGGGGGAATCGCTTTGTAAATTATATAAATGTCTAATCACTATGCTGTACACCTGAAAATAATATGAAATAATATTGAATGCCAACTCAATTTGAACAATAAAAAAATTAAAAATAAATACATAAAAGGAAATGAAACATTCACAGCTAGCTTTATGGTGTGCTCAGTACATATCAACATATGACAAATTTAACGAAATACATCAGCTATAGCCCTATATCCCCATTCACTTATACTTCACCTTTAAGATAGTCATCTGTACAACAGAAATCTAACTTTTTAATGGAATTCTCTAGGCTATGCTTGGGAACTTATCAATGTAGAGTGGCTTTTGTAAATGGACATGAATGTTAACCATTAATTTCCTTATCACAATGATCATCTTCAATTCACTTGCCCAGCAAGCAAATTGCTTCTTTAAAAGCTAGGTACATAAAATCATATTCATTATGAAAATGGCTCTTCTCATTTCCAGGAAGTGATTTTTACAACATTCATCAAACTCTCATTCTCAGAGTATAGGTCATTTTAAAAGGGAAGTAGCAATGTGGATAGTACTGTCATGGTTATTCATAGACTTTGAAACAAAGAATGTTTTAGAGTGAGAAGGGGTCTTACAGGTCATTTAGTTTTCTTCTTTTTACAGAGAGAAAAGTGAGGATAAGAAAGGGGGAAAATGCATTTGCCTTGAGACTGCCCAGCTTAAGTAGAAAGAAATCGCACATGCGCGCACACTCACATATTAGGGAGGGCAGGGGCTGGGGAGAGATTAAATCGGCATTTTTTCTTTCTTTTCTTTCTTTTTCTTCCTTCCTTCCTTCCTTCCTTCCTTCCTTCCTTCCTTCCTTCCTTCCTTCCCTTTTTCTTTCTTTAAATTTTCTTTCTTTTTAAATTTATTTATTTATTTGTTTGTTTATTTATTTATTTTTTATGGTGACATTGGTTAATGAAGTTCAGTAAGTTTCAGCTGTACACTTTAACAGTAAGGCATATATATATTTACACTGTGTTCACCTCCCATAGTTAGATTTCTTTCTGTCACCACATATTTGACCCTTTTTACCCCATCTACCTCCCTCTCCCCCTTTTCTCCTACCCCTCTGGTAACCACTAGTCTATTGTCCATGTCCATGAGTCTCTGTTTGTTTGTCCTGTTTGTTTGTTGCTTTTAAGTTTATATCCCACATATAAGTGATATTATGTGATTTTCAACTTTCTCTGTCTGGCTTATTTCGCTTAGCATGATTATCTCGAGGTCCATCCACGTTGTTACAAATGGCAGTATTTCTTTTCTTCTTATGGCTGAGCAGCCCTTTCTTTCATCTGAGTGTCTAATGTTTTGATGACTTAGGGCTTCATTGAATATAACCAAATCTATTAGGCTGTAACCAAAGTCTGCAGCTACTAAAAATGTGGTCGAAATGCTCTCATGCTATTTAAATGTATTTTCACATTAATATTGGCATGGATGCAAAATGGTCCAGATTTTAGTATAGACTGCAACTAAAATTATGGAGAAAATCCATAGATCCATGAGATTCAAGAGACGAGAGAACCCAAGGAATATCCTCACTGAAAACACTTGCCTTTTCAGACATATATTTGTAATAGAGTGAAATTTATATTGCCTCTGTTTGCATTATTTAGTATAACAAATGCCTTAAAGATACAAAACAGCAATTAATCTTCTTAAAAACAATATGTTTTTGAAATTTTATTTTATTAGCAAGAACATTCTATCTGTGTGTTTATTTTATTTTATTTTATTTTATTTTATTTTATTTTATTAGTTTCAAGTATACAGTACATTGGTTAGACATTTACATAGTTTATAAAATGATCCCTTTAATTGCTCTCTGGCTCTCCAATTAGCTTTGTCTATCATACTTTATTGTATCTTAATGTGTTTTAGGGCAATTCCGACGTATCCATTTGCCTGGGTGAGGAAGTCTACGGATCTATTACCTGGATATCACAACCCACTTATATCTGTTCTCTCTCACGGAGCCACCAGCAGGGCTGAATAATGATTATAAAGACACCTGGAGGTCCAGGGCAGGCTGAGGTATGAGCAAAGCTAGGGAAGGAGTCAGTAATGAAGATGGAAAAAGGAGGAAAGTGACTTTGAAAGGAGAGTGAGAAATATAGATGAGGCAGAAAATAACGAGGGGATTAAGAAAGGGCATCAAATGCCAGGGCATGATGTTACAGCAAGCTGAAAATCCTTGCACTAGCCTGCTGTGAACTTTTTTGGGTTATTTCCAAAGTCTCTAAAAATCTTTTTTTTTAAAGTAATGTTATATTTTAAAACATAAGTTCTTTTGAAAAGTATGAAATATTCATTGTAATGCTATTAAAGCATTTGTCACTCATAATACACCAAAAGTCTACAGGCTTTTATACGTCTTTACAAGGTATACTTCCACGTGATCCTATAAAATTTACATCATCACAAGTAGGAAATTATTAAGTGTGTCAGATGTTTTAAGACAGAACCTGTGCTGTTAAAATTTTATTTATTTTAATCTAATGATTATCACTCTGGCAAAAATATATATATTATCAAAACCACAAGTAACCAAGAAAGTGCATTAAGTAAGTGTTGTATTCCTGCTTCCCACTAAATAGCAATTATGCCACATGGCTTTCCTTGTCCCTTTTGTTATCTGCTCAGAAAGCTAAACTGTCATGAATAGGACCTTCACGGTATCCCAGAAACTTTTCTCTAGCACATAATTTAGGCAATCTATTTCCAGATAGCATCCAGGAATCGCCTGGTTTTAATTAAGAAATGTGCCATTGTATCCCAAGAGTTGATCAAGAGATAAATGGATAAACAAAATGAGGTCTACCCATACAATGGAATATTATTTGATCTTAAAAAGGTAGGAGACTTTGACACATGCTAACACATGGATTCATCTTGAGAACATTATGCTAAGTGAAATAAGCCAATATCCAAAAGGCAAATACTGTGTGATTCCACTTATATAAGGTCCCTAGAGTAGTTAAATTCATAGAGACAGAAAGTAGAATGGTGGTTACCAGAGGCTGGAAGGGAGGGGGGAATTAGGGAATTGTGTTGGATGGGGACAGTTTCAGTTGTGCAAGGCGAAAAGAGTACTGTGATGGATGGTGGTGATGGCAGCACAACAATGTGAATACTTGATGCCACTGAACTGGCCACTTAAAAATGGTCAAGATGGTAAATCTTATGTGTATTTGATCACAATTAAAAAAAAGAAACAGATCACTGTAGCATCTCTGGAACTTGTGATTTTTCACATCTGTTTTCTTGAATCCTTCATGGTCACTTTAAGATGTTGAGAATCTTAAAGAATACCCCCCTAAACATCTCAGTAACAAGTATGCCCTCACTGCTACTTCTAGAGCTCTCCTTGTATAATGTCTTCTTCCTAGGAGGATAATCATTAATATCGAGGCTATTAGAGCTCTTCTCAAGTTAGACATCTCTCAATTAGCATCCTCCTCATAATTACATATTCTATCATGTTAGAGACCTTCCATGCTGAGGGGCTGAGGCATTAACGGATGTTGCAGGGAGGGATGGTGGTGGAAGCTTTTTCAGCATAAAGACCAGTGTGATTCTGAGTCATCTGGTATTTGATTGCCTAATGGAGTTCAATGGATGGTATGTAACCTTTGGAAACAGCTGTTCATCTGCTTTGTTTCTGTCTGTAGAAACATTAGTCATTGTCCCTGATTTGGTAGTTACCCCCTTGAATTTTTGCCTTTAAAGAAATAGTTAATTTGCCTGCATTCTGGTCTGAATTTCCAGGTCATACACAGATGACTGCCTTGATGTTAGATCTACCCATTGCTGAGATGTCATGACACATGGGACAGAGCCAGTTCCATTCAAGGACTTGAAGGGGTTACAGAAACTGGGTACCTAGAAAGTTCCCATTTATCATCTCTGTCATTCAATTGTTTATTCAGGCCTATATGAAATCCTTGAATTTTTAATGAAAAAAAAAATCCCATTAGCACAGAAGAACAGAAGTGTTTCTAAGTTAATAAAACAGATTTCCATTGAAACTATCTGGGAAAGTAAGAAAAAAATAACATAAGAAATATAAAACAAATTAATTCCTGGCTTGACACAGTTAAGAATTGTTTAGATTAGACACGGCAATACGGGTGGTATCTGTTTTTTTTAAATAATAAAACAAGCCTGCATACCAATATGCATTTTAAACAAACATGACAGAATGAGGGCATTATGATTTAGATACTTTGAACGTACTTGGAACGATAAATTTAGTAGACTTGAAAAATGGCCTGAAGATCTCGCAGTATCATATGGAAGAGACAATAGGGGGCACCTGGCTTATGGAACTAAGCTTGAAGCCACAGAGACACAACTGAAACCAATAAAGACCTATAATCTTTTAAGAGTTTGCTACTCATTCCCACATACAGTGAAGGCTTTTGAATTTCAGTTGGTCAGGATGGTAGGTAACGATTATTATAAAAGTGTTGCCTCCACTGTTTTTGAGGCAGTCTATAATTTTAAATAAGAAAAATAGAATGTTATTGAAACCAGCTTTCTACAGCCTATTTCCATTACAGATTACAGTTCTGTACTTTTGGACTGAAGCTGATCAGGGTGTCTTGTGTTATGTTCATAAATGTGATCACTCTATATAAATGTAGGTTTTAATTTGGGCACGAGGGGCCAGATATATTAGTGCCAAGTTCAGGCACTTAGGGAAATGTCACTCTTTCATGTTGCCAGAGATATTGTTTAAAAGATTAAAGCAATGTGGTGATTTCCAAACTGATCTGAAGGGAAAGGCTGACTTTGCAAAGTGTCAGACATCTCTTTGAGGCAACTTTAGGTTGCAACTCAGTCACTACCAGGGAATAATCCAGAACTGAGAGCTTTGCACATCTAGGTTCCAGCATCCTTCTCTTTACACAGGAAATGCAGCCTAGCACAGCTGGCTGGCAATCAAATCTCTTATTTACACATTCTATAAAATCAGATCACTTTTTGCATGGAATAAAAGTCACAAATTATATAGAAAATATGTGGCAAAGGAGGGCTAGGATAGTGTCATCTCTACCCCCAGGTACTGAAGGGGCATCAAAGCAGTCACAGATCTTCAACAATTCTCAGTGAAATGAACCTTTGTTTCCTACTCACAGAACCAGACCTTCGCATCTCTACCCAATAACACGTACTCTTCTTCGTCTTTCATTCTAGTTTTCATTCTAGATTTTTCACTTGATCTTAGCCAAAAGGCCGAGAAGCGATCATTCTAGATTTTAAATTAATGTTCAATGGAATCACAAAAATGTTGGACCTAGGAATGATCCATCCCAACACAGTGCAATCCCCTCATTTTGTAGATGGCATTTGTTAGATGACATGACTTGCCTAAGGCTGTATAACTAGTTAGTAGCAGAATGTTTTCTATACCATGTTTAATCAAGCTACATTAAATCCGTTTTCTAATCTATACCATGATTAATCAAGTTGTGCTAAGGCATTACTGTGTAATAGAGTCAACCTCTCAAAACCACCTATGAAGGGTATTTTCTAACAGAAAATAAATTTACAAGGCTTTGGGGAAGATCCTGCTGTATGTTTTGAGTTGGTGCTTCATTTCAATTTAAAAAATAATAGTAATAAATGAAGCTGATTGCAAAAATTTTAAACCATACAGAAAGATTTAAAATAAATCCTGATTCTTTCCCCAAATTAAAATACTTAAATGTTTTAGTCTGACTTTTCTATAGCTTAGTATGTATACACCCAAATTATATGTGTATATTCCCTGAGATAATTGGCTACCCCTGTGTTCACTCGAATCATAAGTAAATGACACACCTATGAATGTCTTGAGAACGTAAGCTCCATGTGAGTGGGCACCTTCTTCTTAACCACAATAAACGGCATCTGTAACAGTACCTGTTGAATGGATAATTAAATGGTTTGGGAGAACAAAGGAATAGAGACTGAGTTTGGGCCAGGGGAGGTGAAGCACAAGAGTTAAAAAGAAGCAAGAATCAGAAGTGAGCATGGGAACATAAATCGTCAGGGATTCGTAGAAATAATGGGAGAGATACTGGACTTTGCATAGGACATGGAATGGTAGATTAAGAAACTTACTTCAAATCTCAAATGTTAGAATGACTTCATCTGACATCAAGATTTTTCTGTCTTTCTCTGCTTGCATATAATTTTACAAAAAAAATAGTCATCATGTTATGCCATAAATATCATAACGGGCTTTTTTTCAGTTAGAAATAAATATGGATTTATGTTCATTTGAATGGCCTCATATTTGACAGATATAAATAATTTAGTTCACTTTTGTTAGTTTCCAATTTTTTACTATGAAAAACAATGGCACACTAAATAGTCTTATTAAGCAAAATGCACGCATAAATATAAACATAACAAAAATCTGTACCATTGCTGGAAAACGAGGAATCTATCAGCAGGCAAGAAACTGGGGACATTCTGAAAGGTGTGATATAAACTGGAGAAGGTCAAGGAAAATACTATTTTATTCTTCTACATGTGAATGAAATACCAAGTTGAAGAGTTAAAAGGTAAGCGGGTGGGATCCCTCAGCAGAACTTCCTCAAATCACCACACCCAGTGTGGAAGTGCATGTATGCTCATGGACCTTTGGGGCAGTGGTGAGGAAGGGACAGTACAATCCAATAACTACTGTACTACACAGACCGAGAAGTGCTCACTCACCTATTTTCTATCCCAAGCATGGGTAATGTGCTAAGAAAAGAAAGTGCTATAACAAGCCAAGAAAGGGTAGTAATGACAATTTGGAAAGGAAGAAAGTCCTCAGACTAACTTTATGACACCATCACCGAGAGAGAAACTGCTGGGCACAGCACTGTCCACAGGAATCCCCTCCATGTTTACCTATAAGCAGCTAGATCATCAATTAGCAAAATAATAAAACTACAAAACTGTGTAACTCCACTTTTCTTGTCCAAAATAAACTATTTGTACAAAAATGAAACCCACTCTAACTGACAGGGCCTAGTAGAGACCACTCTGTTAAGATGTTAAAACAATAACTTTCTAGACGTTTGAAAAGAATTGGTCATCTCAGAGGAAGGGGTTAGCCCAGGGAATAAGAGCATCTTTCTCCCAATGAAATTGGAGAAAACATTAGAAAAAAATCTAGTTTTTATTCTCTAAGAGTTTTGAGAAAACATTTCATAGGTGAAGACAGAGCGATATGAAACTAGGCAAGACTGCTTTCAGATAAAAAAAACACAATTACAGAATTAAAAGAAAACACATGGAGGTAGTGAACAGCAGATAGATTACGGCAGAAAACTAAATCTTTAAAGTAGAATCCAGAAAATTCTCCCAGAACCTTAAAAAAAAAAAAAAAGAGTTAGAGATCAACATGATATGCAAAGATATAAAGGCCATGGAATTCTTAAATACACGAGATGGGAATTCTTGGAAGAGAAAAAGGATCGAATGAAGGATTAGCAATCGAGAAATAATAGGAAAAAGCTCTCTGAGCTTAGGCTAATTAAGTTTTAGCTAGTTAAATCTTCTCCTGATTGGGGGAAAAAATACAGGATGTGCATTCATGCTGCTGAAAGGAATTCATAGTGCAGCCAGTCTTTTTCTTTTGACATTTGCCAAATAGCAAAGAGGAAATCAGCATTTTTTCCCTTGGGCAAAGAGACAGGAAGCTGAAAATATCAGCTGGCATTCCAAAGGACAATTATAGTGATTCCTTGGATGAGGTGTTAAGGAGGAGGATAGAGAAAGAGCTGAAAGTAGGATGAAAGCCTGAATGGAAGCTTGCTGGTTTCCTGCCAAAGGTAAAAGTGTCTGAGGATCACCGTTCACCTCCAGACAGGCTACTTGAATTGTAAGCTCCTCCTAAGAAGTAAACTGTCCCACAGATGCCGGGCCAAACCAAATCAACAAACTGACAAGAGATATCACAGAATTTCTCACTATATTAAAATGACGTGTGGATATAGATATCTACATATATATATATATATACATATATATATATATACACACACACACACACACACATACATATATATATCTGTATATGTATCTGTATATGTAGGTATATCTATATATACATGTATATACACACATACACATATATTTAAATATATACGCACACGTGATAATCACAAGTGATTAGCACCCTCTCACATAAATGCTTTATATCACATGCCTTTGTGGGTTATGTACTATTTGCTGTGCAATAACGTCTAAATTCCAATTAAATGCAATTCAACACGTATTAACTGTATACTTACTATATGCCAAACACGTATACGAATTCTGTGTTTTGTACTCTTTTTCACGTGGAAATCAATGACAGGCTGATGCCAGGAGAGTACAGTGTCTCATCAAATTTCAGTGTGAAATTAGATCGTTTAGCTGGACCACCACAAGGGTCGCACATCAGTTCCCAATCCTACGGAAGATATTTCCGTAGTTACTCTTGATCTTCTCTTGTGAAAATAATGAAGAAGCACTTTAAAATATTCTGTTTGAAGGATAATTTTGCAGAAAATCAAACATACACCTCAGATGTCCATCTAAGGTCTCCTTTCACTTTAAGAACAGGATAATATTGGCTTGAACCCCCTTTCTACACTCCATTGAAGTTCAAGATTTTCCCAAGAAGTTATGATTTTCAGGATTGGGTGGCTGGGAGGCAGTGGGGGTGTCTCAAATTCGCATGGTAGGCAAAGGTTCCCAGCCCCTGCTGTGTCTGACCAGTTGATGGGTTGTCTCACTCACCTAGGGAGACTGTCACTGCTCAAAGACAATGACAACACACATGGGGAACTTAGCCTTTTCTTTCCAAAAGGAAAAAAAAAGACCTAGTTACACAAAGCTTTCTGCAGCAACTGTCTTTCAAAAGAAAGGCTTGGAAAGGGGCTTGACCTCCTAGGTCTGGGATCTTCCTAAGAACTCACGGATCACCTTAGGCCACTTCTCACTGTTGAAAAGGGAGTGAGAAGGCCAGAGGGTAACAGAGCTGGGTGGCACTCATTAGCCCAACCCCCACTGCTGGGGAGTGGGTAGGAAGTATTCCCCTTTAGAAGCCAGAGAAAGGGCTGGGTTTCCTTGATTTCCATTAAAAAGCACTTAATTTCAAAGATAATTTTCACGTCTGTTTTAACACTTCGAGTCTCACACATCTGAAAATCTGGGGAACCTCAGTTTCTTCTTATGCAGGTCTTTTTCCCATAATAAGTGACTGAGACCTTGAGTTTTGAGGTTTTGCAGAAAATTCTCTTGGCTTTTCATGGGACCTAGAAACAATGAATGGTATATTTGTTGGGCAGAGATGGACACCTTCATTTTATTTAGATTTTTAAATGATCCCTTTGATCCACTCAAAATTACTTTTCTCATCGTCCATTCTCCCAATGTGGGGTCTCTACCGGATGTCTAAGTATTGGTTATGGGCCGACAGTGTTTAATAGGGTTTAAAACCATTATGCCTGCTGTGGAACGCAGCCAGCTGATGGAAACACCATAGCTATTCAGTTCCATTTGTCCCAAACCCTGCTCAACTGATATCTGCAGTTGCAGCTGGGATTACACTTGAGTCGATCTTGACCATACTCAGTGCTTCACTAAGTACCCCATATCCATCCACCAGCCTTGCTATTCTGGTTGCCCCAATCTGGTAGTCACTGCTGTGACTTGTTTGGAGTGCATAGATACAAAACCACAGACTTTCTCTCACAACCATATTCACTGAGTGTAGATGACTTGATTTCTACTTCAGTTTTGGATAAATACTTTGGTTCCCTCATTATATTTGAAGCTCTATCATTAATCCACATCCACTGAGAACCTGAGAGACCACAAAGCCCTAACTAGGGTACTTTGTCTGGGGGCTGGACCTGACTGATGTCCAACCAGTCACCCAGCAGCCTCCTCCAGCTCTCTCTACTCATCTGAATGCTCCCAAGGGCACTCAAGCATTCTGTCCCAGCTTCTGAGGGCCTGTTTCCTTGGATGACACTAATGATCTCAAAGGCTGGACATCAGGCATTCCATCAACTCACAGTAATTTTCAGACCATGTGTCATAGCCATTTTTCCAAGACAGTCAACGTAGTCATCCAATGATAGTCACCCAAACTTATCGCAAATTCAGATAAAGGCTTCTCCTAGAGGTAGGAAAATAAGTTCCCCAACAGTATATCTAAATGTTAAAACATACTCTCCAGACTGGCCACAAAGGATTCTGACTCTATGGTATCCAGTGTCCCCCTCCCCCCACCCCAGTCAATAAACCTGACTAAGCCCATAGTCAGTTCCTCTCTGAAACATATGCCCCTCAGGATACTGGCCAGACCATACTTCCACAAATGCAACCAGTTTATTGAATGGACTGAAATTGATAAGACAGAACTAGAAAATGACTTTCTCCAAATACTGTTCCCTACTCTGCTCTGATTGATTTCTCTATTCCACCACTGGAAGCGTAGATTCCATAGTGTTTTGGTTATATAGATTTTTTTTCTAAAGTCCCATGACTTACTTTCAGAGATTCAAAAGTCCAGCCCAGTACATCCCAAATCCAAACTTCAATTTCACATCTAATACAAAGCCTCTCCCTTCTCCTGCACTCATCCCGCTTTCCAAGTTCAGGCTGATCTGTCTTGGGTTCCTGCAGTTGAGAGGAGGAATGGCTTGTGTTTTTCTTTTCCTTTGTCCTTTTCCATTTTTCCAAGTGTCAGGGTAGGGAGGTGGTTGAGAGGAAAGGGGAGAAAGACTATTAACTTAGCTGGTGGGAATTTTAGTTTTAAGTTGTAAATGTCCAGTGCGGCTAGTGACCAAATGCTAGCTCCTTTGTAGGGACAGATAAGCTCTTAGGATAAGTTTCCTCTTTATCGATCCATAAAAATATGCAACTCAATATGATTTTTTTTTACTCTTTCCTGAGGAAGATAAGCCGCACGCTTTACACACACACACACACACACACACACACACACAATCCTATTGTTTCTCTTACTCTGGAGAACCCTAATACAACCCATAAAAGCAAGCCAGTCAAGTCATCCAATGACCAACTGAAGAAAGAATCCATGTCAACACTGGAGGAAAAACTGGTTGTGTTGAATTTACATAGAGACGTTCTGAACTGTACTTTTGGGAGCAACTTAAGGCAGTTCCAAGGGATTTGATTTTAGGCTTACTTGCTACCTTTCCTCAAATGGTTGTTTATTCATTTGTAAAACTTTTTAACAGAACAATATTTTTCTGCATACAAACATATTGGGGGAAGAGTGGAGAAGGGGATGGGGAGGAAGAAGAACGTGATTCTTTAAGCCTATGATCTCAGCAGCGAAAAAGCAGGTGAAATGAGCAAATCTAAGTGGTAGGCCTCACAAATTAGTTCTAGCTTCTCCTCTAGTTAATTTGTGTCACTCCAGGTATTGTTTTGCTAAAGTGGAACAACTGCAGCCATTCCAGGGGTCGAGCTGTGTCACTCTAGTTGATTAGCAGTTGTAACTGCTCAATGACACAGGCTTTTCCCTGCACCTGTGAACTGAAGCAGCCCTTTAAAGAGTAAACAGGGCCAAGTATCAACATAACCTTTTCACTTTCATCTCCTTTGATATTGAAAGAAGGCCTAATTGAATCTTTGGGACTGTATGCCATGTAGACATATGGGATGATCAGTAAAGCTCAATCACTAATCTGATTAGTTAACCAAAGTCAAGGCCATGACGGAAGAAATTAGATTGCTAAACCAGGTAAAACCCCAATGAATCTCCTTCAATTCTACTGGTCAACAGTCTGATGCCACGATAAAGACTACAGATGACTTGGATTGGAATCCTGACATTGCCTGTTTAACTATGTGACCTCAGAAAAGTCACTTATCTTCTGGGCCTCAGTTTCTTCGTCTGTAAAATGGATGCAATAATAGTACCTACATTTAGAATTCTGCAAAGATTGAATTAGTTAATATACATATTTAATGCTTAGAGCAGTGCCTGGCAGATAGTAGTGGCTGTTATTATTACCTAGGAGGTAGTTCTCCATCAGAGTGAAGCCCCAGGAACTGATAACTTTAACTGATAACTTGAAGTGATATCACTGCTGAAGTACTTTGCCACTGTCCCTCTCAACACATATACTAGAATATTTGAACAAGTGACTCCACCTCTCAATAAATATGTGACTTTGGATAAAGTCTATCATCATCAGTTCCACATTTTATAAAACTGGGATAATAACAGTACTTGCATTACAGGTTGTTATGATTTAAGAAGATAATAAATGTATGAATGTTTTACAAATCTTAGATATGACTGACATTAACTGCCATTTTTGAAAATCCACAAAGAAATTGAGAGGATATGTTAGGATTAGAAAAATGTATAGGGCTTAACTTGTGACTTGAAGTACTGAAAGTTTAAATAATAAAAAATATTGTAATTATGAGGATCACTAGATACTGAAATAGACTCAAAATTGGTGGAATTGATTTTTTAGGACTGATATAATTGCTAAAGGCCTTTTACAGGAAAATGGGTTTGACACCTTTAAGATTATATGAAAGTATTTCTATATGAAAGCAATATACTTAATTTCTCAGAGGTAAAAGTTCAATTACATGACGACTTAAGTCACTTAAAAAAAAAAAACTGTAATAATTTCTGTACCCTAGTTCTGGATACACCGTTCTGTCCCTTGGACCTTGAAAATTCATTTAGGAGGTATTTTTTAAAGCTTTGATACTTAAGATATGTTCTTTCTAAATTAAGACAGAGTAAAAATTTGCAATTTCAATATTATACTACTTTGAGAGTTTTCATAAAAAATTTTAAAAGGGCTCTACTGTGGACCACCTGATGTGATGACTCGAAGCAAATCCTGGGAGATCTTACCCAATAACTGCTGAATATTTTCAGTGTCTTCTACAGACAGGAAAATTTTGCATAGATTTGGTTATAATGGGAAAGTAAAGAACCCTAATGCAGACAGTTTTCAATTAGCTACAATAATAGAGGTAGTCAGGGTTGAATAAGGCACTGGTGGAACTTCCCACACACACCACTGGTTGAGGGGAAAGGAAAGGCTCGTCCAAGGTTAAAAGCATCTTATCACTGGTATTCTTTCAGATTGTTATGCCCTCACACTCACTCATTTTGACTTTTTATTATTCCTTTGCTTGATCTTAGGACTCCAAGCCCTCAACTTTATACTATATCCCTCTCAAACCCATCTTAAGATTTCTTCAATTTGCCAACCCCAGCACATAATTCCTTCACTTTACAGAACTCATCCTGGCCTCTATACTCTCAACTTGGCTACCTTCTTAGCTTAATGCTCCAAAAGCTGCAGATAGGAAAGTTATTGACACTAGTTCTAGCTCTGCAGGAGGGAGAAAATTTAATAGGGTGGGGGTGAGTAAAAGAAAAATAATTTTGCATATTACAAGAAGCAATTCGTGCCACCTTAGTTCTTTCTAAGGGTTAGTGAAACTGCTTTTCTCTTACAAAGTCTAATAATTAGAGCTATCTGAATTTGTTGACCATTATTTGGAGAAATACAAATGCGTGTATGCACACATTAACAGATATACAGAATGTCTATCAATAGTCAGCAAAATAAATTAAAGTCATGAAATATAAGTTTATACAGTAGTTAACTAAATATAATTTGTTAGAACATAGATAACTAATATAAAAAAGTTATACACACACACACACACACACACACACACACACACACACATACGCACACACACGACTTTTGGACAAAGAGGATAAAATCCCCAGCTTTTCCCAACATGGTTCTTGAGTGCAAACAAATCCTATACCATTATTTTCATTAGCAGGGGTATACCAAAAGATTTAGTTGTCCATAAGACCTAATTGTTCATCTTTTCTGGTAGCCCTGATGTACAGTGGGTGAAGTACATCTGTGTGTCCAAGTATTACATTATTATTATTGTGTATTATATATTCTTCTTACTATCAAAATCTTATTTCAAGATTTCAAAAATAACTTCTTTTCTCCTTGAAATAAATTTAGAGAGCAGGCCATTAACTCTCCTTTTTACTATCTTCAATTAAAATGTTCTTCAGTTGTACTGATGTAAGATAATGTGCACTCTTTATAAAACCATAAAAAGATTTGTGGAATCAAACGTACATGTCACTTAAAGAACTGGTTCTCTGAGTAGGGTCTCCTCAATGCCCAAGTCATTTCTTGGTAGTTAAGAAAGCATATGAACTCTTTCTAGCAAAACTACCTAGACTATTGCTAAACAACCATATATTTGAAAAAATCAAGTGGTGAATTTTTCAAATAGAGCACAGTTCTTTAAAGGGCTCCAAATGATACAAGCAAATACAAGCAGTGATTTCTTAGTAACTACTGATATCTCTAGAAAATTCAGCTGCTTTGAGCTTGTATTTTTAAGGACATTCATTCAGCTGCCCTCGGTGTAATGAGTACAGATGATGTAAATTTAGCTGAATTCAAGTAAATTAGACTATCTACTAACATACAGTAACAACTAGCAATGCATTTTTTCACTGTTTGCATCCAGCATTCTTCTTACATTGTCAGACAAAATGTGAGCATCTATTATTTAGCCTCAATTATTCCTAAGTCTAGAGTAACATTCAAATGGCCCTTCCAGTCATTAAAAACAACCAGCTGCAGAATTACTTTCAAATCAGCACTATTGACTTTTGTATAAAAGGTGTGCAAATACAATGGATGAACAAGCGAAATGGCAAAGTTTTGCTCTGGATCCTAAACTGTCTGCCCAGTGAGGATGCTTACTGTTTCAAAAGCTCTTCTCCAAGAAATTGTGAATCTTTGCCCAAGGTCTGCCATTTTCCTCTTCGCTATGAAGAATGCCAGTTAACAATTCTAACATTAATATGTGAGAATGAATAAGATATGGGCTAGTTTTATTTGTCCAACTCGACTTAGGCTTCTACTATGAACTAAAGTGTGCTTAAGTGCCACTGACGATGAGAGTTTGTCTAAATGAGATAAATGATTGAAGAGGAGCTCCAAACTGTGCAAATGAAAACAATACCACAGATGAAAAGAGAAAAGTTGCCTTGTACTTCCAGGAAAAGTTTGAAATAAATTTTTTTACCTGGTGGATAATTTTTTTTTATTAATTATGAAAATACATTTTGAAGATACTTAAGCCGAGAGTTTCTAAACTGCTCAGCAGAAGCCCTCATTGGTCACCTCATAGGGGATGATCTCTTCCTTATTGCCCCCAAATAAAATTTCTATCCCTTTTACATAATGATCCCCTATACAATATTTTAATACAGCCCATTACAAAGAACATGAACACCATCTCACTGAATAACTTCCCTTGCTGGAACCCATGATTTTAATTTACTTGTGAATCACTTGTTTTCATTACGGGTGGTGTGGAAATTAGTGGGCATAATTAGAATGTGTGCTCTACAAAGAAGCTATTGCTTTTTGCAAAGATGAGACTTGAATTCAGACTGAAGTTTTCACTTTTGGCATTCTGCATAATCTGTCTGAAAAGCCTCTTCTTTCCTCTTCTTTAAATTCTGGGAAGGCATTTCTAAATGACTGCAATGCTTCAAAAGAAATTTTAGATATAAAATATCACCTGGGTTTCCTCTACCAATAAAACTACCAGACAGTTGAATGAAGATGGGTCTTGAACAATTTATTATTTAATTGAAGGCTGAAAAGTCTGACTGTGGGCTAGGTTTACTGATAATCTATGTGAGCTATTTAAATAGCTCTGACCTCAGTTTGCTAAAAAACAAGGTCCTTTGTTCTTAATTTAAAAATCATTTTCATAAAAGAACACATTGCAGGTTGTTTGGAGCTGGAAATGAAATGAATCCCTGGATCCAAATGTGCTCTTTCTTAATTTAAGTGTCAAGTGAGTTAGAGCAGACATTGTCTTGTTCCTGCCCACTGGGTTGGGTAAGTCCTATGGGAACACTGCTCACAGAGGTGACCCTAGGGTAGAGGGATTCTTAACTCAGTCAAGCTGGAAGGAATGTTCTACTCAAGTCAACTTGAGACAGTTTAGGTGGAGAACCAGAATCACTGTTAAGAGAAGCCAGAGGGAGGAAAAAAATGGAAGTAGATGACAGAGGCTCTGTTCATTCCTCTGGCGACCAAATCAATGTTGTGATGGAAACAAGGAGCAGCAGCAAGGAAAAATCACCTATGATCCAGAGGAACAAGCCATACAATTAAGGAGAAGTCCAGGAAATCACCCTGCGATGGCAGAAGGTAGGACAGGGTGAGGACCCAGGGCTGCCCAGGTGGCTCAGTGAGATGGAGGCTGCTACAGTGGCAGACGCCTCTTAAAGGGGTTGTGTCCAGGAGCGGATTTTCATGGTGACAGACCTGCTTGCTCTGAGCACCAGTGCCAATTTGGCTGCGCGCAGGGGACACCGGGGACTTGTAGGAAGACATTGTCGGAGTGAGGGCCGAGGCGAGATTCACTGAGTACAGAAGTGCCAGCGGTATCCATTGTTCCCTGTTAAGCCCTCCCCTTGAACAGTGCCGCTGACACAGGGCTGCCATAGCTGTGACGGCATCAAACTGGATAATAGAGGTCGCTCCGCCAAGAGGATTCCCTGAAACCCCGCCCACCGCAGCTCAGGCCCCATTCAAGTTACATCCAGCTGTATCCTCAGTGAGTCAGGTGCTCCTTGCTAAGCAGCGCCTAGACTCACATGGAAGCCAGCTGGCCTCGGTTTCTGGTGCGGCCTTTTGAGCAACTATAAGCACAGCATCTGTGGGTTGCTTGCTGAATCTTGCCAAGTGGCCCTGGAGGGGTAGAGGTTTGAGCTAAATTTGGCCTGTAGCTGAACCTCTCTCAGGAATGTGCCACTGGACACCTACTTCACAAATCCACACTAATAAGACCGAGAGACTTGGGAGCTTTGCTTAGTACATAGAAACAGACACAGAAAGGCAGCCAAAATGGGAAGACAAAGAAGCAGAAACCATATGAGAGAAGAGTACAGAGATCCAGCTATAATGGAGTCAAGTAATCTAATAGATACAGAGTGAAGCACTGGTTATAAAGATGCTCAATGAACTTATGGGAAGTGTAGATAAATTCATTGAGAACTTCAACAAAGAGATAAAAAACATAAAAATGGAAATGGAAATTATAAAAGGGAATCAGACTGAAATGAAGACCACATTATCTGAGATGAGAAGTATATTAAATGGAATAAACAAAGGAATACACAAAGCAAATAAAGAAGAGGATCAAATGTCCTATCTAGAGGACAGGAAAGCCAATCAGGACACTCAATCGGAATAGCAAGAAAAAAGATGCTAAGACTATAAAAATAATTTAAGGAGGATATGGGACACTATTAAGGCTCCAAATATTGGTCTGATCGGTGTAAATGAAGAAAATCAAGATGTTGAACAGTTGTTTGAAGAAATAATGATGGAAAATTTCCCTAACCTGGTGAAGGAAATGGACATAAAATCCCAGGAAGCTCAGAGAATTCCAAAAATCAGGGATCCAAAGAGGCCACACCAAGACACATCATAATTAAAATGCCAAAGGTTAAATACAAAGAGAGAATCTTAAAAGCAGCAAGAGAAAAACAAATAATTACTTATAAGGGAACACCCATAAGACTGGCAGCTGATTTCTCAAAAGAAACTATGCAGGACAGAAGGGCTTGGCACAAAATATTCAACAGAATGAAGACCCAGGATCTACAACCAAGAATAATTTATCCAGCAAAGCTATCATTTAGTCGAAGGACAGATAAAGAGCTTCCCAGACAAAAATAAGAATAAAAAACATGTATCAACAACAGAAATAAAGAATGGTAACAACTACATTCCTATTAATAAGTGCCTTAAATGGAAAAGAATTAAGCGCTCCAACCAAAAGATAAAGTGGCCAAAAGGATAAGGAAAAAAAAAACAAAACCTACATATGAAAAGGAAAGGGATGGAAAAAGATATTGCTTT
>NW_024343735.1:0-42593 GCF_902729225.1 Pteropus medius | reverse complement strand
TGATGGACAGAGGAGAAGGAGGTTGGAGGCTGAAATAATGGGGTAAAGGGTTAAAGAAGTACAAATTAGTAGCTGATGGATGGTCATGGGGATGAGGAGCATAGCATAGGGAATGCAGTTAGCATTAAGACGTTGGCTAGGTGGAGGATCAGGGGAGGAAGGAAGCAATTGGGGGGATAGTTTTATGAACTATATATATAGCTGTCTAACCAATGTACTGTTTACTTGAAACTAAATTTAAAAAAAAAGAGAGAAGCCAAGGTGGAATACAAGAAAATGGTGCAAGTGCAAAAAGTTAGAAGCAGGAACTAGTGTGAGTAATGGGTACAGTTCAGACCTAATGCAAATTTTATGAAGAAGGAAGCTGCATAGCCTCTTTCAAAATTATGGCTCAACCATTTAATGGTGTGATTTCAGGTTTGTATCAATAACTCCTCTGTATGTTGGCTTGCACATCTTTAAAATCTGGATATTGATTCCTACCTTACAGAGTCGATATGTAAAAATGATTACCATGGTGTAGGCACATAACAGACATTCGATAAACAGTTGCTGTTATGATTATAGTAAGCTTTTTAGTATGCAAAGCAAACACAATTTTTTTTTCTGTTTCCAGCAAGTTTGCACTAAAGGAGTCATAGAAATAAAGAGGTGCTAACAAAACAACATGATGGCTAACATTTCTTCAGTGCTTCCTCTATACCAAGCATGGCACTAATAATCCATTGTATGCATTATCTCACTAATCCTCAAAACCACCGATAAGATTTTACAATAAGGAAACCCAAGCTCAGAGGTTAACTTGTCCAGGGCCCACAGTAAGTGACAGGGACTTGGAATTCAATTCCAAGTCTGTGTGATCCCAGAATCTACGCTCATTTCATTATACAATGCTGTCTCTCCATAACCCACTGTGCCTATAAAGTCATTTTTTGTCTTGCTTTAGAGATTTCACACATGCAGTTCACTCTGTCTTGAATTTTCTGCCTGGTACCAGCTCTTTTTATGTTCAATCCTAACTGAAATATTGTTACTGCTTAACCCTATTACCTGCCTAAATTGTGTCCACATAGGTATTATTTCATAATATGCCTTTCTTCCTTTTCCTATCATTTAACAATTTATAAGTGGAAATCTAACTGTATCATTTAATTATCTGTCCTTAATGTATTGGAAGCTCCATGAGGACAGAGACAATATCTGTTTCATTCATCACTATTTCACCCAGCACCTAGGAAAGTATCTGGCACATATTTCCAAGAATCAGGAGAATGGTGTCAAATATTTGTTGAGTGATTACTGATGGCTAATATTAATGGACACTAACAGAACAGCTAAGTGAATTTTCTTGGGGGAAGTATGTTTTATAGATAATAATAATATCTGTGCATGATGCACTTAAATGTGCCAGGGACGTGCTATAAGCCTTATGTGTATGATTTTATTTCTCTCTAAACAAACCCATTGGGGAGGGGCTATTATTATCCCCACTTTACAGGTGCAAAAATAGAGGCAAGTGGGATTAACTAACTGTTTAATATTACACAATCTAGTAAGTGGCCTCCCCTCTCACAAACAGAAGAAAAAAAATATGAAACAATAAATTACCAAGATCTGTTCATGATTTCTATGAAGAATTCTAGAAATCTTTCTTGAGGGATAAAAAATATATATTCTTGAGTGTCTGTTTCTGGAATGGATGACTCAATATTATAGAGATGATAATTTTTTTTCTAATTAATTTATAATTAAGCAATTACATGAGAATCCCAATATGATTTTATTTTTTAAAACAAAATGATGTTATTAGTCCATCTGTAGAATAAATACATGAGAGTATTTAGGAGAATGGAAAAAAAAATGAAGAGTAAGGAGGGCATATTTGCCATAGTAGATATTAACTGGTTGTTACAAAGCTAGAATAATTCAAATATTGTGATACTGACTTAGGGATAGGTAGAAAGAACAATGGAGCTGAACTAATAGCTAAAACCTTGTTGGTTAAGTTGAATATGTTGGGGGGGTATAGAGTTAGATTTTCATTTCATCTCACATACCCAAATGAATTCCAAATGGGTTAAAGAAGGAAATTTTAAAACATAGAATCATTTGAAAATAACTAGGAGACACTATTAATTAATATTTTAAAGATCTGATGGCAGAGGCTTACTATGAATGAAGATATCTTATTAAAAAGCATTATACTTGACTAAAAAGTTAAATATTCCATGAATGAAGACGCATTGCATCGAGGAGCTAATATTTTGTGGGGCGGGGGGAATAGAACAAGCCTTATGTGTGTGAAAAATATACAAATGGGAGAGATTATTAGTTTGCCCTGATGATAAGATATAGTATTTTAATAAAAAAATTTAAAGCACCATGAACAAAAATGTCAAATAACAGGCCAGGAAAATAGTTTTAAAACATGCTAGGTAGAAGGGTAAATATAAAGACCTATTACTGATTAAGTAGTAAATTATCATCATCCTGTCCCAGGTTGGGTTCCCCAGGAACCAGATTCTTAGGTGGAAATTTTCATGCAATAAGTTTATTGGGAAATGCTGCTGGGAACAACACCTGTAGGGTGTGAAGAAGGCATGAATAGACAGAAGGAGAAGTAACAGACCTTTCTTTACTGCCTCCCTCTCCTCCCAGGAGAATTTTAGAGCTCGGATAGCCCTTCAGAGATGACCATCTTTAAGGTAGGGAGCCAAGCTTTTACCCCGGCATTGAACAATCATTGGATGAGGGCCACCCCACCCCCCACCATGAGGTATGACCTTGGCAAGGGATTTCATTGAGAGTCATCAGACATCAACTACCTTGCCAGCTGGGAGAAAAAGTGTCTTGGTCCTGAAAGGGGATCTGGGTGGCACACCATGGCATCCAACTACATATCCCAATGGAAAAGTAGATGAAGGACAAGAGTAGACTAATCCTCCCAAATTAAATTCATATGACCAATAAAAATGAAAAAAAAAAAATGCAATATCACCATTACTTAAGACATGCAAATCAAGAGAGCAAAATACATTTATTTATTTATTTAACTAACTAATTAGCAACAATTTTTAAACAACATATTCAATGCTATTGAGGATACACTGAGATGGAAAGAACTATATACCCTTTAGAGTGACTATTGGTACAACTGGAAAGCAATTTGGATATACGTTAAGAGGCCTGCATTAGTTCATATACTATAACCCATATTATTAGCAAACCTAAAAAAATGTAGGTGAGGTTATGTCATTTTCCTGCTCAAAATCCTCCAATGGTATACCAGCATACTTACCATAAAAACCCGACCTCCTAAGCATGATCCATAAGGCCCTAGATGACCTGATCCTGCCTACCCCAGCCCCTCCCACTCTCAGCTTCATCTGCTGTGCTCCAGTTCACCAGTCTTCTTTCTGTTTTTCAGATTTGCCAAGTTCCATCCCACCTCAGAGTCTTTACATTGACTCCTCCTTTGCTTAAAACACCCTGCTTCTAGAGTACTGCATGGCTCGCTTCTTCTTGTCATGCTAGGTGGTCCTATCTAAGGTAGTACTCCCTTCCCCAATCCCACCTGCTTTCTAAGACAGCACCGTTTAATTTCTTCATGTTGTTTATAGATAGACAAACTTGTCTTGATTTGTTTACTTGTTCTATTCCCTTGCTCCCCACTCCATCCCACCCCCATAGAATATGAGCTCCACGAGAAGAGGTTTTTGCCAAACTTTTTCACTGCAGTGTCCCTAGCATCCAAAAAAGTGCCCAACACACTGTAGCAATTCAATAAATGATTGCTGAGTGAACAAAAGAGAAATAACTTACAGCAGCAGGAAATACTATGATTACCCAGAAATTACCTTAGCAAAAAGTATAACATCAAAATCTTAATAGATTTAAAAAATGCTATAAAAGGATTTGAAAACATTAATAAAATTATGTTTATCATTTGAGAGTAGATAAATTCTTCTTAAAACACAAAAATATTAAAAAGGAAAATAATGAATCAATCACAGCATACAGACTTCTATAAAGTAGGAACTACCATAAACAAAATTTAAAAGCAAAAAGAGACAGAATGAAAGAAACTATTTTGTAACAATTATAAGGATTAAGATCTAGAGAATACCAAGAACCCCTAAAAATCAGTAGATACAGAACTATTAAGTAAGTTTCCTAAGGAGTTACAACAAAATAACAATGTTTCCAATGGGTGGTGATAATAATTATAATGGTAGGTAATATTTATTGGAAGTTTACTATGTGCCAGGTTCTAGTCTAAGTATTTTACATATATAATATTACCTAATTCTAACAATAACCGTATGAGGTAGCTATTATTATTACTCCCATTTTACAGATTAAGAAACCGAAGTGAAGGAAGGGAAGGAGAGGATAACAGTTGTGAGTAGTGTTCAAATAGGGATTTTAGCTTAATCTGGTATACTACAATCAAAAAAATAAAAACAGAATCACGTATTTCTTTTATAATTAAAAAAATCAAATCCTAAGTAGCAAAGTATTGCCTACTACCACCATTATTATTCCACATTGTTTTGGATGTTGTCATTTAATTAAAACAAAAATAAATAATCAAAATAGATATTGGAAAAGAAAAAAATTACTTTATATGCTCAGGATATGGCTACATACCTGGAAAACATCAGAGGGCAAAAAAAAAAAAAAATCCAAACTAGAATTTATATGAGATTTTGATGCACATAAATAACATATAGGAATAAATTTATCAAGAAAGGCAAAGGATCTATGTGCAGAATATTATAAAATTTTAATGAAGAACATAAAACAAGATATAAAAAATGGAGATATATACTAGGTTCCTGGACAGAAAGAACTAATATAAAAATCTCCCATCCTCACAAAATTAATACATAAATAAAATTCTGTATCAGAATTCCAATGGATTATGGGCTGGATATAGTCTATCTACTTTTCTAGATGTACCTCTCCCCTTCTCTATCCTGACCTATGCTCCAGGAGGGTGATCTGTATGGACTGCATCAACCCCCTCTCTAGCTCTCTGGTTCCTGGTTGGGTTTGGCCAATAGGGAACAATTGCAGGAGTTCTGAAGGTAGGAGGGTAAATTCAGGACATTTATCTCTCTGGCTTCCATCCAGGCCGGTGCCATGGGTTGGCTGTGCCTTCTACAGAAGACTACAACTCCCATTGGTAACCCTCTCCAATGTAGATGTTCTCTCAGGACTCTAGTAATTTCTGCCTTCCCTTCGACCTTCAGACCTAGACCTGGTAACAAACAGCTCCTCGCTGTAGCTAGCCTGAAGGTGCTTCACTATCCCCTTTTAGTAGTGATATCTCATTACGCATGCCCTTTTATTAAATTCTCCCTAAGTATAAGTGACTGTGTCATTTGTTTCCCGCCAGGGCTCTCCCAGACTGATACAGATTTATTTTTGAAACAAGATGTAATGATTTTAATGTTTACAGAAGAGAGTAATTGTCCAAGAATAGCTAAGACCTTTATGAAAAAGAATAGTGAAGAGAGATTTACCTAAGATATGAAAACTTACAATGAAACTATAATACTATAGTACTGACATAGAAATGACAAATAGATGACTAAAAGAGAAGTGAAGGTCCAAAACAAAAGTCTCATATACATAGGAATAAGTTTTTACTTCAGTAAGAAAAGGATGACTTATTAATTAACGGTGCAGAAATAATTCTAACAGGGTAAAAAAAACCAATTTAGATTCTCATCTTACATCAAATAAAAAGTGAATTCCATGTGGATTAACAATCTAAGTATAAAAAGTACAATAATAAAGTATTAGCAAAATTTAGAATAATATTTATATGAATCTGGAGTGAGGTTTATTATCCTAAGCAAGGCAAAAAATAAAAAGCAATGCATTAAAAATTATATAACAAATATATAAAAATTAAAATTTGTTAAATGGAAAGAGATACAACATATCAGAAAGAGAATTAGACAAAAAAATAATTGTATTACACATGACAAATAAAATGTAATAACCACAGTATACAAAGTGTTTCCGGAAGTTATTTTTAAAAGACAATAAAAAGACAATAGAAAAAAGTCAGCAAAAGTTATCAATAGGGATTAAGAAGAAATATCCAAATCGTTAATAAATATATGAAATGCTGCTCAAGCTTAATCTTAAGGAAATGCAAATTAAGATAACAATAAAACATCACTTTTTTACCCACACGATTGGATAAAATTATAGAAGACTGATAACATCCATTTCCTAGAGAGAATGTTGAGAAAATGGCACTCTTATTTATTAATGGTGGAGTGTAAATTATTATAAGTCATTTGAAAAATCATACAGAAATCTATTAAAATCTAAGAAATTCACCCAGCAGTCTCACATTGGTGAATCTATCCAAGAGAAATAAAAGCATCAGCTTAAGAAGGTCTATAAAGAATGTTTATTGGAGCATTGTCTGTGCTGACAAAGACTAAATGGATTCATCGCTAGTAGAATCAAGTAAATTGTGGTTGGTCACCGTTATGGAAAATTGTACAACTATTTAAATAAACAATTTGCTGTAGCTCTACTGACCTACAGCAGGGTCTCTCAACCTTGGCATTACTGCCATTTTGGGTGGGATAATTCTTTGTTGGGATGGGGGATGGCTACCATTATAGGATGTGAAACAGCATCCTTGATCTGCCCATTAAATGCCAGTAAGCATTCTCCCTCTAGTATGGCAAGTACAGGTAACTCCAGGCACTGCCATCTGTTCCCTTGGGGGTGAGTGGGTGCGGGGAGCAAGATATCGCTCAGTTGACAACCACTGACTTAGAAAAGATGCTCTGAACTATTTTGGCATGGGACAATCAAATAGCAGAGTAATGTATTTAGGATTTAAAATTGTTGTAAGAGCAAATGATAATAATGAACACTTTGCATATGTGTGTATAGGTTTGTATTTGTTTGAGCTGGAGAAGGAAAGAAATTAGTGCAATATCCACCAAGATGTGGCATTCCACCGTCTCAGGGGGGATAGAAATCAGAAAGGTAAGAAGAATCAGAAACTTCTTTATATTTATCTGCCTTATTCCACTATTGTAATGTACACATATTATAGTTGTGAATAAATACAATTTAAGAAAGAAAAATAATTTTGTAATTTAACAACAGGAAAGAAACCATGCCACTCAAGTGTTATGCCAACTGAAAGAAACCACTTAAGGTTTCAAAGCTTCAAATTATTACATCCATAAAAAATAATAAAACCACTGAAGTAATTGTTGTGAGACTTTTATGAGAATTATATCATTTAATCTATTATTACATCAAACTCACACATTTCTCATGAGGTTCAATTGAAAAAAATATGGAAAAACATTTTTTGGCAAAAACCAACATGGATGCAAATGATATAATTTCTATAGTAAATTATGTACTTAACAAAGCACATTTATTACCAAAAAGTTGGTTTCCTATTTAGAATATATGCACTGAACTGCCAAGAAGTGAATGATGTAATCTGAATACTAGATAACTTCAATCCTCACTATTAGACTGCATTTTTAAGTTATCATTAATATGTATTTAGTACATTCTCCATGGCAGGTGCTACTTTAAGTGGTTTACATCTATTATCTCAATCCTCATTACTATTTTTATCCCCATTTAATAGATAAGCAAACAGATACAGAGAGTAAGTAATTTGCAAGGTCACAAGTAGGAAGTGGCAACGCTGGCATGGGATTCAAATCCAGACATCTGGCTAGACTGCCTCTCACTGTTAAAAATAAAATTTGCTTGGAAGTTTATACTTTCTGTGGTTTACCCATCCTCTCAGTGTCTCTCCACCTGCGGTCACAGGCACCACTGTAGTCCTCTTCTGTGTCCTCTTAGACAACAGGAAACTGGGTGGCAATGCCACCATCTTATTTCCAGGCACACTCCAGATGCTTTTGTTACCTTTCATGGAATTGATTTCCCATCTAAGTAAGGCTTTTCAATCAACATTATCACTTTTTAAATGCCGTTCTAACAGTCTTCTCCATATAAAAAAGCTTATTCGTGACCGTTTTCCTTCCTGTCTGCTTTCATTTCTTTCTTCCCTTGATCAGGTTAGCTAAGACAACCCCAAAGACAGTTTTAAGAGGGATGTTATCAGTCAGGGTTCTCCAGGGAAAGAGAGACATAGAGAATACATAGTATTTATGAGAAGTTTATTTCAAGGAACTGGTTTACTAGATTGTGGGGCTGGTGTATATGAAATTTGAAACAGGTCCACAGGCTTGGGGGTAGAAGCTGATGTTGCGTCTTGAGGCAGAATTTCTCCTCCAGGAAGCTTTGGTTTTTGCTGTTCGGGCTTTCAGCTGTGTCAGTGAGGTCCATCCACATTACGGAGGGTGATTTACTTAAAGTCAACTTATTGTAGATTTTAACCACGTCTACTGGGGTATGATGGTAAATACGAGGGTTAGTAAATGACATTAAAAAGACTATAGTGGGCAGTTAGGAAGGAAGGGGCTTAGACAACACATCACTTATTGATTATGACAATGAAACCTGTGACTTGGTTTTAATGTTGCAATGGATCCATGACATAGACGACATGACTATCACCCTAGAATCAACTGAAAATGATGTGAACTAGTATGATACTGCAGTTAGATGTGTAGGCAGAAATAAAATATACTGAAATAAATAGCTTTCCAAAAAACAACAATAAGAAATCAGAAAATACAATGGAAAAATGTTCATTTGCAACAGAAAGAAAATTTATAAAATATTAAAAACAAATTAGCAATAATATTTTAGGGGCTATGCAAAAAAACATTAATGCATTTGCTTAATTCTGTTTGAACAAGTTCAGCTGTCTACCCATTTCTATGCCAGTGCTGCATTCTTTTACTCGTCATAGCTTTATAATACAGTTTGCTATTTGCATATTAAATATCTCTCACTTCTCTTCTCATACTTTGTATATTCAACCATCCTTATCCATTCAGTATTACAGATGAACTTTAATATCACTTTGACAAATTTCCAAGATATAAGTACTTTGAATAAACTTTCCTTCTAGATGATTTTAAGCTCATTGTTAAATTGTTACTTTATATGAAAAACCCTCTTGCAATGGCAGAAAATTCATTCCAAAAGTTTACCTGAGGTATTTTTCTGATCTGCTCTGCAAAGCAACATGTAGCCCTTACCCACTGTGATGTTGTGGAATGTTGCACTGAAAGTTCTATAAGATATTATCATTAATGTACAGAGTCCAAAAGAATCTAGTGAAGAATGATAAAAACTCATAACTCAAGTGAGCAGACAGAAAACACTATGATACAACAGTAGCTTTTCTATAAAGCAACAACATTTATTTTAAAAAGAAAATTATATAAAAATCCATCCACAGCAGAAAATATTTATTTTATTTTTTATTTTTATTTATTTTTATTATGGTGACGTTGGTTAATGAAATCAGGTAAGTTTCAGCTGCACATTTTAACAGTAAAGCATATATATATTGCAGTGTGTGTTCACTGCCCTTAGATTTCTTTCTGTCACCACATATTTGACCCCTTTTACCCCATCTACTTCCTCCATCCCCCTCCCCTCTCCCCTCTGGTAACCACTAGTCTATAATCCATGTCCATGAGTCTCTGTTTGTCCTGTTCTTTTGTTGCTTTTAAGTTTATATCCCACATATAAGTGATATCATGTGGTTTTCAACTTTTTCTGTCTGGCTTATTTCGCTTAGCATGATTATCTCGAGGTCCATCCATGTTGTCACACATGGCAGTATTTCATCTCTTCTTATGGCTGAGTAATATTCCATTGTATATATGTACCACAGCTTCTGTAACCCATCATCTATCATAGGACACTTCAGTTGCTTCCATGTCCTAGCCAATGTGAATAATGCTGCTATAAAAATTGGTGTGAAAATATCTAGAAAATATTTTTTTAATGAAAATAAGTAGAAATCAAATTAGCAAGAATTAGTCAAGATTCCTTTAAAAAATCTTCCAAATTGTTCTGAATATAAAAACCAGTTAATACGTATTTATGATCCCGGGAGAGCCATTATAGTAAAGTTAATTATACTAAATGTTCCAAAATGACTCTATTTTTTTAACTGAAAAAAATGACATTCAGTTTCACTTGAACAACCAAAAATTGTAAAAGTTTTTTAAAAATCTCCAAAAATTGGAGGATAATTGCTTTCAAACTTTATTCTCAAGCTATAATAATTAAAACAATATGATATTACTCAAGAACTGTGAGAAAGACCAGTGTAACAGAATCAACGGTTCAAATGCTGTGGGGAAAATTTACAATTGCAGACTGTACAATATCAAAAACCTCATTCACAGCATACATACAAATGCTTTCCACATATGCTAAAGAGTTGAATTTTAAAACATAAAACCTTAATCTAAAGACCTACAGGAATGTCCACTATGTATTGTGACCTAAGAGGAGTATGGTATAGAATAAATTAGAGAACATACTGAATATAATTATATTTTAATACTAAATACCATATATTATATATAGGAAAGGATGTTACCAGGCTATTATATTGGTTATCCTGAGACTGCAAGGGAGCAGGGGAAGGCAGGGGATGAAGGTGGTATATAACTGCTTTAATCTGGCAACGTAGAAAATGTAGGGATGATTGACCTAACTGCCTAGAAACCTCAAACTCAAGAAAATAAACTGAAAAATCAATGCATAATATGAGAAAATCCAATTAGGCAGATAGATAGTTTTCTTAAAATTCATTTATATTTTTACATTAATTAAATAACAATGTGACATTTTTTATTCAAAACAAACTGATATGAGAGTTCATTTGGAAGAAAAAGTAAACTTTCTGTAAAACCCCAATTAAGAAGAAGAATGAACAGTACTTTTAATTATAGATAATAAAAGTATATTACTGTAAAGATACAATAATAAAAAAATTTAGTATTGATTCGAACTCACAGACGTAAACTGATAGCTCAAATCCATATGTATGGATTTAAATGAAGTTAAATTTACACTTCACAACTGTAATCTGCATTATGAAAGTGCTGAATTTTAGAACAGAAGCCCACTTTCTTATCTAATAGCTCTGGATTGATAGAGCTATTAGATAAGAAGAACAAGTTATGGAAAAGTCCACATAGACTGATATCACTTTTCTAGAAATAAGCAACAATCAAACACTCCATTTTCTGATTTTCAGCAGGTTGATTATGCATTTGTCTGAGCATAGAAAATTGTGAAAATATGCTGTTGGCACATTTCACATTAAGGCAGGGAAGTGGAAACAGTGGTAGGGGGATGAATTTTTTAATTTTTATGAGAGAGTATTATGTTTGTAATTAAAAAGAAAATATTTCTAAAAAAGTAAAATGGGCCATTTGATGGTTTTGTGATTTTACCTCCTCATTCAAATTTTCCAAGCCAAAGATATTCTGATTTATATAAAGAGATAAAAAATTGTGTTCTTTTAGAATAAACAAGACTAATGAAGAAAATGATAATAAATGTTTACTGAGAGCTTGCATCAATTTACTAAATGCCTAAATATGGATTAATTTAATCTTCAGAATAAATCCAGGGCATGTATTATGTATTATGACTTCTGCAGATCAAATGGGCCAAAATATGTGAAAATACTTGAGAAAATGAAAACTCTACAGAAAAACAAGATAGATAATATTACAAAGAAATTTCATTTTATATTCGGCAAGTATTTGAATATTTTATAATATGGCATACTCCTTTTGAAAAATATCTAGTTACAGACCAGCTAGGATTTCGGTTCCCTGAATATTCCTTAATTGCTAAGACTAACTTCCACTATTAAGTTGCAGTTTCTACAGCAAAACATTAGTTTGGTGTTCACATTAAGGGGAGAAATCAATAAATTTTCTTTGCCTAGCTGTCTTTCTTCACTATTTAGTATAAGTATTACTTTTGTAGTTAAAAATATTAAAACTTTTTTATCTGAAGCAAATATAGAACAATTGTTTTCTAGCTTTGCCTCATCAAAGCCTTAAGATTTCCTTTTTGTAAAAATAGAAAAAATATTCACTGTTAAACAACCATTAACTTTCATTGTGTGCTTATATATATATGTCCAGAAGCTTGATAGTTGATTCCATGTAAAGTATCCCATTTAATCTTGACAACAAACCCATGATGCAGAGAATATGATTACGTCTGCATGACAGGTTTGTCACAAGAGTCAAATGAGCCATCAAAGAGGGGGATATTTTGGTGACCTGAAAATGGTCAGAAAACATAATTCATTTTATTATGACAAAATTCTGTTCCATGTGTAAGAAAACACAGTTCCTTAGAACATGTATGTCAAATATCCATTTAACACCTCCTTACATACCTAACTAGGGTTTTAGTGCCTTTAGTAATCTTTCCTTGTTAAGGGTGCAGATCAGTTTTTTGTCAACTAGGCTAGTCTGTGGTACTCAGTTATTTGGTCAAATACCAGTCTAGATGCTGCTGTGAAAGATATTTTTTATATGAGATTAATATTTAAATAGTAGACTTTGAGTAAAATAGATTACTTCCATAATTTTGACAGGTCTCATTCAATCAGCTGAGGTCCTCAAGAACAAAGATTGAGGTTTCCTAAAGAAGAAACAATTCTGCCTCAAGACTGCAACACTCTAGAAAGCTTGCCTGAGTTTTCAGCCTGCTTGGCCTGCCCTGCAGATTTTGGACTATGTTTTTCACTATGGAAAACAGAATGGAGGTTGTTCAATTAAGCAATTCCACTTCTGGGTATATACTCAAAGGAAATGAAATCAATACCTCAAAGAGATATTTCTGTTCACATGTTCACTGAATGGATTATTCAGAATATCCGAGATATGGAAACAACCTAAGGGTCTATTGATGGATGAATAGATAAAGAAATGATCTCTGTCTGTCTGTCTGTCTGTCTATCATCTATCACCTATCTATTTACCTATCTACCTATCTAATGGAATAGAATTCAGCCTTAAAAAGGAGATCCTGGAATTTTCAACAACATGAATGAACATGGAGGAAATCATGCTAAGTGAAATAAGCCATACCCAGAAAGGAAAAAATGTATGATCTCACTTATATGTGGGAGCTAAAAAATGTAATACAGAGAAGCAGAGAGTAGAATGTGGTTATCAGAGGTAGAGAAAATGGAAGAAATGGGGAGACGTTGGTCAAAAGGTACAAAGTTGAAGTCATGTAGGATGAATAAGTCTGAAGGTCCAATATACAGCATGGTGACTACAGTTAATAATACTGTACTGGACACTGGAAATTTGCTAAGAGAATAGATTTCAAGTGCTCTCACCACCAAAAAAAAAAAAAAAAGGTAACTAGGTGAGGAGATGAAATGTTATTAGTTTGACTGGAGTAATTATTTCACTATGTGTATTTATATCAAATCATCATGTTGTATACCTTAAATATATACAATTATATTTTTAAAAAAGAAAAGCTTCAGGAAAGGAGAAGAGAACATCTGTCATAGTACAAAGTATTATTTTGGTCAAACTACAATAATTCAAATCATGGCTATGCCTCAAAAATTAAGTAAGTCTTCAAGGATCAGAATCATCAACTCAAATGATATCAATCAACATGAGTATTTGTGTAAAATGCACAAGTTATTCAATCACTTTTTGTATTGTACTAAATACTTTCATGTTAACTAAAGGATTCACTATTAAAGGATAAACCCTGAAGTTTTTTGATATGGACACATGTATTTATCTGTATTGGGAAAAGGTCAGACAAAATGTATCCATCTGTATTGGACAAAGGACAGTAGAAATGTAAATTGAGTGATATTCCATCTTTAAAGAAATGAAAACCACCAACTCTATCATATATGTATTTCTGTATTTATACATGCTTCACTGTATCCAGAAAATGGAGCATAAGGCATTTGTGGAAAATTAGTAAAGAGGGAGGAATAACAGGGAATGAAAGGAAATTTAAAACTTTAAAAATTCAACTTTGCATAATTTTCCTATTTAGCATGACTAAGTATTGCTTTGATATTTTAAAATACTAATAAAGACAATGAAATAAAAATAATTTTAATATATGCTGCTTATTCTCATGAATCTTGAAATAAATCTCTGAACGTTCTCAATTCTGAAGTTTCCACACATATCATAAGGAGATAAGGCATAATATTAGTAATAATATACAGAATAATAAAGATAAACATATACTGAGTGTTTAATAATTTATCAAGCATTTTGCTAAATGATTTCCTGTGATTTATTTCACTGGGCTTCACTATAGTCCTACCAATTAGATACTCATCTTTTTCTCTCAAAAGATGTTTTTTGAGTATCAAATAAGCAATGTAAAAAAATATTTTTGTAAAGTTTGAGAAACAAACAGAAGGGATTTTATTATCATGACTTCTGAATCTATGTGTAATAAAACACATTCATAAAGAAGATACTAGCATCCTATTTTAGAACATAGAAGCCTATATCTAGGATTTTGATTTGATGAGTAATTCTGCTTGATAGCTAAATTTGCCTACCTTTCTCATCATCCAATCATAAATCACCATTTTGTATCCAAAGACAAGTACTGAATTTGAATTTCATGTGGTTATTATTGCACCTCTGGGTGTCTCTTTAAATTTTCTACCTCAGGACCCAGATTCCATACTGCAGGTGTATGTCCTATGTCTAAAAGATGGTAAGGACCAGGTAGGGATATAGACTAAAAAAAGCAATTGTTCTAATTTGTTTGATTTGGCAGTACATGCCACTAATCAATTGGAATGGTGAGGCATTTTTAACTTTGGTTTTAATGTTGCATCAAATATAGTTAATAGGATTATAAACCCCAAATTACCTGATAAGTATTAAGATAGTTAAAGTATGATAGGTAGTCAGAAAAAAAAAAGTAAGCAAAACTCAATATTTTCCTGCAATTCCAATAATAATCAGTTGGAAATTAATTCATTGACCAGAATAAGGATAAACATAAAGCATCTAGAAATAAAATGGTCAAGAGTTATTCTAGTAGTATATGAAGTGCTCTAAAAACCTTTTCTAAATGGTATCAAAGAAGGCTTGAAAATATTGATGTGTATACTCTTCACACTAGATGGAAGTCTAGATATTGTAAAGTTGTTATTTTTTTCTCTAATTAGTTACATTTTTTTCATCAAAAATTCCAAAGTGACTTTGTTTTAAAAAGTGGAAAATAGAAGCCAAATCTACATGTTTAAATTTGTTAATATGGAAAATTTCAAATATAAATGAAAGTAGAGGTAATGTTTACCTACCATCCACCTATAATAATTATCAACTCAAGGCTAAACATTTCCTTTCTACCCCATTTGCTGTTCTCCCTCTGGCCCGGCCATCCAATGGATTACTTTGAAGCATATCATGCCATATCATATCATATGTGACCATTTGATAATTTAAAAAAATACTGTTATATTTATTTTCAAAATTAAAGGGTTTATCAAAGAAATATAACGTGATAGAAAAAAATAAGAAACATTCATCATGTCAAATTCTAAAAGGCACTGTAATAATATGTTATTTTAAAAACCAGATATTGCCTCCAAAATTGACAGAAATTTCACTGAAACAAAATTATAACCTAGTAAGATTAGAGACCTGCACATATTAAAAAGATAGAATGCTGCTTCACAACATACAACCAAATGCATTCCATGGGAATTAAAGAGGACTATTAAAATATAAAACAAAGGAAATCTATTGACCTATGAAATGCTCATGATGTTTTGTTATGTGACAATAGGAAATTTCAAAATGAAACCATTTGTTTTAGTAAATCCCATTTTTTTCCCAAAGGAACAACCCAGGATATGCTCCTGATATAACTATATGTGTTGATAAGGATTTGCTTAAGCCAAAAGAAAAAAAAATGCACAGATGTTTACATAAATGTAATATCATTTTTGGGAATCCTGTCAAGGGGTCAAGAATGAAGCATTATGAGGGGAGATTATTCAATTGTCCTTTATTTTTGCACTATTTTGTTAATTAGGATGAGGAAGCACGACTTTTGTAATGATAGATTATAGAAGAAAACATTTTTAAAAGAAAAGCAAACTTGGGCCATTCTTGGGCTGTGATTATGATTACACACATGATATTACACATGTCACTTGACCACCAACAAGGTTTAAGTTTTATGACCTAAAAAAAAATACATGCAAATAGTGTAAATAATAACAATAATAGAAATAGAAATTAACCTTTCATGAGTGATTACTTACATGTCAGTCAGTGACTAAGTGTTTTTGTGAGCATCATCCCACTTAACCCTCACACACACACAAAAAAACCCTTGGCAGAGAAAAGATGTTACTTCATCTGCATCCTAGATTAGTTGTGGGGATCAAATGAGGCAACACGTACCAAAATATTTTGGCAAAACAAGATATCAGAGCAATGTAGTCCATGTATATGGTAAAACTCAATCTCATGTCCAAAGATACACATTTACTCATAATATGTCCATTTCCTATTTGAAAACTATTGGCCAATATGTCAGGATGTAAGAGCTATAAGTAATTCTTGTTAGCAAATAATAAACTCCAACTTGCAAAGCGCTTTTTTTATTATACCATAGTTTATTCAGTAAATTTGAGTTTCATGTTGCTTCCGGAACTACCTAAGAGAAGCTGGCCACAAAATCCCTGCAAACTCTTTTTGTTAGAGCCTGGATGTGAAAACTAGTTTTGGAATCCTGATGCTAGCACTGTGCTGGTCGAGGTAGAAACTTGCTACCCAAAGTTTGGTTCGGGGATTAGTAGCACAGGCAGCCCATGAGAACTTGTTAGAAATCTAAAGTCTTGGGTTTGACCGCAGATATACTTAATTAGAATATATATTTTTAACATAATCCCCTCTTTCAATGTAAAGCTGAGCTCATAATAAAGTATGGGTCTAAATTTATGAAGAAGAGAGAACACAATAACTACTACAACTCAGAAATAATCTCATAAATAGGGATAATTTGATACAACAAAAACAGAAAAGGGAAGGGAGTAAAGGTCTTAATTTGTAAAGGAGAATGGAGATAAGACATACAAAGAAGAAAAATGACTACTGTATATATGAAAATTTCTTTTTCATAAACTTAATGGTAACCATACAAAAAATATAGAACTGAGACACATAACATAAAAAAGAGGAAACAGACAGAAAAATCATAGAATACCACCAAACTGAAATAACAGACAGAAACTCAAGGACAAAGAAACAATGGAGACACAGAACTACCAGAAAACAAAGGATGATATGGCTATAGGAAAACCTCATATATCAATAATCACCCTAAATGTAAATGAGCTGAATTTACCAATAAAAAGGCACAGAGTAGTAGGTTGGATCAAAACCAAAATCCAATCATATGCTGCCTTCAAAAGACACATCTCAGCCATAAGGAAAAATATAAACTCAAAGTGAAAGGGTAGAAAATGATACTCCAAGCAAATGACATCCAGAGAAAAGTTGGTGTAGCCATACTTATATCTGATGAAATAGGCTTCAAGATAAAAACAATAATGAGACAAAGATGGACACTTGACAATAATAACGGGGACCATACATCAAGAAGACATAATACTTATCAATATGTATACTCCCACTCAGGGAGTAGCAAAAGCAACTACTAACAGAACTGAAGGGAGAAACTGACAAAAACAGTTATAGTAGGGGACCTAAATATCCCCACTGACAGCTATGGATAGATCATCCAAAAAACAGAAAATCAATAAGGAAATACCAACTTTAAATGACACAACTGGACATTATCTACATTTACATTCATCCCGAAACACCAGATAATACATTCTTCTCTAGTGCACCGAGAACATTTTCAAGGATAGACCATATATTGGGACATAAAACTAGCCTCAACAAATTTAAGATGATTAAAATCATACCAAGCATATTCTCTAACCACAATGCTTTGAAACTGGATATCAACTGCAAAAGAAAGTGGGAAAAACCACAAATATGTGGAAGTTAAACAACATGCTACTAAAGAACTGGGTCAAAGAATAAATAAACGGAGATATCAAAAGATACATAGAAACAAACAAGAATAAAAATACAATACATCAAAACTTTTGGGATACAGCAAAAACAGTAATAAGAGGAAAGTTCATATCGTTACAGGCCTATCTCAAGAAACAAGAAAAATCCCAAATAAACAACTGAACATTACATTTTAAAGAACTAGAAAAGGAAAAACAAATGAAGCCCAAAGTCAGCAAAAGGAAGGAAATAATTAAAATTAGAGCACAATTGAATGAAATTGAGAACAAGAAGACAAAAGAAAAAATTAATGCAACAAAGAGCTAGTTCTTTGAAAACATCAATAAAATTGACAAACCCTTGGTTAGATTCACTAAGGAAAAAAGAGAAAAGATACAAATAAACAAAATCAGAAATGAAAGAAGTTATGACAGATACCATAGAAATACAAAGTATCATACTATGAAAGATTATATGCCACCAAATCCAATAACCTAGAAGAAGTAGACAAGTTCTTAGAAATGAACAACCTTCCTAGACTGAATCAAGAAGAACTGGAAAATCTAAATAGACTGATCAACAGTAAGGAAATTGAAACAATCTTCAAAAACCTCCCCAAAAGCAAAAGTCCAGGACCAGATGGCTTCACCAGTTAATTCTACCATACATTCAAAGATGTTTTCATTCCTGTTATTCTCAGACTTTTCCAAAAAATTTGAAGAAGAGGCAATACTTCCTGATTCATTTTATAAGGATAACATCACCCTCATACCAAAACCTGGTAAAGATAACACAAAAAAAGAAAATTATAGATCAATTTCTCTGATGAACACAGATGCAAAAATTCTGAATAAGATACTAGTGAACCGAATACAGCAACATATTAAAAAGATTATACACCACGATCAAGTGGGCTTTGTCCCAAGGGCACAGGGATGGTTCAGCATGTGCACATCAATTAATGTGATACACCACATAAACAAAATAAAGGATAAAAATCATATGATCATATTGATAGATGCAGAAAAAGCATTTAATAAAATACAGTATCCACTTATGACTAAAACACTTAATAAATGGGTATAGAAGGAAATTACCTCAATATTATAAAGGCCATATATGACAAACCCTCAGCTAATATACTTAATGGTGAAAAACTAAAAGCCTTCCTTCTAAGATCAAGAAGACAAGATTGTCTGTTCTCACCACTCTTATTCAATATAGTGTTGGAAGTCCTAGCTAGAGCAATCAGACAAAAGAAAGAAAGAAAAGGCATCCAAATTGGGAATAAAGAAGTCAAACTGTCACTTTTTTCAGGTGACATGATTCTCTATATAGAAAACCCTAAAGACTCCACCAAAAAACTATTAGAAAAAATAAACAATAAAGTTCCCAGATACAAAATCAACATACAAAATCCACAACATTCCTATACAGTAACAATGAAATTTCAGAAAAAAAGAAATGAAAAAAAAGCAGTTCTTTTTACAACTGCAACAAAAATAAAATACTTAGGAATAAACCTATTGAAGCATGTGAAGGACCTATACACTATACAACTATAAGACATTATTAAAAGAAATTGAAGAAGACACAAAGAAATGGAAAGATATTTTGTGTTCATGGATTGGAAGAATCAGCATAGTTTAAATGGCCATATTACCCAAAGCAATATACAACTTTAATAAATCCTCATCAAATTCCCAGTGGCATTTTAAAAAAAGAAATAGAACAAAAAATCATAAGATTTATATGGAATCACAAAAGACCTAAAATAGCCAAAGCCATCCTGAGAAAAAAGCATAAGGCCAGAAGCATCACCCTGCCTGATTTCAAATTACACTACAAAGTGACGATAATCAAAACTGCATGGTATTGGCAGCAAAACAGACACACAGACCAATGGAACAGAATTGAGAGCTCAGAAATAAACCCCTGTATATATGGGCAAATAATATTCGACAAAGGAGCCAAAAATATACAGTGTAGAAAAGAAAACCTCTTCAATAATGATGCTGGGAAAATTGGAAAGCCACATGCAAAAGACTAAGACTAGACTTCTAGCTGTTACCATACATCAAAATTAACTCAAAATGGATAAAAGACCTAAATGTAAAACATGAAACAACAAATTGCATAGAAGAAAACATAGGTACTAAACTCATAGACCTTGTATTTAGAGAGAATTTTATGAATTTGACCTCAAAGGCAAGGGAAGTAAAAGCAAAAATAAACGAGTGGGACTGCATGGCAAAAGGAACCATTAACAAGGCAAAGAGGCAATCATCCGAATAGGAAAATGTATTTGCGAACAACGCCTCTGATAAGAGCCTATTATCCAAAATGAACAAATAACTCATACGACTCAATAACAACACAGAAACAAACAATCCGATTAAAAAATGAGCAGAGGACCTGAAGACACTTTTCCCAAGAAGACCTACAAATGTCCAATAGACCTGAAAAGATGGTCAACTTCACTAGCCATTAGGGAAATGTAAGTGAAAACCACAATGAAATACCACCTCTCACCTGTTAGAATGGCTATCATCAACAAGACAAGGAATAACAAGTGTTGGAGAGGATGTGGGGAGAAAGGAACCCTCATACACTGCTGGTTGGACTGCAAATTGGTACATCCACTATGAAAAACAGTATGGAAGTTCCTCAAAAAGTTAAGAGTAGAATCACTATATTACCCAGCATTTCTACTTCTGGGTATCTACCCCAAAAATTGAAAACAATTATCTGTAAAGATATACGCACTGTGATTTTCACAGCAGCATTATTCACCATGGCCAGGACATGGAAGCAACCAAAGTGTCTTACAATAGATGATTGGATAAAGAAGTGGTACATATATACAATGGAATATTAATCAGCCATAAGAAAAGATGAAATACTGCCATTTGCGACAACATGGGTCTTGAGATTATCATGCTAACCAAAATAAGTCAGACAGAAAAAGTCGAGAACCATATGATTTCAGTCATATGTGGGATATAAAACTGAAAACAACAAACAAACAAGACAGAGACTTGTGAACATAGACAACATTTTAGTGATTACCAGAGGGAAAAAGGAAGAGGTAGAAAAGGGTAAAGGGGATCAAATATATGGTGATGGAAGGAAATTTAACTTTGGGTAGTAAACACATAACAGAATATACATATGATGTGAATTGTACACTTGAAACCTATATAATTTTATTAACCACTGTCATCCCACAAAATGTATTTAAAAAGAAGTTAAATAAATCCATGAGGAAGAAACAATCGGAAAGGCAAATGGAAATAATGAGGTGGATGGTAGGCAGGCCCTGCCAGGCTCCGTCACCTGAAGGCTTTGGTTTTTACAGTAGTGAGCAGTACAGAGTCATGGCTATGAGCCCTGGCAAGGTAGGAAATTAGAATGTAACTCTCACAATAAAGCATCTAATAAAATTAAAGTTTCATTCCTAATAACACTCTTAGAAACTAGGAGTAGAAGAAAACTTACTTAATAATATCTCCCAAAAACCTATAGCAAACATGTTTTAATGATGAAATATTCATTCTTAGTATTAATAACAAGAAAATTATGAAGAGATATTCCACATCATTATTAATCAGAGAAATGCAAGTGAAGACCACAAGGGGATACCATCTACCTCCATTTTATTGGCAAAAATTTAAAGGACTGATGACAGACACCTAGTGTTGGCCAGGATGTCAATTCACAGCATCTCATATACTGCTCCTGGGAACGTAACTTAGTAGAATTAATTTGGGAAATAGTTTAGGATTACCTCCTAAATCTGAACATTTGTATAACCTATGGTCCATTAATGTCACTCCTAGGGAAGGCCCAACAGAAATTCTTATCCGTTACAACAGTCAACACATAGAAGATCACATAGCAGCATTTCTCGCAATAGCAAAAACCTGGAAACAGACAGAATGTCCAACAACGGGAGCACGGGTGAAAAGACCATGATAAATATACACTGTGGAATGTTCCATAGCAGTCAAACGTAATGAACAAGAGCAATACACAAAAATAAAAATAAAACTTTATGACAAAGTACAAAAAAATTAAAGCCACAAAGAAGCTTACATACAGTAAGAAAAAAGGAAGTAAGGAATGGCTGAATGGGAATCAGGGTAATGGTTACCTCTAGTGGAGGAAGGCCAGGATATGAGTTGGTAGGGGCAGCTATATATATATAGTTGCATGCATGTTATTATCAATAGCCTAGCTTTTCTTTTCAGTGATAGGCTTGGGTATGTTTCCTACAGTATTAAAAATAAATAATTAAATAACTAAATAAATAAAAGCAGGACAGGCATAGGCTTATATTAAGAGCATGTCATTCATGAAGAAGTATAACCAATTTAATTCTTCAGACCTGAGGTAAAATTAACACTATTACTTTTTATTTAAAATAAAATAATAAAGATTATCGATATTTAATGACTTCTTATTTATTTATTAATGAATTATTATTTAAACATCAGCACGTTAACTGTTTTTATGGGGATTAGACCACTTAATCCTCACAAGAAATGTCTGACATACATGACATTAATTCTACACGACAAATTTGTAATGAGGACTGAAGAAACCTAAGTAAAAATACTTTTGCTAACTAAAAAGTGTTACAAAAATGGAAGAGATCACATACCTACAACTGTCCATTTCACTTCAAACAAAACTCATGTTTTGGATAATGTACTGCTTTACAATTTAGAACATAATACTAGATTATAAGTATCTCAAGCAATTCTTCTAATGAGCTAAGATGAACTCTCTCCTAATAAGTTTTCATTCTTCATACCAAAAAGGCTTTGGTGTGCTTTGTGGCTTAATACCTTATTATATAGATATAGATATATTATAATAATATATAAACATAGAGAGATAACTAAGCAGGAGCTGGAGCAAAGTCTCAGTCAATAGTTTGCCTTAAAAACGAGATTCTAGAAATAATCTTTATTATTTTATTCCACATCTAAAAGATAAGATGGGGGAAATTCAACACCTGATAATTCTACAATGCACTAAAGATACAGATGAGTGAGTGGAAAATGATTTAGCAGAGAGAGAAAGCCCCAGGTGAATCTGGTAGTAGGTAAATCCAGAAGCAGCCTGATTTGCATATCTCCAAATCTAAACAATCCCCAGAAACTGGAAACACCAGGTACTTGTGAAGATGGGGGTAGAGGTGGGGCTAAAAACAGGAAAATTGCCCGAATACCTATACAAGAAGCAGCTAGAACCCCACAAGCCCTCAACTTCTTATTCTCCCATGAATAATAGGTCTAGAGAACAGTATATAGAGTAGGGTGACAGAGAACTCCAGAAAGCATGTCTCCAAAAAAAAATTGAAAATGAGACATTGCTCGATGTACTTGAAAGTATTAAGAGAAGATTTATATCTCTACTGACAGTACAAGGAGAAACTAATAATAGATACTTAGAAAGTTATAACAAAACAATTAACTTCGTGGGAGAAACGAAGTACATGTCCTGTAAAGAGGAAATACAATCACAGTATATTACCTGATTTAGCTCTGAACAATGTTTGCATTACTGTAATCAAAACAGACTGCCTCATTCAAAAGACCAAATGAGTGAGACTGAAATAATACTAATGTCAATGTCTTACGTCTATTAAAATTAAATGAGAGTAATTTACCTAGAAATACTTAAAATTTTACCTAAGAGACAAACGGTTCATAAATATAAACAAGCATAATCATTATCGTTATCAGTAAGCATGAGTATTATTTGAATGGGAAATTAGAAGCTGGGAGAAGTTGTATATGCTGTTTAAAGATCACAAAACAAGTGAGTATCTGAACTTCCTTTCTTAAAAATAATAGTTTCCTTTGTTCACTTGAAACTAATGATACTGTATATCAATTGTAATGGAAAAATTTTTAAAAATATATATAAAAAATAATAGTTTCCTTGACTGGTCTTTTGAATGAGGTCGTGTGTATGAAAACACGTTTTTAAATATAAAAAGATTGATAGCTATTGGTTGAAGGGGATATTCTCAGGAAAGCTTTCAACCTAACATTCACTTTACAAGTATTATCAATGTATAACATATTACTTAAATGTAGAATTATTAAACGAAATAAATTTTAAAATAATCGATATAGGGATAGGTACTCAGTACTCAATATTGATGAGGAGAAAAGAAAAGCAATTTGTAGAATGGTGGATATAGTAAGTTCCAGGTTTTATTAAAAGGATACATAAGCATGTGGAAAGATGCTCAACATATACATCATTAGGGAATTACAAATTAAAGCAACAATGAGATACTGCTACATACCTATTAGAATGGACAAAATACAAAACAACTGAGAACACCAAATGCTCATGAGGATGTTGAGCAAAAAGAATTCTCATTCACTGCTGGTGGGAATGCAGTGATACAGCCATTTTGAAGACGGTTGGGCAGTTTCTTACAAAACAGAACACACTTTTACCATATGATCCAGCAATTATGCTCCTTGCTATTTACCAAAAGGAGTTGAAACTGTATGCCCATGCAAAATCTTGCATACAGATGTTTACAAAAACTTTATTCACAATTGCCAAAACTTGAAAGCAACCAAAATGTCCCTCAATAGGTGAATGGATAACCAAGCTGTGGTTCATCCAGACAGTGGAATATCATTCAGTGCTAAAAAGAAATAAGCTATTAAGCCACAAAAGGGTATGGAAGAATCTTAAATATATATTACTAAGAGAAAGAAACCCATCTGAAAAGGCTGCATAGTATGATTCCCCGTATATGACATTTTGGAAAAGGTAAAACTATGGAGACAGGAAAAAGATCAGTGGTTTCCAGGAGTTGGTGGTGAAAAGAGATGAAGAGGCAGAGCACAGAGTCTCTTTAGGGCAATGAAAATATTCTGTGTGATACTATAGTGATGTATACATATTATTATACATTTGCTGAAATCTGTAGAACGTATAACACCAAGAGTGTACCGTAATGTAAAGTATGGAGTTTAGGTGATTATGATGTATCAATGGAGGTTCATCGATTTTAAAAAATGTGTCACACTGGTGAGGGATGTTGATAACGAGGGAGACTAAGTACATGTGGGGGTCAAGGGTATACAGAAAATCCTGTACAGTCTTCTCAATTTTGCTGTGAACTTAAAACTGCTCTAAAATAGTTTTAAAATAAATTACATAATTTACCATATCAATAGGCTAAAGAGGAAAAATCATATGATCCTATCAATTGATAAATGTGATAAAATCCAATATCCATTGATGAAAAATATTCTCAACAAATGATAAGAAAGGACCTCTTCCCAATAATGGAAAATGCTTCTGATTCCTCAAATAGATAACTCAGAGAAGAGCAAACACAAATGTCCAATAACCAATTGAAAAAATGTTCAGCTCTAGGTCTAAAAGATAGGGAAATTCAAATTAAGTAACATGGTGATACCACTTCCCATTCATTTGAATGGCACCAGTAACAAGAAGCTGCTAAAAGTGTCTTCTTAAACAGTGATGGTGGAAATGTAACATGCTCTACATTTTTAAAGGTAGCCTATCAATATATATTAAAATTAGAAATACATATGTATCTTGGCATATCGATGATATTCCTGAAATAAAAGTAAAACTTCTTATGGACATAAAAATTTCATTGTAACATCATTTCTAGGAGCAAGAAATGAAGAAAAAAGGAAACATTTATAAATAGGGGCATGGATGACTTGAATGTGGTGTACTCTTACTATAGACTATTACCTGAATATTAAAAAAAATGGACTGGCACTATACCAGATGACTTGGAAAGATAATTCATGAGGTATTCTTGCATGATAAAAGTAAGATGATAAAAAAAAATTAATTATAGTATGATGACCATTTATAAAACAGTGACAAAAACCTAATACTTTTACATGTGAAAATATTTATATAGATAGAAAAATAAGACTGGAGGATATTATGCATATGGGAAAAAATATGTCAAAATATATGTTATATTGTTAACCTGGCTTACTGGGAATGGCAGGAATATCAGGAAAAGGTGAAGAAGCACTGACATTGAGAGAGGAAGATAAAGATATCTACAATAAAAACAGCACGTGGCATATGACCAAAGTTATATATATGTATATATATATATATATATGTATATATGTGTATATATGTATATGTGTATATATATATACACACTATATAATAATATATTATATGTGATATATAATATATACGTATAAAAAGATATATGAAAGTGTGTCTTCCATTATTGCAATGGAGTTTATCTTAGCAGGATAGGATTCAAAGTGACCTTTAATTTCTTATATTACTTTTATACTTCACTCAATTACAGATAATGAACATCTGTTGGTTAAAAAATCGAAAACTTGCAGTGTATTTCATACCAAAAAAAAGCAAGAGAAATGAGCACCTTTTATTTCTTGTGTGACATTAACCTCTCCAAGTTCAATTCATCTCACATGCAGCAAGGAGGTAACAGTACCTAGTAAAATATAACAATAACAAGAAAGATTATCATAGATGTCTACTGAATGCTTACCTTATGGTAGACTCTGTGATATGGGATTTTTATATGGAAGATCTCATTAGATCGCCAGTAAAAATACATTAGTGTTTTTTTTCCCCAATGACATCGGATTTGTTTCAAAGATAAAATTTGTCCATATATGAGATAATATAGAAGTAAAATGTAAAATTATTTATAGACATGACAGATATTAACATGACATGATATTCCATTAAAATAATGAAAAAATACGTACTATATAATATCTAAAGATGAATTTAGAAGAAATATTCAAAGAAGTCTCTCACACAGACACATATAAACTATAAACTCTCCTTAGGGAAAAAACAAGCAAACAAACACTGGCTATCTAACTGCTGTTTAACCTTGAACAAGACAGAGTAGGAGTCTTTTGACTTGGAGAAGTTAACTGTCTTCTTAAAATTTATCATTCATTGAGATAAATACTTGAAAATACCTTAGTAAATGAAAAGAAACGTAAAATCCTAAGCAATACTTTATATCATAAGATTAAAATTCAAGTTTAAGAAAATATTGTAACATGCTGGTTTCCTAATCAAAAACAACTCACCAAACTGTACATAAGGATTGGAGTAAGCATTCTTAATACACAAGATTAACCCACATCATTGAATTATAATTTTTAATACCAAAAGTTATCTTTGGACTTGTGGCAGATACTAGGGAAAATTATGGCTAAGGTGGCAGCATAGTCCAGCCAAACTCCTTATATGATATCCACATACCTGAATACACAAGAATGTCATAGATCTAAAGGATCAATCGTTAATGGGAGTAGAAGGGCGTAGTCCCTTAACACAGCCTGCAGTCGTGCTGACTCTGGTTTGAGTCTGCAATGTAAAGCACATATTGATTATAATGACATGATATGTGACTTCATTTTTACATCTCAATGTATCGAAATTAGGTATCCTTCATTTAGAGAAAACTGAAAAATCATCTGGAAAATAATGAGAGTTAGGAAAGGGGTCAGCAATTTGGGCTGACAGAAAATACATATACAAAAATTGATCCATTTATGATGCCAGCAATAGTCAATAGATCCATTTTATTTTTTCAAAAGATAAATTTTAAAATGATCTCATTTATAATAGAAAGAGAAAATGTATAATACACATGCACAAAATGATCAAGTAATGTTCAATACAGAAATGAAAACTACAAAAATGTTCTGAGAATTATTAAACAGTTTCATAATTGGAGTTGTACACATGATGATTGAGGAGAAAGCCCTATTGCAAAAATAATGATTTTACTCTAATTCTTTGTACTAGTGATGTGATAGACTCCTAACAAGATTGTTAGTTAAATTCAAGAAAATAATGTTAATACTGATTTCAAAGAATAATGAGGTGAGGGTATGCAAGAAATAAAATACTTTGCAAGACAAGTGCCTAAATTGTATTTAATACAATTAAACTACCAAATAATTAAACTACCAAATACACAAGGAACTCTTAAAATTCAACAATAAGAAAACAAACAACCCAATTTAAAAAATGGGTCAAAGACCAGTAACAGACATCTCACTGAAGAAGATACATAGGTAGCCAATAAGCATATTAAAAGATGCTCTGCATCATATATAATTAGGGAAATGTGGGTTAAAATAAGATACCAATACACATGTATCAGAATGGCCAAAATCCATAACACCAACACTACCAAATCTGGCAAAATTATGGAACAAAATGAACTCTCATTCATTACTGGTGGGAATGCAAAATAGTATAGCCACTTTGAAAGGCAATTTGGCAATTTTTTACAAAACTAAACATACTCTTACCATATGATCCAACAAAAATCACATTCCTTGGTATTTACCTAGAGGACTTGAAAACTACGTCCACACAAAAACCTGCACATGGATGTTTACAGCAGCTTTATTCATAATTGTCCAAACTGGAAGCAAGCAACATGTCCTTCAGTAGGTCAATGGATAAACTAACTGTGGTCCATCCAGACAATAGAATATTATTCTACACTAAAAGAAATGAGCTCTCAAGCCATGAAAAAGACATAGAGGAAACTCAAATACATATTACTTAGTGAAAGAAGCTAATCTGAAAAGGCTAAATATTGTATATGATTCCAACTATATGACATTCTGGAAAAGATAAAACTATGGGGACAGTAAAGAGGTCAATGGTGGTCAGGAGTTGGTGGGCTGAGGGAGAGGAATGAATAGGTGGAACACAAAAGATTCTTAAGGCAGTGAAAGTATTCTTTATGATACTAGAGTGATGGGTACATGTCATTATATATTTGTCTAAACCTGCAGAATGTACAACACTGAGAGTGAATCCTAACAAAAAGTGTCAACTTTGGGTGATATGATGTCAATGGAGGGTAACCAATTGTAATAAATATACCACTCTAGGGGGAGATGTTGATAATGGGGGAGGTCATCATGCATGTGTGGGGATAGAGTATATGAGAAATCTCTGCACATTCCTCTCAATTTTGCTGTGAACCTATAACTGCTCTAAAAATAAAACCTTAAAGAAATATAAAAGGCATGGAAAACTCTCTCACACTTCCGTAGATCTGAGAAACCAATAATGCCAATAATATTAGATAATTTTGTTTTCAGGCAGAAGAAAAGTATAAAAATACAGAACTTAGAACACATTATAAATCTCATCCAGCATGGTTTATCAAGACACATGACCATAAACCAGGATGTGAATAGAAATCTATGGTATCTATGATGTATCATCTGAGAAAATTGCAGAATGTTTACTGTGAGATGCAATTTTGTAAAATACAACCCCAAACACTATATGTCTATGTGTATGTATTTGTTTAAACATATAAGTCACTCATGTCACCTGCAAAGTTAATGAAGCCAATTTACTTCTACTACCTTTAGTTTTCCCAATCTTTTTAAAAACTTTTATTAGTTTCAAGTATACAGTACATTGGTTAGACATTTATATAGTTTATACAATGACCTCCCTAATTGCTCTTTCTCTCCTCTGGCTCTCCACTTAGCCATTACATTACTGCTGACTGCATTCCCTATGCCACGCTTCCCATCCCTGTGACCATCTATCAATTACTGATTTGTATTTCTTTAACCTTTCACCACTCTCTCCCAGCCCTCCAACCCCGTCCCCTGTGGCCATCACCAGATTGTCCTCTATATTTGTGTTTTTGATTAGTTTGTTCTTTCTGTTCCTTAGATTCCACATGTAAGTGAAATCACATAGTATTTATCTTTCTCTGACTTATTTCACTCAGCTTAATAATCTCTACATCCCTCCATGTCATTGCAAATGGTAGGATTTCATTTTTAATGGCTGAGTAAGATTCCATCATATATAGGAACCATAATTTCTTTATCCAATCATCTGTTGATGGGCATTTAGGTTGCTTCCATATCTTGGCTATTATACATTGTGCTGCCATGAATATTGGAGTGGATACATCTTTATGGATTATTTCACATCCAGAAGTGAAAATGCAATCTTAAAAAAATAATACATGTTCTCAAAACTGGAGTTAGTAGTGGTAATAATTTTAATAAAATCAATACAATTAGGATTGACCAAGGGCTGAGATGTGTCAGATATGTTCAGTGTTTCTATGTGGGACTTGCCTTCTAATTATCACATCACTCCTACAAAGGAGAGTCTCTCCTTATTTCTAATTTAGAACCGTATCTCAAGGATCAAAGGAGACATATCTGTATAAACATAATGAAAATACACAGTAATTTTTACATAACAATGGAGAATTAAGAATTATATTTTGGGGAGAAAAAAATGGTGTAGATGATAGAGGCTCTGTTCATCCCTCTTGCGACCAAATCAAAGTTGTGACAGAGCAAACAGCAAGGAAAGTCACCTGGGATCTAGATGAACAAGCCATACAACTAGGGAGAGAAATAAGAAATCACCCTGCAACAGGAGGAGGTAGGATGGGGCGAGGACTCAAGACTGCCCAGTTCCGAGTGGCTGAGTGGGACAGAGGCTGCGGCAGCGGCAGACGCCTCTTAAAGGAGACGTGTCCATGATGGGACTTTCATGGTGATGGACCTGCTCGCTCTGAGCACCAGTGCCAGGTGGGCTCAACGGGGGGCACCAGGGACTTACAAGGGGGCACTGAGTTGTCGGAATAAGAGCCAGACGTGAGACTCTCTTCTGGGCAGAGGTGCCCGTGGTATCCATTGTTTCCTACTGAGCCCTTCCCCTTCCCAGTGAGCGGACACAGCACCGCCATAGCTGAGATGTCATCAAATTGGATAACAGAGGTTGCTCTGCCCAGAGGATTCCCTGAAACTCTGCCTCCCCCAACTCACGGCCCCACCCAAGCCACATCCAGGTGTATCCTCAGTCAGTTGCCCCTTGCTGAGCAGCACCTAGACTCACACTGGAGGCTGGTGGCCTTGGCTTCTGTTGTGGTTTCTTGACGCAACTATAAGCACAGCATCTGTGGATTGCTTGCTGAATCTTAACAGGGGGCCCCAGAGGGGCACAGGCTGGGGCTAAACTTGGCTTGCAGCTGAACCCCTCTCAGGACTGTGCCACTGGATACCTACTACACAAAGCCAAGCTAATAACACCGAGAGACTTAAGAGCTTTGCTTAGTACATAGAAACAGACACAAAAAGGCAGCCAAAATGGGAAGACAAAGAAGCAGAGACCATATGAGAACAGAACAGAGATCCAGAAATAATGGAGTCAAGCAACCTCACAGATGCAGAATTCAAAACACTAAAGATGATCAATGAACTTAGGGGACATGTAGATGAACTCAGCGAGAACTTTAACAAAGAGATAAAAAAGATAAAAAATGAAAATGTAAATTATAAAAGGGAACCAATCACAAATGAAGAACACATGATCTGAGATGAAGAATATATTAAATGGAAAAAAACAGTAGATAAAGAAGAGGATCGAACCACTGATATCAAGGATGGGGAAGCCAAGGACACTCAATCAGAATGTCAAGAAAAAAGAAGCCAAGACTCTAATAATAATTTAAGGAGCGTATGGGACATTATTAAATGTAAAAATATCCATGTCATAGGGATACTGAAGGAAAACAAGACATCGAAGAGCTATTTGAAGAAATAATAATGGAAAACTTCCCTCACCTGGTGAAGGAAATAGACATACGACCCCAGGACGCTCAGAGAATCCCAAAAAATATGAACCCAAAGAGGCTCACACCAAGACACATCATAATTAAAATTCTAAAGGTTAAATACAAAGAGAGAATCTTAAAAGCAGCAAGAGAAAAACAAATTACTTATAAGGGAACACCCAGAAGACTGGCAGCTGATTTCTCAAAAGAAACTATGCAGGACAGAAGAGTTTGGCACAAAATATTCGACATGATGAAGACCCAGGATCTACAACCAAGAATACTTTATCCAGCAAAGTTATCATTTAGAGTTGAAGGACAGATAAAGATCTTCCCAGACAAAAAAATAAACTAAGAGAAGTTATCGACACTAAGCCAGTATTACAGGAAATGTTGGAGGGACTTCTTTAAGAAGAAAAAATATATATCAAAAACAAGAGTCATCTATGGCCATGCCACCCTTAACAAGCCCTATCCCATCTGATCTCAGAAGCTAAGAAGGATCGGGTCTGGTTAGTACTTGGATAGGAGACCACCTAGGAAGACCAGGTGCTGTATGTGTAAAAAATAAATAAAAAATAAGGAAATGTAAGCTAACAAGGTCCTTGCAATCTGTGAGGTCAACCAAGGGTTGGCTCACATAAAAAAAAAAAATCAGGAATAAAGAATGGTAAAGTATGGTAATAACTACATTCCTAACAATAAGTACCTCAAATGAAAAAGAATTAAGCGCTCCAACCAAAAGACAGAGTGGCTGAATGGATATGAAAACAAGACCCCTACATATGCTGCCTACAAGAAACTCATTTCAGATTAAAGACATACACAGACTAAAAGGAATGGGATGGAAAAAGATATTGCCTTGATGGTCCTGGAGATTATTGTACTGACTGATGAGTCAGATAGAGAAAAACAAATACTTCATGATTTCACGTACATGTGGAATCTAAAGACCAAAATCAACAACGATGACAACAAAAGAGGAAATAAACTCATAGATAATAGAGAATGTTTTGAGGGATACTAGATGGGGGGGTTGGGGGATGGAAAAAAAGGCAAAGGGAAGAGGTACGAATGGATAGTTCCAGAATAGACATGGAGATGTAGAGTTTAGCATGGGGCAGATAGTTAGTGTTGTAATAAATATAACGGAGAAGAGGGGTACTAGATTTAGTGGGGTGATCACTTTACGAGTTATGTGGATCTCTGATCGCTAGACTGTACAACTGAAACTGGTGTATTATTGTATGCCGACTATAAGTGAAAAAAAAACTCATTGAATTGTACGATATAAATATGAGCAACTAAGTATATTTCAATGAAACCAAGAAAAAATGAAAAAAGCTATATTTTGGTATTTTAATTACAATGTGAATATTTCTACACACACATCGTGTGCACACACCCGAGGCTGTACATATAGTATGTCTTGCTTGAGAGCTGGGCTGAAATTTCATTCGTAAATCACCTTTCTGCAAACCAAAAATTTTCTAGTGAGTTGGGCTTTCATGTGGCCACCTGGACAACCCTGGGCCAGTTGATACTAAAGTTCTTCCAATCACACTTCCCGAGAGCCTGGGTTTCACAAAGGAACTCAATTTCTTGGGGTCTCAGTGACATGCTACCAACTTATCCATGTGCTTAACAGGCCAGGGAATTTCCCCAATGTGGCATGTGTCTTCGTTATGTTGATATAATGTATCTAAATTATAAAAATTATCTACATAGAAAATAAAAGTAAAAAATACTGCATGATCTCACTCATACGAGGAATCTAAAGAGGTCGAACTCATAGAACCAGGGTAGATCAGTGGTTACCAGTGGCTGGGGGTTGAGAGAAATGGGGAAATGCTGGTCAAAAAATACAAACTTTCAGTTATAAGATGAGTAAGTGTTGGAGATCTAATGTATGGCATTGAATATAGTTAATAATATTACTATGTACTTGAAACTTGCTGAGAGTAGATCTCAGGTGTTCTCACCACATACAAAAAAATAGTAACTATGCGAGGCGATGGTTAATGTTAATTTGCTTGATGGTAGTAATCATTTTACAATGTACGTAGTTATCAAAAAATCACAATGTACAAGTTAAATATGTACAATTTTATTTCTCAATCATCTCAACAAAGCTGGAAAAAAATAAAAATAGTCAAAGGAGGAAACGAGATTACAGAGTATATTTTTTAGGAGGTGGACTGAAAGTATAAATTGAAAAATATCAATATAATCGTTACATTACAGAAACAAGTCGAATACAGAAAAAAAAAAGAAACAAAGATACAACAGAAAGACAAAATGTAAACCACTAAGAGTACCTACTAAATAAATTTCAGGATGTATAATTAAAATCCAAATCTGTATTATATAATATAAAAAAGTTTAGATAATAGATATATATCCATGTTGCTAAATATGAAGCTGATATTATAGAGATGTTTAATTCTCTCAATTTCATTTATAATATTTTTAAGACATTCAGATTAAAATCCTCCATGAGAAGTTTCTGTTATTTAACAAATAGCTGTTAAAACTTCACCTGTAAAAATATTTACTGAGAATTAACAACTTTAGAAAAATACTTAAGGCCAGTATAATAGTTTTGTAGAGCATCCATAACACAGTATCACAAACCTGAGTGGCTTTAAACAACATAAATTTGTTTCACAGTTCTGGTTGCCACAGGACCCAAAGCAAGGTACTAGCAGGGCCATGCTCCCTCTGAAGATTCTGGGAGAGGATTCTCTTCTTTCCTCTTCCTGCATCTGCTGGTCCAAAAATTCCTTGGCTTGTGGCAGCATGACTCCAATCGCCATCTCCACCTTTACGTGCTCATCTTCTCTCTATTTGTGTCTGTGTCAAAATTTCCCTCTTCTTACAAGGATAGCAGTCAGATTGGATGAAGGGCCCACCATACTTCTGTATGACCTGGTCTTAACTAATTACATCAACAATGAACCTATTTCCATATAAGGTCACATTCTGAGATGCTGGGGTATTATGGCTGCAACATATCTTTTGGGGGGATACAATTTAAACCATAACAGCCAGTGAGGACAAAAGTAACTAAAAGGTAATGTCAAGTTATAAAATTCGGACAATGTGGTATGTGCTTTAAAAAGGAAAGAGAAATCAAGGAAACAAATGACCTTCCTAAAATTCTGTTGTGTACACTGGATCTTTTTAGGAAAATATAATTTGATTTTCTTTGGAAATCATATCATCTAATGAATTCCATTTGGATTTTAGTTGAATTTTAAAACATGAAACAATAAAGTATATGATAACCTAAAGATATCTTTGAAAATATGTGCAAGAAGAAAACCAATTTTTAGAGAAATGTGTGGGATAATACTAATATAGTTTCTATAAAATGATCTTATTCTTGTAAAATGAATAAAAAACGAAAATATGTGGAGTTTTCTATGTATATATATGTTACTGTCTGTTTTGGTGCATAGAGGGAGAGGGAGCACAAGTTTAATATAGATAATGAAAAAAGTATAGAATTAATTAGTTTTTGGTACAGGTTATTAAATTTGTCAATTTATATATCCAAATCCTTTAGGTAAACTGTGACTGGACTACTTTAAATATTAATGATATTGACAAAGAACATTCATAATTTTAAAAATGAATAACATCAGCCACTCACTTTGTGTGCTTAAACATGTCACTTATCCTTACTCTAAATACACACTTCCAGCCTAGAATCAAGAATGAAATAACTGCTTCTAATAATGATAGCCACAACAATAAAAATCATAATCAAATTATTAACATTTACTTAAGGCTTACTACCAGGTCAGGACGTATGGAAAGGCCCTTGTATATATAATCTCACAAAAGACCGATGAGTCAGATACCATCATTAATTCCATGTCATAGGATTGATGTTAGGATTGAATCCTTATTCAACATATGGAAAACACTTGTGTAAGTTAAAAACCTACTTAGAAACATAAAAGATTATATTATCATGACAACTGATTCCATGCATGTAAAATATTTAAAAATTAACATGTAACCATTTTATTTAGAATTTATGTGCCCACTAACCAATGTGAGAGTACTCTGTGCAATCTTTCTTACTAGCTGTTTGCCTCTATTATTCTTTATTTTTTTCATTCAGCAATTATTCAATGAGCACCTACTATGTGCGGGTGCTACTATTCACACACAAGAGATTTTCTGTGAAAATAGATAATACCTCTCTAATGGACCTTATGCTTTACTTTGGGGTAGATAGAGACAGTAAAGAAAAGACACAAATAATAAAATTAGATTTGAATATATTCAATGTGGTGGAAAAAACCAAAGAGTCTATCAGAATAAAGAGAATTGGATTGGCGTGAGGATGGTAGGCAGGTTGCTCCTCATAGGTCTTTTCAGTATGATTAAATATAAGGAATGACTTGAAGAAAGTAATGAAGCTATCAATGACAAAAAACAGATTCCTAAAAGTCTGTGATGTACATTAGCTATTTGGGAGGAAAATATCGAGTTTGTTTCATATGAAAAAAAAAAAAACCTCTAATGAATAGGTTAGAGAGCTATATTTAAAAGATGGTGTATGTATGTATTTTAAAACATGTAATATTATATATATTATGTTTTTGCTTTATAGATACCATTGAGGATCTGAAATCTATGGTCCTCTATTCTGAAAAATATATTTATGATCAAATAAATTTATTTTTTTATTTTACAGGCTTTACAAATCTATTAAAGCCCATCCATGGACCCTCTGACATTTGTGCATGATGTGTAAAATTTTCCTACTTAGACAATATGAAATGAGCTTTAGTTTCGATTTTACAATACAAATACATAGGTATCTTTTATGTTCCTAAATCACATGTGAAAATCAAGACTCTCAAACTTCGAACAGTAGTACAACATTTCAGTAAGTTGGGTACCAATAAATAAGCAAAGAAAAAACACTGCTTTCACTTTATATCAACGTTTCATAAAGATAATCCATTTTGAAACTAATTCACATTAGCAAGAAAAAAATTACTCAGCTGTACACTCTCGAAGACTTATTTAGACCCTTTTAATGAAAATGACAAAATTTTTCTAAGGGATTTAAAAGGAATCTTTGTAAGAGGTCCTACCACAGATGCGCGTGCATGTGCACATGCACACACACACATGCACATACGCATACACACACAGGTCTGAGACTGATAAATCAATATCGATTGTTCATTTTCTCAAAAGATATTTTCATGTTATGGCAAATAAGTTAAAAAGCCAAATGTGGTGTTATAGGAATTTGAATGTGGTGTTATAGGTTTAATTTTAGCTGTAAGTCTTCAGTAGGTGAGATTATATAAGGAAAACATCAAAAAAGAACAGTAATGAGGGATACTTGTGATTGTAGGTATTAAATGGTTCATTAATTAAAAGAGTGGAGTATTGGAACATTAATTTAAAAAGATAACACTAAAGCAATATTGAATGCTTAATGGTGCTGGCTCCTGAGCCAATATGGCATTTCTGAGGTACGGGGAAGCCTGATGAAATGAATGAAAATTTCACTTCACCATTATAATGCATTCAGATGCATGTTGCATGGGTTGTAAAGCTGAATTTAAAAATATAACAAAATACAATTCTATTAACCTAGATGGATGTCCTTGATGCACTGTAAGAAAACATGTAATATATCAATTATGATCCCAATTTTTGTACAGATAAATTTTTTTAAAAAATAACCTGCCTAGAAAGATGCAGGGAGATACACCAGGCTATTAACATTATGAAAAGCATGCTGAATGAAATTGACGTGGTATGTGAGCAGGGGGTGTAAGTTGTTAATTTGCACCCCCACACACACATCGAAAAAAAAGGGACATAAGAAATATTTTGGAGTTGATGGCTATGTTTATTATCTTGATTTTGGTGCTGGTCTCACAGGTGTACGAATATGCCCAAACTCATCAAAATATATACAGTAAATATGTGCAATTTTGTATAAGTATACATCAATAAAATGGGGGGGGTATATTTTCTTGGTTGCACTCAGAGAATTGCATTTGTATTGAACTAATTGAAAAAGAAAATCTTTAAAAATGTTTGTATCAGCCACACACTTGGTTTGTGATTTTAAACAAGTCACCAATCTTCTCTAAGACTCAAATTCTAAAAAGAGGCCAATGACTATCTCAGTAATAATAAAAGTAACAATAATGATAGCAATCATAATGAAGTTAGGAACATTCGCTGAAGGTTCTTACTCTTCCAAGCAGAATGAAACCTTCATAACTGTGGAGATCTTGGTTCGTTAGAGAGTGTTAGGGAGTACGGAAATGCCTTTATAGGAATGACCTCTTTTTACCCTCACAAACATCTGATGGCACAGATAGTATTCATTGGATGGTGCAGGACTGCTATTAAGATTAAATGAGGCAGGATATTGGGAAATAATAACTTTCGTGAACTTAGAAACCGAAGTAATTAATAGTAAATTTGATTCTGTCCCCCCGCCCAAATAACCTATAGCCGGTCAATTTAGAATCTACATGCCTAAATATCAGGTTGCAAGCACTGTAATTATTTCGTCTTTTCTTCCTTTATTCAGCAAAGATTTATTAGCTGCCTACTTACTATGTGTGAGGCACTGTTGCTGATGTGTGGGATAAATCACTGAACAAAACCAAGATCTCCACAGTTGTGAGGGTTTCATTCTGCTGGGAAGAGTAAGACAAGAAAACGAGGTGGATGATTTATCTCTGTTTTCCTGGAACTGTCCTAGTATTAAAACTGAAGAGTCCCACCTCCTGGGAACCTCCTCAGTCGCAGGCAAAACAAGATGGTTGCTCACTCTGGAGAAGACACAATGAGTAAAAGATAAACCATGCTGAAAGGTGACAAGTGATATGAAATATAAAGCATGGTAAGGAGCATGGAAGAGCTGAGGACAGGGTTCAGGACGCTGAATTAAATAAGAGGTTAGCATAGGCCTGGTTGAGTAAATAGGTGACATTTGAGCAAAGATTTGCAGGAATTTAGGGTGTCAACTCAACAGTTATCTGGGAAGATGTGAATTCAGGCAGAAGGAACAGCATAGTGCAAAGGCTGGAGATCTAAATACCTCTCATGAGTTTTGGTTTCAGATGTCTAACTATGCAAATCTGGAGAAGCTGGCAAAAATCTCTCTCCACAGTTTAAATGAAGGTCCAGATTCCAAAGCAAAGTTCTAGCAGCCAAAAGCAAAGAAGAGCATAGATGCAAAACAATGCTATTATCTGCCTTGGTTTTAATGGCTACCTGTTGAGACAACATGAGGTGAAGAACAGAACCTACCTCATACCTAACACCTGTTACAATGGCTATTATCAATAAGAAATAACAAGTATGGTAGAAGACATGGAGAAAAGGGAACCCTTGTACACTACTGGTGGGAATGCAGATTTTACAGCCACTATGGAAAACTGTATGGAGGTTCCTCGAAAAAAAAAATTAAATTAAAACCAGAGCTACCATATGACCCAGCAATTCTTCTTCTGGATATCTTCCCCCCAAAATTTGAAAACACTTATTTGTAAAATACATACCCGGGTCTATGTTCATTGCAGCATTATTCACGGTGGCCAAGACATGGAAACAACCTAAATGTCCTTCGAATGATGATTGGATAAATATGTGGTACATAGATACAATGAAATCCTACTAGGCCATGAAAGATGAAATACTTCCATTTGTGACAACATGAATGGATGTTTGAGAGTATCATGCTAAGTGAAATAAGTCATATGGAAAAGGCAAGAACAATATGATTTCACTTATATGTGGGATATAAAATGAAAAGTAACAAATTAACAAACAAAACAAACTAATAGTGACAGATAAGAGAATGGTTGTTATCAGAAGGGAAGGAGAGTAGAGGAAGGACGAAGAAGGTAAGAATATATACATGTACGTATGTGTACATCATCCATTCTATAAATATCTATTGAGTTCCTATCCTCTGGCTTGTAATATATGCTTAAGCATGCAGAAGAATGCAGAAATACATTTATCAGATACTTAATATTGGTTAAAACAAAGATGTGGAACTGGACATTTGTGAGGGAGGTCATTAATTTATTTTTCATATAGCTTTTACTTAATTTGACTGATCAGGCTCTGAAAATACTTATTATAATTTTTTTACTCAAAAATGTACATTTCTTAAGAAGTGAAAATAAAGTTAGGTCAATCATTTGCTTGGGATCTTAAGTAATTGATCCTATACTAGCTGCAATATTTATTTATATGCAAGATAATACACATATTTTGCATTAAACTTAATAATGATTATAACTAAAATAATGATTATACTTATTTAATTAAGGTTTATTTATATTCACAACAGAAAAAAAGATAAATTCTAAAAACAAAATGATCAACTATTTGAACATTTTGAAAAATAAGAAAAATATACTAATGAAGAAAAAAATCCTTATAACTTAGTATATACTTCCATGGGGGATGAGCAGACTTTAAACTGTATAGGAGTTGAGTTTTTCAAAATTTGTATTTAAGCTATATCTTTATTAAATACAAATAGGATTCTTTAGTAAACTGGAGAAAGTGAAATTACTGTTATTTCCTAATAATATAGGACTGAAATGATTCAAATAACCCTAGGATAATAAGTGGAAGAACGGGTATAAGCTCTATATAATATAACATAGAGTTATATGAATGAAGCAGTTAAAATGGGTTAAAAACTCAGTGTGGATTGGAGAATTTGCACAAAGAGACTGATTTTTCATTTTCTGTCATATATTATTGAGAAAATGTTATGTTTATTCTAAATGGAAAATGAAATACATTTAAAACATGAAAAGAGACTTAGGGTGCTCTCTTGTTATGGAATAATTATTATATTGGGAGGGTTTGTTTCGTTGTTTTAATTCTATTGAGGTATAACATACACACAGAAAAGTGTATAGTGTAAAAAAAACAGTTCCATGAATTTTCACAAAGTAAATAACCCTAGGTGATATTTTAAAGCTAAAATGATTAAAGCAATATGGTGTAATTCAAGCACTGATGGGAGGTGGGCTGTTGCTGAACAAAGTTCATGTTAATCAGAAATAATTAACATTAACCTAATCTTTACCATATACCCTTCCAATTTCTTACTTGCGAGTACAACATTAGAAAATTAGAAGTATGGAGTGCCACAGCGATCCGGAAACAGGTTTACTCAGGGGACTGTGCACCAACTGCAAGAAATATTTCATGGACAAGCTAAACTGGCATTCCAGAGCAAGGATCCTGGCTTCAGGTTCAAGATGGCAAAGTAGAAAGATCCTGAGCTCACTTCCTCTCATTAACAGCAAAACTACAACTACATGTAGAACAGCTATCTTTGAGAATGACCTGAAGACTAAGCAGAACAGATTTTCTACAACTAAGGATATAAAGAAAACCACATTGAGGTGGTGGCATTTCTCTGAGGACCCAGCCCTGCTGGCACTCCTCCAAAGTGACTCCTGCCCTGCCTTGCCACACCTAGTGGGCAGCCTTAGTCAGTACCAGCACACAGCAGTGTCTACAATAGTTGAAGCTGAGCCTCGCAGCCAGCCACATCGGAGGCTCATCCTGCACACCAGTGCTCCAGCAGCTTGTAGTCAAACCCACCAGCCAGCTGCACCATGGGGGCTGCCCTGCATACCAGCATACCCAATGACAATTGTGGCCAGGCCTCACAGCCAGCCAGGCCAGGGCACGGCCTCACCTGACAGTATATCTGTAGCACTTGTGGCTCAGCAACAACAGGAAGCCACACTAGTCCACAAAGAGAATACCTCTGGAGTATCTGGTTCTGGTGATTAGAGATTACACCACTGGGCCCCACAGGATGCCGTCTTACATGAGGCCACTTTAATAAGAGCAGGAGACATAGCTGATCTACCTAGTACATAGAAACAAACAGGCAAAATGAGGAGACAAAAGAATATGTTCCAAACAGAGAAACAAGACAAAACACCAGAAAAAGAACTAAATGAAATGGAGATAAACTGTCTCCTAGATAAAGAGCTCAAAGTAATAACTCATCAAACTCTGCAGAACAGTGGTTCAACTCAGTGAAAACTTCAACAAAGAGATAATATTGTAAAAAAGGGAATCAACAGCAGATCATATGATGCAGAAGAATGGATTAGCAATCAGAGAAGCCAAGACAGTGGAACTCACTCAATTGGAAGAGCAAAATTAAAAAAATTTGAAAGAGTGAGGATAGTTTAAGGGACCTCTGGGACTACATCAAGTGTAGTAACATTTGTATCATAGGGGTCCTGGAAGGAGAAGAGACAGAAAAAGAAACAGAAAACTTATTTGAAGAAATAATAGCTTAAAACTTCCCTAACCTGGCAAAGAAAACAGACATTCAAGTCCAAGAAGCAGAGTCTCAAATAATATGAACCAAGGCACATCATAATTAAAATGTCAAAAGTTAAAAGTAAAGAGAGAATCTTAAAAGCAATAAGAAAAAAACAACTAATTATATACAAGGGAACCCCCATAAGGCTATCATCTGATTATTCAGCAAAATCTTTGCAGGCCAGAAGGGAGTGGCATGATATATTCCACATGTTAAGAGGGAAAAAAACTACAACCAAGAATATTCTACTTGGCAGGGTTATCATTCAGAGGTGAAGGAGAGATAAAGAGTTTCCCAGACAAGCAAAAGCTAAGAGAGTTAATCAGCACTAAACCAGGATTACAAGAAATGTTAAAGGGACTTCTTTAAGCAGAAAAGAAAGGGCCAAAACTAGAAATAAAGATGTGAGGGCGATCGGGCTGTGACATCTATCACCCCATGGATCACCAGGGTTGATTTGGCTGATCTGGCTGGCTAGGTGAGTGTCCCCTTCCTCCCTCACCGCTCCATGTGTGTC
>NW_024343734.1:623876-672174 GCF_902729225.1 Pteropus medius | reverse complement strand
CTCAGAGAGCTTACGTTTTAGTGGGAGACACATGGGATAAACAAATAATCAGAATCCGAATTCACTGGCGATGAGCACTAAGAAGACGGGGAGGGATGCTATTTTATACGCCGCCGAAAAGGAATACTTCCCTAAATCCGGTCATTTCGGCAGAGACCGGAATAAAGATATTAATCAAGGTTGTGGCATAACACTTTCATGCACGGATAGAAAAAGATATTTCATGCAAATGGAAAAGCAAAACAAACAAACAATGCTGGGGTAGCAATACTTATACCAGACCAAATGGAATTTAAAACAAAGGCTAGAACCAGAGACAAAGAAAAACCAGGTAATTCCGCTTCTGGGAATTTCTCTGAAGAAACTCAAAGCCCTTATTCAAAAAGACATATGCACCCTTATGTTCAATGCAGTATTATTTACAATCGACGAGATATGGAAGCAACCTAACTGTTCCTCATGGATGAACGGATAAATAAGATGTGGTACATACATATCAGAGAATATCAGCCATGAAAAGAATAAAATCTTGCCATTTGCGACCCCATGGACAGACCTAGAGGGTGTTACGCTGAGCGAAATAACTCGGGCCGGAAAAGACACCTACCACACGATGGAGTCTAAAAAACAACATAAATGAACCCACGAAGCAGAAACCAATTCATAGGCGCAGAGAACAAACGGGTGATCGTCAGATGGGAGGGGGCTTGGGGGAATGGCTGACAAAAGGGACGGGATTAAGAAGCACAAGGTGACAGTTCCAAAACAGTGCCGAAGGTGCAAAGTGCAGTTTAGGGAACGTCGTCAACGCTATGGTACTAACTGCCTCTGGTGTCAGATGCGCGTTGAGCTTAGCGCGTAGAAACGTCTGATCGTTGCGTTGTACCCCCGAAACTAATATACTATTTTATATCAACCGTTCGATTATGTCCATTTTTTTTTATTGAGAAATAAAAAAATATATATTTTAAAAAACGGTCGTGGGATTTACGTAAAGGAAAATGGCGAAGGGCACCAGGAGGCCGTATGGGAAGGTCGGAATCACGCTCGTCCTGGGACGAAGGGCGGGTCTATGTATTTAACGAGGTAACGATGCAGAAGGGGAAGTTTTGGTTGTGGGGGGCAATGCGCCTGGCGACGGAACTTATTGACGGAGGATCATGGTTCTCAAGTGAGTGATGGATTTAGAGCTATTCTATGTTAGGGAGAGACAACCGTGAGCTGGACATATATGGACTCCGTGGTTTTAAAATCGCAAATTTTAAGTACATTCAGAAATCTAGAATTTGCACAATTAAAAAGTAGTAGCCATACCTCTCTAGGTAATTTTTTTTTTTTTTTGAGTTTTTAATAGCTTTTCTTTTGGGTTTTTTTCTTTTTTTTTTAACGCCTACAGCCCCTGGTCTTCCTAGGTGGTCTCCCATCCAAGTACTAACCAGGCCCGACCCTGCTTAGCTTCTGAGGTCAGACGGGATCGGGCTCGTTCAGGGTGGCATGACCGTGGACATTTTTTCTTCTTCTTTGAAAAAAATTTTATTTTAAATGTCCACCTGAAAATTACATAATTGTATTCACCAACGTTACCCCCAATAAACTTAATAAAAAAAATGGTTATTTTATTAGTTTCTAGTACACAGGACATTGGCTAGACAATTATAGAGTTTATAAGACGATCTCCCTGAGTGCTGTGTCTCTGGCTCTCCGCCTAGCCAACATGTTCATGCTGACTGCATTCCCCATGCCCTGAATGCGTACATTTTTTTGAGACCGCTGGGACAAGCGCATAAAGGGCGTTTTAGAAGGATGCATCTAAAACCGATGGAAGGTCAAGATTGTGTTGTCCAGGAGGCCGGTGAGAAGCTGACTTTTAGAAAGCTATGAATTAGGAGAGCAGAGGAGAGGAACACAGATGCTCTTGTTGGTGTTAGACTCAGGGGGCACCTAAGACAGATGACGATGGGGCAGGCCGAAGGGCTGGCTGGGGTTCTGCGGCTCTGCCAGAGAGCATGTGGAATCAGAAAATGTGGGTTCCCAGGGTGATGGAAGCTTTTACCCACAGGTTAGCGAGATGCAGGGCTGAGCGACGGGGTGTCAGATGAAGTCTGGTCGAGGACTCTGAACCACCTCCCGGCGGCCATATTTTACATTCACTCACCATTTCCTCGGATGAACCAGTCAAGATATTGTTCCAGTGACTCTGGTTTCTTCGCCAAATTGGAAATAGTCCAGAAAAAATAACCAGACACGAGGACATCTCTGGGATTTCGGAGGAGATAAATCAGCTTAGAGAGAAAGACGGGGTAACAAAACATCAGTACAGTTTCCCATGCTGCCCGGTCTTCATAAAAAAGGAGGGGGAAAAAGCCATTTCCTGGGAAATGCCTAGTGAGTATCAATGGATTCCTTTAATAAGCTGATGATTGCATGCATTAATCAAATATCTATTTTACGGTGCTTAGCAACCAGTCACCGGGGTGATCTTACAGTAGAAGACAAAAGGATTGTTCCTTGTTTCTGAGATATTTTAAATCCGGATCTTGAGGGTAGTTGCTCGGCTGCGCACGCATCTAAAGATCTGACAAGCTAACACTCCAGGCGAGTGTGTAGACACAGACGCGCGCGCGCACGCCCACACACAGACACACACACACACGTGCAAAGATGCTCGGCATCCGAACACCTGAGTTCTATTCTGGATTCTGCGCCAGCTTCCTGTGGGACGTGATTCCAGGCCCCCGTGCTCGCCAGGCCTCAGTTTCCCCATGCGGGGGGTGTAACGAGCTCCAAGAAGACACACGTAAATCGGTGTATTACAAATAAGCTTGGAAAGTGATGGGTTTTAGAAAAAAACTTCATCGTACTGTGACATGTGAAATTTCAAAGAGAGGAGAATATTATTCTAAGCTGTATGATCGAATGTAAGCATCAAACATTAAAAAAAAAAGCACAGACCAGTTAGACCCTTCCAGGAAAGTGGGTTTCTAAAAGCGATCTGAGATATGCTAGGTCCTGGCTATCCGCGATCCTTTCTGCTGGTCATCTGTCAGCCCCATGAGAGATTTGTGTGATCATTAATCTCAAGAGACAGCTACTTACACGTAGAACAGCAGAGAGGTCAGTAAAAGCAGCATGCTGCCGGAGAATCACTCTGAATTTAGGCGCGGATTTAGATATTTGCTGCTCCCTAAATGGGCAGCCCTATGTCCAGTGCTTCTACCTAAGTGGCAGGTGACATCTATTTAAGGTCAGCCAATGACTTTTTAGAGCACCAAAGTGGTGGGAGTGGGGCGGTGGGGGACGTGGGGTTCTCTAGTACATAACTAGAGTTATCAATTCTAGCTCGGGTTTAAAATGGTTTTCTAAGATTCTGGCATTACCATTTTGCTCTGCCCCTGGTTCACACCTGGCTAGTATAACCTGTGAACTGGTCCACAGCCTTGTGGACCTCACATCACCAAAGGTGGAGTCTCAGGCTCCACCCCAGACCCACTGAATGAGACTGCATTTCGGCCAGGTGATTCCTAGGCACATTAAAGTTCGAAACACATTAATCAACCACATCTTGGCGCTTGTGCACTGACCTTGGCCTTGGACTTGAAGACGGACTTGGGGAAGAGGTGGATGGGGAGGTGGGAGGTCATGAGGCGTGGCCCTTCCTTATCCTTTAGGAACTTATATCCTTGCGAAGTCTCTAACCAGGGCGAGCGTTCCCAAATGGGCACAGATTGGATCCACTTGGTACCCCCCTTGGAGTAAATCAGGCAGATAATTTCAATCAACCAGTTCGTCCCTGGACAAAGAAGGAAAAAGCACGGTCGCTCATTGTTTAATCTGGCTTTTAAAAATATCCTAATGGACTAGAATGCGAAATGTACCTTCTTAACCGTGGTCAAGGGCACCGTTCACTAGCGTCAAGCACATCCATCCACCTGGTCGTGCAACCCATCTCCAGAATGTTTTCATCTGGCAGAACCGAAACTCTACCGCCACTAAACGACACCCCTCCACGTCCCCTCCCTCCAAGCCCCGGCATCCACTACTCTGCTTTCTGGTTTGAAGTCTGATTCCTCTAGGTACCTCGTCTGAGTGGAATCACACAGCGTTTGTCCTCCTGTGACTGGTTCCTTTCACTTAGCATAATATCCTCACGGTTTGTCCACGTTGTAGCGTGTGTCCGAACTTTCTTCCTCTTGAAAGCTGGATAATGATCCATTGCATGTGCATGCAACCTGTTGGTGACCCGTTCGGCCGTTGGTGGACCTTTGGGTCGCTTCCACCTTGTGGCTGTTGGCCTAAATCCATGTAACGTGTTCTCATTGTCCTTGGCTTTTCACTGCCCCGTCACTTCCAATGTCTTCAGTCTCTTTGCCCAATTGTCCCCTCGGAGAAGTGTGACCCACATCCTATCGTCCCTTGAATTTGCCAGGCTTGTTTACAGCTCCTGCCCCTGAAAATAACCCCCTTTTCACTAAACAAGGTCACATCTATTCTTTTCATCTCAATTTAGATGCCATTTCTTCCACTTTTTTTTGGGGCGGGGGGTGCTGTGAGAGTTGTATTTTAGTCGTCCCCCTCGGTTTTACCGAGATACAACTAACGTCAAAATTGCGTATATTTAAGGTGTGCGACATGATGATTCGACATACGTATGTCTTGTGAAATGGTTACCACAATCGAGCTAATCGTTTCACATAATTACCTGTTTTTTTCGTTTTGTTTTTTCTATTTCTACTTTTTCTATAAGGATTTCGCTGGTCACCCATCATCTTCCACTTCTCCATATAAGCAACTGCTTCTGCGCCTCACCCCCGCCCCCTGTCCCTGTAATTCTCCCAAAATTCTACTCTGAATGATCTCACTGCAGGTAAAACCGCCTGGCTCAGTCATTTCTCCTGAACAGAAACGGTTCTAGGGCACAGCTCTGTCTCCCCAAAGCACAGAGAAAACACTCCATTTGTCTACTGAATGGATGAGGGACATAGGCAAAGCCCGTCTCCGTACCTGGTCCGGCTTCCTCACCTGATTTGGGGAAAGTCAGTATTAAGACATCTTCATCCTTCAAGACAAAATTCTCCTTTATGTCTCTCAGGTATTCGGGCGAGAAGCCCACGAAGGGAAAAGGTATTCCTTCAAACCACACATACTCGTCTGACATTCTGATGAGCGCTTCTGGATCTGGTGCGAGAGATTCAGCTGTAGCCGTGGCTGGAGGCTGTGGCAGCTGCCAAGAGATCGGCTTTTTTAGTGAAGGTAAAAAGCAATCATTAATCTCTTAGTTTGTTGAGGAGTTGGCCTGCTGATAACGAGTAGATATTGAAACTAATAGGTGATCATAGGGCTGATGGTATTGAGCAATCATGATGTCATTCAGAGAACATTTTGGGGTAATCTGAGTTTGAATTCATGGATCCAATAACAAGCCCAAAGATGGAGAAATGTGGGCAAATTAAAAAATATTTTTAGTAAGCTTTATTTTTTTCGAGTAGTTCCATTGAGTTATCATGTCTCCTCTCAGGTGAGTCGGTTTCTCAGATTTTCCCTGTTTTTTTTTTTTTTTAATGACCTTGACAGTTTTGAGGAGTCCTGGTGAGGTATTTTGGAAAAGTCCCTCTTTGAGATCTGTCAGATGTTTTTATTTTTATTTTATTATTATTTTTATCATGACTACATGGTGTTTATTGGTTTGGGGAGGGAGAAAGATTACAAAGATAAAATATTCATTCGTCACCCTTATCATTGCAACACTTTCAGGGTACTCATGATCAACATGACGTGTGACGGTTGATGTTGACCTTGATTGTCTGGCTGAGGTAATGTTTGTCAGATTTCTCTTCCATAAATCTACTCTCTCCCCTCCCCCCTTTCTATATGGGCACATTTAAAAAACGAACTCTAGACCTGAATATAGTCATAAGAACACATTGTCTAAACTCCAATGGAGGGATATTCTATGAAACGATTCTCTGTTACTATTCGAATTGTTACACTGCTATATATATATATATATATATATATATATATATATATATATATATATATATATATATAAACACATTGAAAAGCTGAGACTTTGTTCCACATTAAAGGAACGTGTAAACTAAATCCTGGATAAGATCTTAGACTGCAAAAAAGTGCTATCGTTATATTATTGGGACAACTGGTCACATTTGACTATGCAATATCAATTAGATAATGATATTCCATCAATTCTAAATTCCTCATCTTTTATAATTTTACTGTGGGTATATAGGAAATATCTTTGTCCTTAGAGACTATATACTGAGGTTTTGAAGGATAAAGTGGAATGGTATTTGCAACTTACTCTCAGGTGGTTAAGAGAAAATGAATATTTTATATGGGCAAGAAAATGATCTAGTGGATGGTGCAAAATGTTCTCATTGGTGAATCTGTAAATTGCTTGTAAGAATTCTTTGTGCATTTCTTGCAAGATTTCTCAAATTTTGATGATAATACAAAGCAAAAGTTAAAACTGAATAGATACAGTAAAAATAATAAGCTGGAGGGAAATCGAGAAAGCAGAGAACACAATCTCTCTTTTTGAGCATAAAGGTCAAGAACTTGTTTTAGACTCACACAGATGTGGGGTTAAATTTATATGAAACTACAACCGGCCTCTAAGATCTGGCTCTCGTTTGCTATTTAATCATTAACATACTGAGAACTTATTGAACTCTTTCAGGTTTTAGGGCTTGGGCTAGGAGAGTTCTCATATGCCACCTCGAAAATCCATAACAGCGATGGTCATTTCATTGGCCCGGCCCTTCTATTTCTCAGTGGAGGACTCTAAGGGCCAAAGGTTTCACATGCTTCCCCAAGAAGCAAAAGGGACAGTGCCCGCCGAATGCATAAAATATCGACTCTAGGAGTATTTACAGAAGTAGCTACCTTTTCCCTGTGGGCTTCAGTCCGCTAAAATGAAGACCATCTAATGAATGATCTAAGACCCACGTTTGAAGCAATGATGTTTACATTAGAATATTTGATAATTGAGAGAACAATCATCATCTCTTTTTCCTATTAATTCCTGGGCTGGATCAGTAGATTGAGCACTTGGGTGTTAAACCAGGTGCTGATAACGCATAGCTTTAAATCTGACCCCGTTTTTGACCTTCTGTGCTTTCGAGGGACAGAGAAAACAAACCATATCTAGTAGTGTCATAAGTACCATGCAGGTGAAAGTGAATGGGCTTGTGAAGACACATTGGAGGGACACCTCACTGAGGTTTGGGGGACAGGCGAAGCTCCGACACGTCTCAGGTGGAGGTCTTGGGTTCTAGGCTCCAGGGAAGAAGGATGGCTTCCAGAAACAGTACGTTCTCAGCACGGAGTTGAGAATTTCTCTGTCGCTCTGCGATGCGATCCTCTGATCACAAACACGATGACGAACGCCCCGTTAACCTAAAATCGAAAGGGCTTTCAACGTGAGAGGCGACAAGCGTCTCTTTGAGATCACAACGTAAATAAATAAAATAGCTGTCTGGGCAGCATTGATTCAGGCAGAAGCCCCCAAAGTGTCATCAATAAATAGGAGACAAGAGGCAAGGTGATCATGACATTGCCCGAGGGAAGGCTCTCCTCTTGGCCCAGATAAGCGAACAGAGTGACAGTAATCCTAAACGATGCTTTTAATTTCCAGTCTGGTAGTCATATCGGGCTCCTAGTCATAATATCTGCTTTCTTGTTATCTTTGCAGACAGTTGTCTGAGACGTGATGTTGTTTTGGGCCCCGTCTAAGGTTATTTTGCTGGGTTTTAACATTCCAGAGGGTTGAGGCATCGGACCTGTGAAGAGGTTCCTCTGGAATGGCAACTCCAACTCTTATAAAGTGGCTCTGTGTATGTTATTTTTTACAACACCAAACTGTTGCATCTGAAAGAAATCCAGGTATCTTTGCATAACTTTTCCTGCCAACAGCTCCTCGTCTCACAATCTGCAGAATCGGCAGATATTCCTACTGGAAAAGCGGAGGTGAGTGCAAACATTTGGACGGGGAGAGAGAAGGCCTGAGGTCATCCCCTACCCCAGGACACCCGTGATGGGCCATTGAATGGCACTTACAGATGGAGTCCCATCTCTGCTCTGAACAGAATGTTCAGGCATCTGAGAGAACAAAGTATCAAACTCTCTCCGACCTCATTAACCTTAAGAACATTCTAGCCTCTCTCATTAATACACACAGTCCCACAGATTTTTGAGATCCAAAAAGGTATCTTGCTATTGTTTTAGCAAATTTACAGAGATCCCACCTGCAGCACTGCGTAGCAGCTACGAGAACCTTCCAGAAACCAAGGGCCTCTGCTTTCTCACCAGGATTTCCCCACAATCCCCTGCGGCCTGCCATGGCCACACCCCGAGCCGCCATCCCATCCTGCACCTCCTCGGCCTGCTCTCCAAGAGTCCCTGATGTGGTTAGTGGGAACTGTGTCCCCTTGTTACGTCCTGTTCCTCATCCTGGCCGCTGTTTTCCCGCTGCTCACCGCTCCCATCCTTGTAACTCCGAAGTCAGAGCTGCAGCTGGGCTGAGCGAAGGGGCCTCTTCCCAGCGTCCCGCACAGCTGGGGGAGCGGGGCGCTCACCGACATGCTCTTTCCCCGCGGGGAGAAATCGCTGGCCTGAGAAGGTCTCTCTTGGCATTTGGCTGTGCCACCTTAGGGCGGGGGTGATGTGGATAATGTCACACTGGTTTTTTACCTTTTCCATGAATCCAAACTCGAAATATGTCTATTTTTTTGCTCTAGTGGATTTCTGGAACTTTCTTGATGGGCTCTTGGACTCCCACAAAGGATCTCTTGGGTGGGGGAGGAGGGGGGCGGTGATTGTCTAACTTAAGGGTCTCCAGGAAGCCCCAGACGAAGCCAGGTCACTGTAGGATGCCTCCCCCCTCCCCGGACCCAGGTCTGTGTGCCTCTTAGTCAACCCATGGGTGGGCGAGACTCCTTCTGGGCCCCTTGGCGTGTGGCGCTTCTGATGGAACCACAGTGAAACGGGGCTGCGGCTGAACCCTCAGGGGTCCGGGGCTGTTTCTAGGTCTGTAGACGAGACCATGGTGGGGGAGCCAGCGCATGGGTGCGAGCCTGCCTTCTCAGAAGGGCCCCCCGCAACCTTGGACTGGGACTCGGGCTCCTTGGACATACCTCATAGAACGAACGTAGCAAAAAGGGCAACTTTCTGGGCTCCGAAAGCCCAAACCATGGGAACGGCAGAGGGACGATGGCAGATGACCCGAGGACGGGCCGCTCTCTGAATGCTGTCCGACGGCAGGCGAGCTTCGCCCCGCGGGAGGGAACATGCCTGAAGCATCTCCTTGACTTCCCAACAGTTTAGGTGACACAGAGGAAAGTCTGCCCTCAGCTCTGCGACCCTCCGGAAGAATCATGACTCTGATTGAGTCACGAGTCCATTGCCCCAGGGGATAGGTCACCGTGCCAAACCCTGAGGGTCTCTGGGTCACCACTAATGCTGAACGTACTTATGCCTCCGGCCCAGCAACTGTCACCTTCATATGAGCTCTCACCGAAGGCGCGTAACAGAAGGCTTGTCACGGCGCCGCCCGTGATGGTCCCTGACGAAGGCCACCTGAACGTTTATCAGGAGAGGCATGGACGAGTGAACCGTGGTGCAGTCACACAGTGGGAAATCAAACTTCGATGAAAATGAAGTGTCGTCATCTACACAAACGACGTGGCCGAACCTCACGCACACGATAGCGAGTGGATGAAGCCAGACACGAAGGTGGCATACGATTTATAGGAAATGGAGCAAACGAATCTGTGCTATGTTAGAAATCAGGCTGGTGATTGCCCTTGGCGGTCGAGCCTGGGAATGGGCACGAAGCTGGGCTAGAAATGATCTCTTTCCAAATATGACTGTCAGTGAGAAGGAACGTTTACGCTGTAAAATTTCACCCAGCTCTACGCTCATGACAAACATATGGATAAACAAATGCGACACAGCCACACAATAGAATATGACTCGACCAAAGAAGGAATGATGTAGTGACACAGGCTACAACATGGATGCACCTCGAAAACGTGCTAAGTGAACGGAACCAAGCTGGAAGGTCACATAGCGTGCGGTTCCTCTTGGATGACACGTCCAGAATAAGGACACCCATGGAGATGGGCAAGTCAGTGGAGCGGGCTGGGAAGATGGCATAGCGAGCAAAGTGTTTCCTTCCGGAGTGACGAGAATGTTTGGAACTAGACAAAGGTGACGTTTGCACAAGATATCGCGACTGCTCTAAATGCCACTCATTGTTATCTTCAAAGTGGATAATCGTACGTCATGGATTTGACCTCCAAAGACACATGCACGTTATACTTTAATTTAAAATTTTAACAATTGCGTGAGTGGGAGCTCGAGTTTCTCGGAGAATTTCGTTCACTTTCCAAAGATCGTACTGTTCGCGTTTCATCAGGATCTTGATCTGAATGCAAGTTCTTCCCCACAGATGCCTTACTGCTTCCCACCCCATTATGGCCAGAACTGCATCAAAGAACGTTGAGTTTTTGTTGTTGTTGTTGTTGTTGTTGTTTGTTTGTTTGTTTGTTTGTTTGACTGTGCCTTGTGTCAAGAAAATGAGTCATCCACATGGATAGGAGATCAAACCTTTATTGGTCAGAACGATCTGGGAAAGGATATATTTGGAGAGGCAGCTGATGAATCCTATAACCTCCGACCCTTCAGGAACACTGAGACTTATCTAAGTGCTGTGGGAACAACACGGAAGTGAGGATCAGTGTCACAGTCTGTCACCCTCCAGGATCATCTTTTTTCCTCCCTAACGGGAGACCTGGTCCATTCCCCGAGAACTACACAGCGTGGAACAGGAGAGAGACAGGAACACGAGAGACCGGTGGCCTAAGGAGGGAGTAAGTATTTCTCTCGCTCTCAAATATCACACGCCATTATTGATCATTTTATTACTTGATTATTTTAGCATAAGTTGTACGGTCTATTACTGGAACGAATTTATTCGATTGATAATTTTCAGTGTTAAAGAAGTCGTTAAAAACGGGCAGTCTCCTATGTTGACTGAGGGCGATTTGGAAAAACTTAAAATTTAAGACACACGCGCACATGCACACATTAACCATATACATAGCCTTTGATCAAGCCATTTCATTTAGCTGATCTAATAATAATAATAATAATAATAATAATATTAATAAAAGCCCTCACACACTCAAAAACCAATGTAGAAGATACACATTTAGCCATGGTCATATCAAAATATTAAAACTATCAAATTATGCTCTATTAGGGGAAGAGTATGTCCATATTTTTAAATACGGTCAAAGCGTGAAGAAAAGTGAGCTAGATTTCTGCATTCGTGTGGAGAAGTTGCCATATGGTATATATTTAAGTGACGATCAAGTCAGGGGACAGAGGGCATAGTGTGATTCATTCATGTTTAATAAGACCTTATATTCGTGTAAATGCATCGAAATACACCTGGAAGTCTATACCCTGAACTGCCCAGTTGTATTTTCTGCTGTGAAACAGACTAGGAGGAAGGGCGGGAAGGCGAAAACTCCCTTTGTGTGAGTTGCCGCCATGATTCAATTTATTCACGTGACTCGTGTAAATCAAAATAAATATTTAAAAAGGAATATATATAAATGGAACTCGATTCCGTGCAAATGTGACCATTATCAATATTTCTTCATACTTATCTATCCAGGGCCTTTGTTCTATCATTGTCATATACAGTATTTGCTAGTGTTTAAAAACCGTTTGGGTTTCTTAGAGCCGTCTACCTTGAGAATGTAACAAATGATCTTCACGAAGCCGCTTTTCAAATGAAGCCGGAGCTTCCACGCCAGGAGAATTGACTTGCACCTCTTATGCCTCAAAACGTTGGAATAGTTGAAACAGGGCAAAATAAACTTGACCTGGGCCTCAAGCAACACTGTATCCCAAAGAACTGTTTGCAAAGGTAACAAGGGAGCAGATATTATGGCTAGGGGACCGATGACTACCGGACTGGAAATTAAACCTATTCTTTAGAGTTAGCATCACTACGTTAGCTTCTCTGGGCCCAGAGCAATGCGTTCCTTCTACGGATGTAATTATTTCCCTTCTTTTTCTCAGAAACACCTCTCACTTTTTTTCTCCTCATCGGGACGCTATTTAGGTTTCTGCTGGAATCGGCGTTTACAGAGTATCTATTTTAAAAATCTCAAATGAAAGCCTGTTGCCTCTCGCTTCAACCTTTTATTTCCAAGTTAGCATAAGATCACGTGCTATCCTGAACCTTTTCTGTGTCACTAGCTACCACCCTGTGCATCTGTTTCTGTCACTCTATTTGACCGTGCCCATACTCATTCGATGGACTATGGCGACGGATGTAGTAACTGGTCTTGGTCACCGTGACGACCACCGCCTTACATATGTCCTTGTGCGGTTGTCCAACGTCTTCTTTAGGAGAGACCCACAGGATGGACATTGCTGGGTCAAGGGGCATGGCAATTTACGGCTGAGGCGCGTCAAAGGCCACCACCCCAGCTCCCCTGCAGCCCGCACGAAGGCTCTGGGTTCCGTTCTAATCTGTTAGGCTCAGAGTTTCAGAGTTTGCATCTCCTTCTAATTGATCTTACGTTTAACTTTATACGGCCATTCACTCCATCTTAAATCTCTCTTCATGAAAGAAAACTTGGCGAAGTAAAGGAGGGAAAGACGCGGGGAGAGGGACATGCGAACACACAGCATTAGTCCGTTAGTGCTTTTTTTTCTTCTTAGCTCTTTTTTTTTTTCCTGAACGCTTTATAACATCTCATCGATCTGATACCCTACGAGGTACGTCCAATCACTATACCTATCTTTATAACCACCACAAACGGTTATGAACGATTATCTATAAAAGGCCCATTTCGTAGATAAGAAAGCAGACTCAGAGAGGTAGAATGAACGATGTTTTAGTCATTAGCACATCAGTTCAGAGGCTGTATATTTTAGCCTCCGCCCAGTATGGCTTCTCAAAGCCTGACCTAAGCCGCCGGCAGGTAATTGAGACCCCAACTTCCTTTTCCATTGATCCAGAGTGTTCCCCGCTTTAAGAAATCTATAAGACCCCTACTCCAACCCTTCGCCCCAACGACCTACTCGTAAGGAGAACATTGCTTCCACTTTCCATCTTTGTTGTAATTTTTTGTCAACGAACACCAACTCCGATTCAGAATATAGCCTTTCTTGGTGCATTTGTAAAAGAGTCTCTTTCTGTAGGAGAAAGGGAAGGTGCACGCAGGGGGATCTGCAGAGAAAGAAGGAGGAGAGGAAGGAGAATCACGCACGTAAAAAGTCGGGTGACGAACCCCTGGGAAACGAACAGCACGTGATTTTTCTACCGCACGGAACAGTTTTCAAAGCCGTTAAGACATGGAGAAAAGTCAAGATTGGACTCAGATTCATCCAACACCCAAAGTCATGTAGCCAGCTGCTATCAATTGCTCCTTGGGTGTAGGCGTTTGACGCGGCCCGACGGGGGGTGCTTACCGGTTCTCGTGCAGTACCGCCACCTGCCCTGGAATTTCTTGTCGAGCGAGCACCAGTGATAGTCGCTGTGGATGGAGATACAGCTGTAGTGGGTCATGTCGTTATACATAAACGGAAAGATACAGGTGCTGTTAAGAAAGTCTGGAAGAGAGAGAAGATGCCGGATGGCAGGCCGGCTCACAGCGAGGATTGACTGTGCCAATCATCGCTGACCCCCACCGCGATCAGTGATGATTGGCACCAGGCTTGCCTCCCCCTCCCCCATCGCCCCCAAACTCCCACGTGGCTGGCCCGGCCCTCTGCCTTCCCTGTGAGTGGAAAGAGCTTTAAGCAAACATGAGAGGAAGCCTTATTTTGAGCCTGAGCTGGAAGCCTGCTGGACTGCCGGACTCCCTTGCAGCTATGTCCCTTACCGGCCTTACCCACGTCTCCTCACCCGAAATTCTGGTCTCTCTTACAGTCCATTTTCTCCCTCTCTTCTAGAAAAATAAATCTCTTAGCCTGCCAAAGGCGGCCCCGAAGTATCTCTCAAAATTATCCACTTCTCTCCACGGCCCTCGTCACCACCTGGCACTGTGCCGCCTTGACATGGCAGTAATTTGTTTCTGGAGACTTCCAACCTGTTGGTCCCATCGTCCTTCACGCTGCGGAGAGAATGTTCTTTCTCACACGCTACCCTGACGCTGCCGCTCACCAACGCACGCCCCATCGCTCTTAGGATGAGAAATAGCATCGAAGTGGCTCACGACGTCCTACTTGATCCGGTGTCCCGGAAAACCAGCAGCCTCGCCTGGTGGTCTCTCTGTTCAGGCCACGTACGGTGTCCCGAGGGCGCCATCGCCTTTCCTGCGTTGGGGCTTTACAGGGATGACCTTGGCTTTGCCTGTTTGGCCTCCTCTTACGTTCAGCCTAAATAGGAAACTCCCTTCATGTCCAGACTACGCGAGATCTACTCGTACTGACTTCTTACACGTTCCCTTCGCTTGCATTTATTTAATGTGTGATGACTCGTTCAGCGTGTTCCTCGTCTGTCAGAAATGACCCCCAGATATTCTGTTCAAAGCTAGATCTGTAATGTCAACTGAGAGGCACTAGAACAAACAGGAAACGCAAATATTGGTTGTTCTTTCATCAGCCTGAAAGAATTTTGACACGAGATTTATTGATTTTTATAATTTAGGAACGATTTATTATTTATTGATGCCCGTTATTTATGTTTATTGGTGAATAATAATATTTTTATCTTTAGCAATGTTAACCTTAAATTTCATTAAACTATATCACTATAAGATTTATCGCTTAATAGTTTAAGTGATTATTTAACAACGGTTAATGCCATGTTCATTATTAATCTGTTGTTATTACTTATTTGTACAATAAGCTATTATTTAGTTTACTCTGTGGGGGACATATTTACAAACACTAACGTTATTTATGTTTATTGGTGAATAATAATATTTTTATCTTTAGCAATGTTAACCTTAAATTTCATTAAACTATATCACTATAAGATTTATCGCTTAATAGTTTAAATGATTATTTAACAACGGTTAATGCCATGTTCATTATTAATCTGTTGTTATTACTTATTTGTACAATAAGCTATTATTTAGTTCACCCTGTGGGGGACATATTTACAAACACTAACTAATGTGTTTAATGCTATCCTTATGTCAGTCCAACGACTTGGTCCCTGTGCACAGAGAAAACCCCATTGTCCACAGCTCTGAAAATAGCTTCTCGCCATGTCGGCCGAACCCCCAAACGAATAATTGGTGATCGAGATCATTTTAAAAAAAAAACCCAGTTGACATTTTCATAACTAAAGTTTCCCTTTCTCTGGCTCGACTATCCCCATCACCCCTTCAAGTGCTCCCACATCTCTGTTTCTCTCTTGAAACCCCTAACTTCATGGCAGCTACAGGTTAAAACTGAGCTCCAGCTGTCGACAGCTGGATATGGTTTGACTCTGCCCGGAATGGAGACGCTGAGGCACAGTCATCCATGGTGACCCCCCCCCATGAGCTCCACGATTAACTGTCATACTTAAAAAGCAGACACGATGATCACGTGTATGATTCCATTTACCTGAAATGTCCAGAAAAGACCAATCTAAGAGAGAAGAAGTAGACTCATGGTTGCTTGGGAATGTGGGTGGGGTGGTGGCCAAGGAACACAAAGGATCTTCTTGAGGTGATGGGAATGTTCTAGAATTAGACTGAGGTAATGTTTACACCGCTCTGAAAATTTACTAAAAATGATGAAATGGCGCACTTAAAATGGGTGCATTTTATGGTACGTAGATCATACGTCTACATAGAAAGCTGTTAAAAGCAGTAACCAACTAAACAACAAGACTCACAAATGCTGACATTATTCCCAACAAAGAAGATGGTACTTTTCTGGAGGGGCCGGGAAGGAAATCTGAGGGGGCCGAATGAATTTGATCTCGAAATACAGGATTTGTCTGCCACGACCAGGGAGGGCTTTCCGAGCCAGAAGAATAGCAAAGCAAAAAGCGAAATGGCAGATAAGTGCAAGAAACTTTCAAGAATACAATAGCGTCCCATGGGCGTGGGCTAACACTTGAGACGCTAACAGATAAAGAGATGTCATCTCACCTGAAAGAGAAGGTCGTATATAGGGAATCAAATCTGAAAAAAAAAAAGAAAAAAAGAGTGATATTTAGACCATCTCCTAAAATACTCCATTCCTAGACTAATGGCTCTTGAAAGTATCTTGAAGTTCATGCGGCCAGCTGTTCTCCTGTTGCAGAGAAACCCTTGCTGTCACATTTTGGGTGACTTAGGATTACGCCCAGTCGCTGGTGGTCGGGGGTCTCACATTTACCAGAGACACGGCCCGTCGAGTCGGTGTGAGCTCCCACTGTTCCGAAGTTTTTCTTTGAGTAAGTCAGCAGAAACCCAGCATCGCCCAGCGTCCATCCGCTGGTTGAAGCTCCATGCGTCTGAGAGTTGGAGGGACCGTCCTAGCTCTTACCATTGTCAGCGTTTCGGGAAAACGATCTGTTCGTTCAGCGTGACAGCTGCGACCGTTCCCGGCAGCCTCAGTGACCCTGTTCTGTTTTGATTCCTAGAAAATTCTGCCTTTTCATTGCCCTGTTTCAGGGAGTAAGCGTCTTGGTAGCGTCACCGCCATAAAGCCAGGTTAGAGCCCATTAAAGACTAGAAAGGAAATGTGAGACCCGTTATCCAGGAGCCCGGGGTGATCTTTGACTGGCCATTCCTACGTTCCCATCATTGTCCTCGGGTGGCCTTCACCGAGGCCCTATGAAGGAGAGGTGATAATTCAGAACTTCCTTCTCCTCCCCATTCCCCATGGCATCTGTGGTGACTATGGCATCTGTGTCACGTGACAGTGGCCATGCTCTCAGAAAGCAGCTAATGAGATGTCGACTTTAAGAAAAAAAAAATTTCTTTTAAATTTTCGGTTACGGTTGCCGTACATTCTATTAGTTTCGGGCATGCAACGCGGTGATTAGACATCTATACAAGTTATGAAGTGATCACCCCGCTCGACCCATGTAAGACGTCAGCATTTCTGAGGCCACGGTGAAACAAATGACTCTTGTGGGTGGTGTCCCAGGGGCTCGCCCCTCTCCTAGCTCCTTACGCTGATTCCCACAAGGAAACGTCTTTGTCACGCTGCCGTATTTGTTGTAGAGGCAGAAATCCCTTGTTCAAAGACACAGGACTAAGCAGCAGTTTAGGTCCTCTGGCTCCAGAAACCGAGCCTCTAAAGCAACCCCACCTCAGGGGAGCGCCATTTCTGACCCTGAAACTCTTTGAGGAGGCGATGCCACCAAGCTGAACCTCTGCCTTCTAGATACTTATGCTGTGTCACAAACGCCCGCAACTGCTTGGGGAGCCTTCTGCTCTGTCCTGTCACGGTGGCTGATCTTTAAAACCTTTCATCCCTAGTCTCTTAGTCCCTGCAAACTTCTTCTCATGTCACAGATGAAAGAGCAGGGAGGTACTTTCATTTAAACAGCGTCCACACAGTTAAAAGTGGGTGCAGCCTGGACTCACATCCAGCTCGGTCTGGTTCCGAGCGATAAGCTACGTCTTTCGGACCCTGGTGTCCCCAGAAACGGTCGTTTGTCATTTCGTCTACTAATACTGCCGAACACGACCAAATCCTCACAGAGCTTCTGACCTTGCACGTCGTGGTGTCGTCACGTGCATCTCTAGCCATTTGACCCTCTTCCTCCTCGCCCTCCCCGCTCCTCCTCCAGCTAATGATGATGAAGAAGCAGCAGCCCCAACACTGACTGAGGACTTATGGCGCCCCCCAGCACGTTCTGGGAAAGAGCAACCGAAAGGGGGCCCCGGATGTCAGAAAGCCGACCTCACACTCACAGCCACCCTGATGTTCTGTGGGACATAAACGACCTCACAGAATCTGGACCTCAGAGGAGCTCGCTCCGAGATCGTGGGAAACTAAGCGAAGGCAGGTCCCCTTCAGAATTTTGCCTGAACCGGGTCACCGTGTCACAGATGACCCAACGCCTCCTCCCCCTTGGCTGAGACGAGTGACTGCCGCTTCTTCACCTGTGACATCTTTCTCTTCCTCCTAGTCCGTCTTCTCTGGAGAGAGTTACTGAGATGCCAAGGCACGGGCTCATCGCACTTCCTCGCGGCATCTGTTGTCATGGGAACTCTGCTTCCTTAACTTAGTCGCCCCCCAGCTCTCTCAAGCAGGTCCCAGACCCTAGGTGAGTTCTGATACCGTCTCGTTAAGAACCCCAAAGTGCCCCACGGGCCGCCGAGGTGTGTGTCATCTTGATCCTAGCGAGTGATAAACAGAACTGTGCAGCTTCTGAGTTCCTGGTGGGGTCGGTCGGGCTGTAGGGCTGCGATTGTCTGCCTTTTCTACTTTCATCTGTGACCGTGAGAGATAAAGATCACTTTCTCTTCATTGCATTTCTTTGTTTTCTGGGGAGGGAAGTCAGAGAAGTCCCCAGCTACCCTGCCACCCTCCCCGCAGACAACCGATGAGATTCCTGTGAAACGGTCAGCGGCAGTTTCTGAATGTTCAAGGGCACGTATTACTAACGTTTCGTTCCTTGTTGACACAGAGGGTCCCCTGGCCTCCGAACCGTTTCTTTGGGACCCTGCTCCCTTAACAGAAGACCTGGAAGAACTTTCTGAAACAGTACATAGCAAGCTTCCTGTGCTAAAAATATTTAACACGAGGTTTACCCTCTAAGGAACATTTTAAGTGCACAGTATCGCATTGCCACTCTACGGCACTATGTCGGACAGCACGTTTCTAGAACTTACTCATCTTCCGTGGCTGAAACTTTCCCCCCGTGGAGCAAAACCCTCCGGTTTCCCCTCTTCCCAGCCCCTGGCCATAACCATTCTACTCGCTATTTCTACGAGGCTGACTATTTTATATACTTGGTGTAATTGGAACCATGCGGTACTCATCCTTCTGTGACTGGCTTATTTCCCTTGGCGTAATGTCCCCTGGGCTCGTTCGCACTGTCACAGATGACAGGATCTCCGAGCTTCCTCTTTCTTAAAGACCGTTATTATCATGCTCTAGGTGAGAAGGCTGAGACTTCGAGAGAGGCAACGTTACTTGCTCGTGGTCACCCAACCAGCGAGGGGAGGAACGAGGATTTGAACTCAGGACTCTTGAGATCCTCACATTCTGCATCAAGCACCGTGCTGTGTTCCAAAGACACTATGCGCCCTGGACAGAGTGCGTTTCCGGCCTCAGCCAGACCCCGGCCTTCTAGAGTCCCTTCCTCCTCCATCCTCTCCCCGTCCACCTTGCCATCTCACCCGCTTTGAGCACGTGCACACAGAGAACCAGGGACATCCAGCCTGCCAGATTTTCCATCGCCTCCGGTGACCTGCAGGTGGCCCTCATGGGAGCAGAGGTGGCCTTGGACTTTATACGCTCCGGCTTGTGCCCCTCCTACTCTGGCCCCTCCCACAGCACACAGACTTACTCCAGAGAATTTTCTCCCGGGGCCCCCAATCTTGGGGTGCATAGAAAACTCAGCAGCAGCCCTCTCAGAAGCACTCTGGAGGTGCGGTCCCTTCGCCCTCACCTGCAAACTTGTTAGAAATGCAAATGCTGGGGTCCCACTCCAGACCTGCTGAAACCGGAGAGGGGACCAGCCACCTGTGTTGTAACGAGCCGTCCAGGTGAGTCTGATGTTTGAGGACCACCGCGTTATAGCTTCCCTAACACTTCCAAATCCATTTCACATCGTTTACCCCCTCGATTATTACTTTTTTTTAAAATGAAAGTCCAGTGAGAAAGGCAAAGCCGATGTCAGCCACCTGGATAAGTAAGGCTCAGACGGGCCGAGCATCGTGGCTGTGGGTAACCAGTACACGCAAAGGGCCGATTTCAGTGCCACTTCCTGTGCGTGGGCTTGGCCCCTTTAGGGTGCCTTTCTTATCCACCATCTGTGGAGGGATCTGGGGAGAGCAGAAGGGGCAAGAACACTTTATAGGAGAGCGAAGGGGCTGGAAGAGTGAGTACCGACGAAGAGGCGGGAATCCTGGCGGACCCTCAGGGCAATCCCAGGTGAGGGACAGACCATTCCAGGGGACGGGCATCGTGACGGGGCCAGGAGGGGCGGGCATTAACCCTCATCCTTCAGCATCTGCCCGCACCGCCGACATCTTTGCAGATGTTACATCAGTTATACCCCCATCGTAGCACAGACGGACCGAGCACTGGCGGTAAACACACCTGCCTTTTTCAAACAGCGATGAGAAAACACAATAGCAGAGAAGTGGAGAGACTTCGATGGAGGCGTGGAGCCCGCAGAAGCCGAGCTTCTCCGGTCCGAGCTGTAGGCTTTGGCTTTTTGCTGTTTTGCTGAACTGATGGATCTTAAGACACAGCCCTCAGGCTCTCTGCAGTACTGAGGTCGCCTGTCAACCACGACTGTGCGCTGATGCCACGGGCTGGCATCCCCCAGTGTGACGTCTGGGAAAACCGAGGCTCAAAGAGAAAAAACCATGTCTCCAGGTGACACGGCTCCATAGGTTCGACCCTCTCTTTGAACTGGTCCCCAAGATAGAACTTACCTTGTTTCCGACACTTGCCAGCTGAGTGGCTCTGGAAAGTTTTGCTTTCTGAGCCTGAACTCCAGATCTCTAAAATGTTTGCGCTACGTGAGCGTGATCTGACAGTCCAGTGAATACTCTTTTTTTTTTTTAACTTAATTCCAGTTAATTATATTCCATCCCTCCATAGTCTCTGATCCACAACTATCACTATCCAGGATACATACAAATAAAATCAATGCGAACTGATCAGAGGCCCGCTTCCCCTACCTTTTTTTTCAATAAACTACGACTCGGGGCAGATATTTGAGCTGTTGTTATTTGCTAGGAAGATAGCACATCTTTGACTCCGATTTCTCCCCCCGCCCCGCACCCCATTTTTTGGTAAATTTTACAAAATGTTCTTAATTCTAATTGTAACTTCTCCCGAAGACGATGGGAGTTATACTTCTGAACACTTACGATTTACGGAGGCGGTGATAAGTTGGCGAGGCACGTTCTGGGGATTCACCCTAAAGGCACGGCCAGGACGCTCTGAGCAGGACCCAGAACAGCCTACCCACTGGGAGGGCTGAAGAGGGCATCAGAGAGAACCCATTATTCCTTTCTTGCTCAACCGAATAGTCATTGTGCCCCAAGGTACTCAACCACCTGCGATCAAACATTTTTCAGAAACAAAGCTGGTATCCAGCCAATGGTACTAGGAGAGCTGGGTGAGGATGAAAGAAAAATGTACCCAAGTCACGGGGCAGAGGCTGGCCTTGGACTTTAGAGGCTCCCTATGAATAGCACTCATCTCAGAGAATTAGAGAGAAACGACCAATGATTCCAGCAGAGAAAGGGTTTTGTGGGGCTCAGTGTTATCGTCTGCAAAAATACAAAGGGGTAGACAGCACTGAGTTTGGATTCAGAATGTCAGCTTGCAATGCCAGCTCTGGAACCAGTGGAAAATACATGTCTGCTAGGGCTGCCGTAATAAAACGCCACAAACCGAATGGCTGAAACAACATGCATTATTTTCTCACAGTTCTGGAGGCTGAAAGTCCATGGTCAAGGTGAAGGTGCTCTTCCTGGCTCGTAGACGACCACCTTCTTGCTGTGTCAGCACGTGGCCTTTCCTCTGCGTTCATGTGGAGAGAAAGAGAGATCTCTCGTGTCTCTTTGGGCATTGGCGTATCAACATATGAATGTGTTTTTTTTGGGGGGGTGGACACAGTTCGATCCATAACACCCTGATTTATCTCTTCAGAATGAGATCGTTGGCCTCAGCCTCGTTCAGGTGGTGGGAAAAATCTGAGATCTCCGGCACGCATTGAGAATCAACTTAAAAAGCCAAGATGTCTCGATTCTTGGAAAAGTTAAACCAGGTCCACTTGTAGACAACTCGTTGTTACTTTTGATCGTGGGCCCTCGTGGAGTTGAGAGTTTCGAGAGAGAGATAGAGACGTGGGATTTCACTGGCACACAGAGAAATATTGAGGGTGAAGTGAATAACATCTTACTAAGGGTCAGAAAAGCCCAAGGTTTGAATTTAATGTCCGCCTCCTTCTCCCTGGGAGACTCTGGGCAACTGGCTTAACTTCTTCAATCTTGTTTTCCTGATCCATAAAATTGAGGTCATCAAAATACTCTTTATTTTCCCCACCAAACCTGGTCATCCTGTCATCCCCTCTCAGTAAGCGACACGACCATTCAATTCACCTGGATGCAAGGGTCACACTGGGTCCTTGTTTTCCCCTTCTATCCAAATCCACCAGCCCATCCTACGGACCCTACTGTTACCCTCACCTGAATCCAGGTGCTACCTCTCTAAACCAGCCACCGACATTCTCCCGGTGTACTGTGACAGCTGCCTCACCAGTCCCCGCCACTTGTCACCTTTGCCTCCCTTTCATTTTTCTCCACGTGGTATCTAGAGCGAGATCGTGTTGCTGCTATAAGAATCCCAGATAATCCTCCATGACACTTCGAGAAAATGCTAAAAGCCCTACTCTGTCGGACCTCTGATGTTCCCATCCCTCGCTCACCCCAGCGCCCCTCCTGCCATTCCTCAAATGCCCCAAACGCAATGCCATCTCGGGGTATTTGCATCTGCATGTCTGTCTGCTGGAAACTCTATTCCTTGAAGACATCGGGGAGGACCTCCATTCGCTGTTTTTTGAGATCTCTGGGGTTCCATGGCATCTGCTTAGAAAGGCCTTTCTTAGCCACTCTCTCTAAAGTAGGAACACCCACAATTCTCCCTTCCTCCCTTACCCTGACTTACTATTTTACAGGGCGATTATCTGTACCTGAACTAATCCTCCACACTCACACCCATGTCTAAATCCATCTCCATATCTATAAGTGCGTATATTTATTTGCTTATCTCTTTCTCCGTTACCAGACTGCGGGCTCCGGAGATGAGGACTTTCTCCTGTTTAATACTTTACCTCCGGAAAAATCAAACAGCACCTGACAAATAGTAATGCCACCATCGAGCCAAGAGGCTTGGTGTGAGGGTTTTGCGAGACAATGCGGTGAAGTCGCCAGGCCAAAACATGGCACAAGGTAAGCAACGGGTGATTACTGTCACCTTCGGTCAGTGTGGCGATCACGACTCGCTTTGCGATCATTGGAACGTCATCACGGGTGTTCAGGCAGGCAGAGAGTCGATGGGGATGGCTCTCAAACTCTTTCCCATGGCTTACTGTAGTAGCTACGTATTTCACGAGAAACTAGTATTTATGGTTCTGGAGAGCCGAGAGCCAGTTTTAGGCATCATTGATGGTGATGTTGAAATGGCCCAGTTAAGCTCTGATACATGGCTGAAGGCAAGGAGGACCTGGCATATGGGCCATATGGCATATTTGTGGCATGCCTAAATGGCCTCAGATTTGCTACATGTGTCACAGATTTGATGGCCGATTTTTGTTTGTTTGTTTGACCTTTGGAGGCAAACTGCATTTGTGGAAGGATTTTTATCTTTTCTCAAGATCCTGAATTCTTAAATAGAAATTGATGAAACCAAAACCAAACCTAAAAAACCTCCTAGGCTTATCTCAAAAGAGTCTCCTGAAAATTTGCAAACAGTAAACAGACCTGTTATGGGGAAGTATCTGCACAGCTGACAATCTGAAAAGAAATCAAGGACTGTCACTTTCAAATTTTGAAATATCTGTTTTCTCTATAAGGGACAGTGATGAGGAAGGACCAAGCAAGCGAAAGGAGCAGGGGCGGCCTCTCAGGACACTCTGGAAGAGATGGCAGCAAGAAAGAAGGTCACAGGAGATCCCTAAGAAGCGTTACAGGGCCTTGGACTGGTCCCTGAATTTGATTTCTTCTGAGGCTTGATTTCTTCTTCCTCAAAAGGGGCGGATAAAGCAAACCAGCAAGGTCCCCGTGAGGGTTCAGTGAGACCGTTCGTGTAATCCAGCGGTTACGCTACATCACAGATAGTAGATCTTCAATAAGTAAAGAGTTTTTTTTACATTTTTTTTTTTTCTACGAGATCTGCTGGTGTAGGGGAGAAGTCTTCAGTCTGCGGCTTTCCGACCACGGGAGAACAGCCCTAAGTGAAATATCAGCCCCTGCAAGGGGCCATTTCACAGATATCGAGAAAATCAGGTCACCGATTTCTGAAGGTCAAGGTCACTCTCAGGGGAGGCATTCTGTGTGTTTTCGCAGTTGTCAGGGAGAGAACAGGAAGGGCCAGTGAGAGGAAAGAACGGCCTGGGAGGAATAAGGGGATCTGTCAAGATCACCCAGGCTTTGCTCCGGGGTGCCCCGGGGAGGGAGGCCACGCCACGCCACGTTAACACGTGCGCCAGGTCATCGAAGCTGTAGTGAGCGAGACTCGTTCTGGTGGAGAGTGGTTAAGAATGTGTGAGCACCTCGCCCGGGACTCAGACTGTGCCAGTTCTTGACAGGTACCTTTCCTGCATCCCGAGATGGAATTCGATTTGAGGGGATTCATTGTACCTGTGTTTACCTTACTAATTTTTAAAAATTATATCATATATCGTAATGGATGCCATCCTATCAAATATGTATATCATAACATTTGCCATTTTGACAATTTTGAAGTATACAGGCCGGTGGCATCACTTACATTCACAATGTTGGGCGACCATCACAATCTACCCGCGAACCTTTTTAATCACCCTAAGAAACTCTGTGCCCCTTCCCCCAGCCATGGGTAACTTCTCGTCCACTTTCTGTCTCTATGGATTTGCCTGTTCTACATTTTTCATATAAATGGAGTCATCCAATATCCGTTCCTTTGCGTCTGGCTTATTTCACTTAGGATAACGTTTTCAGGGTTCGTCCACGTGTTAGGACGTATCAACGCCATTGCTTTTTGTAGCCGTACTCTTCCGTTCTACGTCTGGACCACGCTTTGTCCCCGCGCCCATCTGTTGACGGACACTCGGGTCGTTTCTTCTGTTGGCCGTTGTGGATAATGCCGAAAAGAACGCTGATGCGGAGGTACGTGTTCAAGGCCCCGCTCTTCAGTTTGGTTGGGGACGTGCCCAGGAGAGAAATGTGTGGGTCACGTGGTAATTCTATGGTTGGCCTTTTGCCCTGAGAGCCTTTTTAAATCACGAAAGTCTAATAGCCGTCTACCTCTTTGCGGATGAGTAAATCCACCTGACTCGTAGTGTCTGAAAATGGCGACGATGATATTGACCTCGTGGAGTTGTTATAACGATTAATAGGGCCGTGTCAAAAAGCACATCGATAAGCTGTGATTGTGAAGACATAACACTTGCTCACGTCCTGAATGCCATAGAGAACTGTGACCCACCATGAGGCAAATTGCCCTGGATTCAGGTCCCTTTAGCCTCATCACCCTGGCTCATGTAGTTGATATCTGAGCAACCTCCTCACCCTAACCTATATTCCTACCTCAGGTCCCACCTCGGTATCACTAATTTTTTTTTCTGTTAAAAAAAATTTTTTTCACTTAAGGTAATGCATTTTTAATAGACTTTATTTCTTAGAGCAGTTTTAGGTTCACGGCAAAATTGAGCAGAAGACGCAGAGTTCCCATATACCCCTTGCCCCGCTCCCACATACACAGTCTCCTCCAGGACCGACACCCCTCGCCAGACTGCGGGACATTTGTTATAACCGATGAACATACGGTGACACCTCATTATCACCCAACGTCCATAAACTTCTCTTAAAAGCCTAATTTTACACAGTTAGCAAGTAAAAGCGCTGAGGCTAGAATACAGATTTCTATATCGAAACCCCATAACCTAGAATCAAAACTCTAAGTTATTTACAGCCAGAGCACCTTCAACTCATATCTCAGAAAAAAAAAACAAACAAACCCTTTTAACGAGGGTCCTATCTCCCTCTTTCCCAAGAAAACCTGCAGATTCTTTCCCTTGAGAATGATTCTGCCTCTTCATCCCCCCCTCCCCGCAATAACTCTCAATACTATTCGCAATATTTCCAAATCTTGTCCTTGTTATAATTCTTGGTCAGCGAACACCATTTTCTCCTAAACGGACGCCCATCTTCGGTACATTCCCGGTAGATCAGGCGTCTGAACCAGAATGGAAACGCACACTTTGCAAAGTCTACGGAGAAGAAAGCATCAGAGTGAGAAGCCTTTCTGTTTCCTGCCTCCTCTCCAACACACACACACACACACACACACACACACACACACACACACACACACACACACACACATCCCTTTTCCACTTGCTCTACTCCACCAAAAGCATGGGAACAGCGCTGGTGGCGGATGGAGATTCTACTAAAACAAACATCTCTTCAAGGTCATTTAGGCGAAGGGCTCACCATGTGTCTTTGGTGCAGGGGGATTTCTGTACTATGAGACACTTGCACAGAGCTTATTTTCACAATTCAGCGGACGGTCTCCCGTTTACAGAACCCTCTCGAGGCGCTCGCCCGACCTCACCTCCCATGACCAAGGTCACCAACCACCCCGAGCTCTTCCGGGGCACGGCACTCACCGTCTTTCAAGCAGTACTTCCAGTACCCTATGAAAGTCTTGTTCAACGAGCACCACTTGCTCTTGGCCTTGAGCTTGACGCAGTCATAGTAAATCCTGTCTTTATAGTAGAAGGGAAAGACGCAGTTGCCATCTGGAGAAAAAGGAAAATTCTCCCTTCATCTCTGGGACTGTTGGTTGAGAAGTCACCAAGTGACTTTCCTCCCAAAGGGGGTGACACTCTGAAATCAGAGTTCTGAGTCACACGATAACGGAGTTGTTGTAGCATCTACCGATGAGGGTTTTGTTTTATACTCCTATTCCTGACTCACTTTTTTTCCATGGCATAAATGTGGGCTTTTATCTAGTCCTTGCTGTATCTCTTTTTTTTCCACTCTCTCTGCCATCATACACACTCACACACACACACACACACACACACACGAGTGTATATAGTTTGGTGTGTATCTTTCCACACTTTTCTCCATGCCCACATGGATATCTTTATCTATATCTATATAGACAGAGTACCTCTCCATCCGTACAACGCATACGGACCATATAACACACATACAACCATACAGCATCCACATAGCCATACGTAATATAAATGTGCATACACACGCTCATGCATACACAGATTTTTGCTCCCTCTCAGAAAGAATCATACTTTCGATCCATAACTCCAGTTTCTAACTTAATAGGTTATAAAAATCCTTTTAAACATATTCTCTTAATTTCTGTAGCTCTAACTCTTTCTAAGGCTGAGTCACACAGTCTGGGATATGAATTTTGCCACAATATCTTCAATATTTCTCAGATTTATTCCATCTCTAAATAAAGCTGCAGCAAACGTTCCATGTATGTAAATTCTTCTGTACTGAAGCATTTGTCCTCATAGAATACGATCTCGAAAGCAAGGTTATTATGTTAAAGCATATATAACGTTTTCACATTCATGGGTATTGCTTTTTCAAAGGACGACAGTAATTCACCTTTCCCACCAACGTGCTCTTTTACCTGAATTTTCACCAGTATGAAATATATATACACTGTTTAAATGTTTACTTTTATAACAGATGCTTCCTGTCTTGTTTTAAAAGATTTCTTGGTCTTTAGGGCATACCTATCTTCAGGGCATACCCTCCATTTTCTTCTTAAATTAAATAATTTTTCTTTTACCTTTCAAATTTGATTAAAGAGGAATTTAATTTTATATATGATGCAAGAGGGGAGGGCAACTTCATTTCCTTCCAAGTAGTAGCTATCACACAAGGACAGATTGAAGACAAAATAAACCACCCGTACATTTAAAATCCTGTATTAGATTCTAATACTGTATCCTGGGATGCATTCCATATTTTCTATCAAGTTTACTGAAATGATTGGAAAGGTAAATAGACAATGGTAAAATAAGCAGGACCTGGAACTCTCACGCATCAGAAAACATTACTTACTATTCGATTATTTCTAGGTTGATCCCACTCTATTTACATTCCTATATTTACGGTTTATTTAAATGTCTTGTAACTCAAGGTGCTTCTCCGCCCCAGCACTATTTTCATTTGTAACCCTAATTACTATTTTTTTTTCCTATGAATTTTAAAATCAGGTATTCTTCATTAGGTTGGCAGAAATTCAAGAGTAGAAACACCTAATGCTGTTGAAAGGTCAGGGTGACTTTTATTTCTCATTTTTCTTCTGTTTACAAGGTACTTATATTATATTTTATGAAAGGAGAATTTTTTTTTTTACCAGAAAAAGAAAGCGCACCGATTTCCCCATTTTTATAAAATGAAAATAAAATGTACTTTAACAGTAAAAGTTTCATAATCAACTTACCTTTGGTTTCTGGAAAGGCATCCATAGTTACTGAAAAAGAAAATTTGAAGCCGACATTTATTTCACAATTCCTACGTCTTCCAACCAAGAACGTGGCGTAATCTTCTATTTTTTAGAACTCGCTTTATGTATGTTCTTCCATATGATTGTATCCTTTACTTTACATATGTCCCGTACATTTATTTTCTGATCTAACTCTAAAGTGCTTTTTGTCATTGATGTAAAGTAGAATGCTTCATTTTTCATCGGTGTCTAATTGGTTCTTACCAATACAGAGAACAACTATTGATTGTTGTATATCTGTCTTATATTCAGCCACGTAGCCATATTCTTTTATAAAACTAATAATCTTTACTAGTGTTCCTAGGGGTTTTTAAGTATACAATCATTCAATAGTTTTGCCTGTGTAATTTTCTGTAAGTGTATGGATTATTATTATTTTTTTGCACTATCACATATGTTAGAACACGCCCCCAACCCCAATACTGATCACAAAAGACACCTCTGTACCCTCCTGGTTTTAATTGGAATGACATTCAAGTCAAGGGTGTTCATTTCAGCGTGGTTAATAATAGTAAAAAAAAAAGATAGACATTGATCCAAAAATATCAATCACTGGGGGAATTTAAAAATAAAAATGTAGCTTTATAATATCATGTAGGCATTAACAAAAATGAGAATATAAATAGATATGGAGAATTTTGTATTTCATCTATAGGTGACAAAAGGTATCTTCTATTTCATTAGATTCTATATGACTATTTTTGCAAAAAAAAAAAATCACTTTAAGGTGTATATAATGAAATATTTGATCACCTAAAAATATTAGCAGCAAAATTTACAATAAAACTATAATTGCTCTCTTTTGCTCTTAACTATTTTAAACATGGAACATACTTTTCTTATATACAAGGACACAAAATAGTAGTTTTTCATGAAAAATATGATTTCTTACAAAGAAAAGAAATATAGTATTCAACAACTTTGCATTTTATTGCAAAATTTCAAAAGAAACTCTAATAAAAGAGTTTTGATCTACTCACTTGTAGCTTTTATAACGCTAGGATCTGAAAGACACAATTTTAAACAAATATTTATTTCTCTAGATTTAGCCTTTGAAATAAAATAAAAATAAAATATTTTACCAAATTATGTTCCAGTAAATATGATAATATATTGAAGTCGATACATCCAAATTTCAATAGTGCTTTTTTCTAGTAGTGTGATTGTGAGTGATTTCTAATTTTTCCTTTGGCCTTAACCGCATTTTCCAAATATCGTTGGTGGATGGGAGCGATTAAAATGATCTATAAACAAACAAATTCGGCAGGCGAAAGAAAACAGTTTCCTTTTTCTATACTTTCCTATAAAAAAAACCATATTAGAAGAGGAAAACCATGTTTGATCATTTCACTGTTCTTCTCTCTTTTGTTTTATTCTATTTCTTTTTAGTAGTCTCTGGAAGGTACAAGGTGAGAACTTTGAAGGTACAAGTCCGAGCAGCATTTTCTGGCTTAAGTGTCCTTGACTTTTCCGATGAGATCAAATTAAGTTTTAGCATCTGTGAAGGAAGGGCCTTTGCAGTTCAAACCCTTTTGTCAAGGTTTGTCAAGAGAAGAAAATGAAAACCTATGTTGGGGTTCTCCACAGAACACATCACGTAGCGAAGCACTTAGCACCTGGAAACGATTTGATTGCAGCGAGAAGGATTTCTCTTCTTACAATAATCATTATTATTTGCTCCCTTACCCAATGGGAGGCTCGCTCAGGTTTGCAACAGATTTCTTTTACCAAACATAGAGAACTTATATCCACTAAAAGTTGCTCCAGAATTCAAGTTTAGGAGACCTTGCTATCCAGCAGATATTGAAGTTACGAGAAATCTCGAAGAAAATCGTAAGGCCTTTCATAATAAAGGAATTGTCCACTGTTCACAGATCTTCAGTGCATTTCTTTACGATCAGAACACAGGCGGGATCTCAACGCGTGTGAATTTGCCTGCGGATTTTGAACAGGGGACCTGTAAAAACTATGAAAATTTGCTTTTGCTAAAACAGGGGACACACCCTAAAGGGCCGTGAGAGAGTCCCTTACAAGTGTTAAGGTTCCAGTAAGAGGACCCAGACATACGTATTGACAGAGTAGAAAAATGACTAAAGAAATGCATTTTCTCAGAGCCTTTAGCTCGGATCCCAGTTGTCACTAGCTAACTGTGTGACTCGGCCCCTCTGTGTCTCAGATTCTCTTCTGAAAACCAAGGGCAAGAATTTTACATACCTCATGGGATTGTTACGTGGAACAGATGTATTATGCATATAAACGACTTAGGATAGCGTCTGGAACGAAGAAGTCACGCAGTAGCTTCTACCTTCTAGTGTTATCAACGATGACATAACTGCTGAAGCATCGTCATTATCACCATCGGCATCATCTCTTCACTACTGTCGTTAGGAAGATTCGGGCTAATGTTCAGGGAAGGCTTAGAGGTGTTTCTGATATGGAACAATGTGTATCGTGTGTGCGCGTGTGTGTGTATGTGTGTGCATGTGCTGATTACCCAGTATTTATTCATTCTTTCCCCTTAAAAATTTTTTTCAATTACAGTCGACATTCAGGGCTATTTTACATTAGTTTCAGGTGTACAGCATGGTGGTTAGACATTTATATAATTTACGAGATGATCCATCAATTAATCCAGTACCCCACTGGTACTATACATAGTTATGGCAATATTATCGACTGTATTCCCTAAGCTGTACTTCGCATCCCCATGACTATTTGGTGACGACCGATTTCTACTTCTTAATCCCTTTGCCTTTTTAATCCTTCTTTATCCCTTCGCCTTTTTCACCCAGCCCCCAAACCCTACACTAGATGTTCTTTTTGTCACCATTTCTCACTCACGCCTGGATTCTACCATTAGAGATTTATGCCTTTGGAGCTGTCACCTTCCAAACAGAAATCTCTTCCTTGAGGGGAGAAAAATAAAGATGATACCACTCAGATATGTAGAGAAGGCAAACGCATCGAGCATCTTCTATGTACTGGGCACTGCGTTTTAGTGAACGTGTAAGAACACCTTTGTGAGGCAAGCATTGTTTCTCTCACTTTCCAGAAAAGAGAACTATAGGTCGGAAGAATTAGGGAAGCTCTGAGCAGATCTGGCAAGTCAATTCGAGTCCACCTTGGGGTCGTTGGTTCAGTGGAATCTCATTTCCCAGAGCCCAGCACAAGCCCAGCTACTCCCCAGTCAGCTGCCCTCAGTTCGCTCAGCTATAAAATGGGGAAAGAACTTGAGGATGTCAAATCCTGCCCACTTCAAATATTTTCACATTCTCAATGGGAGATACTGCCCGATGGCTCCACTATTGTTTCTCTGAAAGCAGCACTTCTTGACCATTTTTCCTTGACAAGCCACGAAACTTGTCATCCTCACCTCCTCGCCCCCTAGACACTGAATTTTCTGTTTTGTCCTTTTTGCGTGGTTTCTGATGAAGTGATTTTATGTCAAAGTTATCGAATGTTAAGTCGTGCACTTAATTAAAAATGAAATCTTTGTGAAAGTTAATTTAATGGCATCTTTTAAAACAGTCACAATTTTAGAGTGAACTCTAACATTGAATGAATTTTAGAATAAACGGAGAACGAAAAATCTTGATTTTTCCCCAAATAGCACGGGATGCACGCTGCTTAACACCCGTCAAAAATACGTGAGATAGAAAACATAATTTTCCAACAGGAGAGCTTTGGGCTTGCACTGTACGTCAGGGCCCACAGGCATGGATCGTCACCCCTTCCACAAGGGACCCCACTGTGATCCCTGAGCACGCCCCCAAGACTCATAATAACTGGGAGATGACATTTTGTGCATGGCAGACTTCCAGGCCTGGAACGAGATCACTCGGCCCAGCCCTCTGAAGCCTGGCCAGACCCAGTGGGTACTGGACGGTGGTTTCCGCCTTGCCAGCAGCCTGTGAGCTCACGGAGTGGAGACGCTTGTGTCATTTCATCTCTGTGTCCCGTGCATCCGGCCGGACCCCAAACCTACCATCTCATAGCTTCTCAAAACACTAAAATGCAAGGCTTTTCGTGTTCCGACATCTCCGAAGCCACGGTGTCCCTGCCTCTTGACGCAGGCTGGGTTGCCGTGGGGACGTGGAAGTCATGGCTTGCACCAAAAGTGACCCTAGGCAAAAGGCCAGCGTCAGAACTGGTAGTAAGCACGTCGGGAGCTCAAAAGAAGCCCCCCAGAGATGACAGGGCCCCCTTAGCCTCTGGAAGCAGATGTGAGAGAGGAGATAAAGGATGACCACAATAATAATAACAACAACAGTTACTGCTTATTCTGGAAAGTGGATTAGCACTACATGATCGTAAAGACTGGCTAACATGCCCAAGACCAACGGATTTGAGTTTTTTACGTATCGTTTCGAGAAATTCTGCCATTGCTCGGGCTCTTGACAGCCCCGAGACAATAGGTGGAAAATAGGACACTGATAACTCAGGAGGCCGGACACTCAAAGTGGGGAAATTTAGGAACATCTCGATCAGCTTCTTTCATTTGTATTTTCTTTTTCGCGTAGAGAGAAAAGTGACACCTCGTTCACAAAAAAGTCTACGTCCAAGTCAAAAAGTGTTCTTTTTCAATAAGCGTAAAATAAGAATTCTAACCTATAAGAGAGCAGTGATCACAGTTACCTGGAGAGCGTCTTTTTCTTTTTCTTTCTTTTCCTGCCTTTTAAAACATTTATCAACCCTGCGTTTGATTTATTTCTCAGTGCAAAGATGGCCTGAAAAATTCTTAAAGTCGTACATGTGAAGTCACGGTCCTTTGCCAATCCACAGAGAAAATTGTTTTCACAGTGATGAGTAAGAAATGCATCCAAACGGACACGTCTTCTGACATCGTCACTTGATAATTATTAAAGGCAACATGATTTTGGTAGAGGAATAAAAACCGTCTTTCCAAAACTTAGTCTCATTTTCAAAACCTCTACATGAGGCGTTTCAAACACATCGGCGTGAAGGAAGACGTGGTTATCAGAGAAATGCTGTCAGTAGAATTTGCCGATCGACATTCTTAGTCCATCCTGCTGAGTGGAGCCTTTTGTTTGTCTGTTTGCTTGTTTTTTAAGCCCGTCAGTGGATCATGTCTATTAAATGGACGTACCTGAAAAGTACAGGGAGTATCTCTTTCTTTCCTAGAGCACAGGACATAAAGATGACTCTTACCCTCCACACGTCTCACATTTGACGACAAACAGCCTGCTGAGTGCAAGACCCAGTTTTTAAATGCCCGACCCCAGACACAGCACGACAGCCCTCACCTTTGTAGAGCTGACCCACCAGGGCAAGAAGCCAACAGACACAAACCCGCAGGAGTCCCGTGTACCGGGCCATGTCCTCCCTCCCGGGGCTGCTGGTCACCCTCCTCCTCTGGCTTTTATAGGCACAGGCACTGTCTCCTCCTTGTCCCCTACCCCGCCCCCTGTTCTCCTTCCTCCCCGCCCTCTTCCCTTCCTCTTCCTCCTCTTCTTTTATCACCTTCCCTCTCTCTCCTCCTCTGCTCCCAAGCTACACACCTATGTCACACAGCAAGAAACACAGGGGGAAAAAAACACACACTTGGGCAAGCTGGCTTTAAATGCAGACAAGCAGCAGGGTCATGTTGAGAATTCCGGGCTGTTGTCCAGACAGCGATCGCCAAGGATCGCATGGGCGGTCATGGGTTCACCTGCGGCTTTGACCTCACTGGTCTCTGGGAACCAAGGCTGAAGAACCCGCTGGGGAGGCTTCTGGGAGAGGCGGGTTTGCTCCCCCGATAACAGCCCCTTTGTGTGCTCCACCAGCCCTCAGGGGGCCTCCCGTCCTCTGGCCACCCTCGGTGACTCACCTCGGGGGCCACCGGTGGCTTTGCAGTTCCAAAGAACAAGTAGTGCAAGATTTATTGGTCACCAACACTTCCCGACTCTGAAAAGTAAGATTCACTGTGACTTCTGAACCATGTCCTCTTGTGTTCTTCATTAATATATGTTTTTTATTTATTATTATTTATGCCTACAGCACCTGGTCTTCCTACGTGGTCTCCTATCCAAGCACTAACCAGGCCCGACCCTGCTTAGCTTCCGAGACCAGACATGGGGCTTGTCCAGGGTGGCATGGCTGCAGACCACGGACTGTGGCTCCACTGGGGCGCGAACCCAGGACCTTCTGCGTGTAAAGCAGACATGCTGACCACTACACTATGGAACCACGTCCTTCGTTAATATTCTTAAAAGCTGAGAGGGTGGCTATCGTTTCGTCTCCATTATTTTTGATTCGCGAGACAAGAATTTCCATCGGACAAAAGGACAAAAGAAAGCCCTGACGTGACAGCCATCGAAACGTCCCGCGCCATCAAATCAGACACTCTAACCGCATGACGTCGTGGCTCTTGCACGATAGATTTTTATAAAAGATGAAATTAAAAGCCTACGCAAGAATTTCTTCAAAACTAACGTAGGTCTGGGGCAAGCAAGCAATTGGAAATCGTGGTTATCTTCACTTACTTCTGACACTTTCGGGCGCGTGTGCTGCTTCCTACAGTCACTTGGGAAAGTTTGTCCCTAAGTCTCGTCTGCAGATGTGCCGTAGACAGCACGACGGGCATCTGTGAATGCCCGTCCGCATCTCCGCCTTCCTCTCAGGAACCACTTGGACATGTGCTGCCTAGCGAGGGCTCGCCACCCGATGTGGCACCAGCTTTTGAGAAAAGAAAAGGCTTTTATTGAGAGGTGGGCTGGCAAGGAGACAGGGGGCCAGGCTCAAATCCCACGTCCCCATGAAGGAGGGTTTGGGGTTATGTTCAAAGGAAGAATGGGGTAGGGGGGAGTGATGGATATTCTGTAGAGTTACATTTACATTATTATAACATAACGGGGGTTCAGTGATCAGGAGCCACCTCACGTGTTTGAATTGGGGGTGGGGGTCGTATGTAGTCCCCAGTGGACTGTGGCATAAATGATTATCCTAGGGTGAATTTTTTCTTCTTCTATCTCTCTCTCTCTCTCTCTCTCTCTCTCTCTCTCCCTTCTTTTCTTCCTTCCTTTTTATAATAAAAAGCTCATTTCTTTATTATGGTAAATAGCAGTATTTTTTTAATTCTTTTTAAAATTTTATCTTTCAATTACAGTGGCATTTACTATTCAATTACTTTCAGGTGCACAGCATAGTGGTTAGACATTTATAAACTTACAAAATGATTCCCCCGATTAGGCTAGCACCCACCTGGCACCTTACATAGTTACTACAATATTATGGACTATATTCCCTAAGCCGTACTTTACATCCCCATGACTATTGTGTAACTGCCAATTTGTTCTTTTTAACCCCTTCGCCTTTTTCACCCACCTCACTCCCGTCCCCCCCAAAATCTGGCAATCATCAGTCTGTTCTCTGTATCTATGAATCTATTTCTATTTTGTTTGTTCATTTATTTTTTTTTTTAGGTTCTACATATAAGTGAAATCATATGGTATTTGTCTTTCTCTGTCTGGCTTATTTCAATGAGCATAATGCCCTCTAGATCCATCCATGTCGTTGTCCCAAACGGTATCCTTTTTCATGGCCGAGTAATATTCTATCGTGTGTGTGTGTGTGTGCCGCATTTTCTTTATCCAACCGTCTACGGATGGACACTGAGGTTGCTTCCATATCTTGGCTGTTGCAAACAATGCTGCAGTGAACACAGGGATGCACATATCATTTCAAATGAATGTTTAGTGCACCTTGCGACTGTCCAGCTACACGGTAAGTGGCCTCGTTCCGCTGTCAGCAAGGATTCGGCATTCTCAGAGCACAGTTTCATCAATTCTTGCTGTCCACAAACCACTCCCTCTGTGAGACAGCCTTTCCTTGGTGACCCCGTGAACCAGGAGGTGTTCTATGTGGAATCTTTGTTGGTCAAGCAGCCTTTGAACATGTCATGGTCGCTCCCCCTTCTTGTCTGACATCTTTCATCAAAACATGATGATGGAGTTCTGGAATAATCTTACAACTAACAGTTGGTCTTCGGATCATTATCTTTTTGCTATTGTGGTCGATTCCCTATGAACGCAAAACCCTAGTGTGTTAGGACGTCAGACACTCGCAATTCCTAAATCGCTCGTCACTGCCTGAGAAAGTGAATAAAGTAGAAAAGCATTGAATTTCTCATTCGCCCATCTTCCTGCCAATGTTTAATCTCCAGTCTTTATGTCGGGCAGAAATGTCATTGCCTGAGTACTGACGGATGGACGAAGCATGAGCACATATAATATGATTGTTAAACATTTTGTACGCACAGCAGAGTATAATTCAGGGAAACGTTTTCCAATCTCATTTTTTTTTTTTTCTAGAACGTCGTATCTAGGATTTGCTTGGGCAAATCTCAGAAATCTCCAACTGCTAAAATCTGTTGTCCATGCATAGCAATTATTTTAAAATCGTTTAAATCTTAGCTTCCATAGGCACAAAGAGATTTTTTTTTTCCTGAAAATATTTTTGTAAAATCTGGTGTTTTCAGGTTTGATGAATGAGAACAAACTGGATTAGAGTATCTCATTTTTCTCTGACACATTTTTCTCTTTTTCTTGCTCTTTATAGTCCTTATTATATCTAGGAGAAAAGATGGTTAACGGTTAATGGCAAAATTGTCATTATGCTTATAACTTATGCTCATACTATTGGAATAATTCTAAAACAGGGTTAAAAAAATAAAGGCCTAAATGGAATAAATATGATCCCTAAAGATTCAGTTTAATAACATGAATCTGGAATACCAAATAATTATATAGCCATAGATGTAGATGTCAATACTTAATCTCTATTATTCTGCCTTATTTATGATAATTTCAATCACACCAATATTTTACTCTAAAAAGATATAATGGTCTCCAGAAAGTTGACTAGTTAATTAACCTTCACAATTTTCATATAATTGTTGATATAGTTCTTTATTCTATATATATATATATGAAAGTTCTTAACTGATTTTTTCATATTTCTTTCACAATAGCACTGATTATTGGTGCATTTTGCATGAAGAAATTAGACCTACAGTTCTTACTGACATACTTTCTGCATATAAAGTACATGAGATTCATTCGCCAGTTACATCAAGAATGCATGCTCATATTTAATATATGAAAACGAAATATAGTAAATAACTATTTAAATAACATTTAAATATTTCACTAATATTGTAAAACATTCACTATTTCAATAACATTTAAATTTTATATTTAAAAACATGCCTTGCTAGCATTACTGAGGTTATGCATATTAACAAGGAGAACTGATAACTGATGTCAAAAGTCGTCGATCAAACCAGCATTTGGGGATTTCAGGAAAGATATGGAATGAGGCAATTGGATTGGCTGGCCAAGGGCTGAGGTCACGAGGTCAAGTCGGAGTGAGACGAGAGAGAGAGAGAGAGAGAGAGAGAGAGAGAGAGACCAAACGGAATTCCGAGAAAGAGATATAAAAACGCGGGAAGAAGTGACAAGGCCAGAGAGAGACACAGAAAGAGGCAAAGGCAGAGAGACAGGGGCAAGAGACGGGAGAAAGGAGGAAATTAAAACTTCGAAGCCTCTTATTCTAAACATGTCCCAGCCTGCGAAATGAGAACACGGCGCCAAAGCGACAATTGAAGGAGACCCCCAAATGCACTGCTTCAAGCCCCACTTTCTCCACCAATCGGCTGTGTGGCTTTTGGCAAGTGGCTCGGCACCTCTGTGCCTCAATTTCCTCATCTGTGCAACTAAGGAGTCCTATTTGGGGTCAGCCGTACCGTTGGGAAAAGCTCCGAGGTGTCCATCACGGATGTTTAACAATTTTTTTCAGAATGGTAGGATAGAATTTAAACGTTAGGAACAAAGCAGATGATGTGTTTCAGAGAGAGCTAGTTTCCCTTCTGGCCAGAAACATTTCTGGCTCTCGGTCTTTTATTATTCAGCTGAAACCGATTCTCTTCCTTGTAGCTGCCAGTGGAGGGGCCAGTTCTCCTCTGCTCATGAATATTCTTGCCCATGACCTTGCCCCTGACCCCGGCCCCCGCAGAAGCCCACTACCGTACACGTGACTGATTTTTATGAGCCTCATGGATATGTATGAACTCCTCTTGGGGCATCGTCATTCACCCTGGGGCTCTCCAATCCCAACGGCCTCTGATCGTAACCACTCAGAAAACCCTCCTGGGGGGGGAGCCGCAGTCTCGTCCTGCAGACAGGTCGGAGCCAAAAATGCCCAGATAATCCAGAGGTCGTGGGAGCGGAACATTAAAGCAGGCTCGTGGAGACAGCTAGGGCCAGGAAGGGCGCTCGCGAAGGTACAGCTGAGCCTAGGGACCTGGGAGGGTGTGACGAGTGAGGCTTTGAGGCCCTCGCCGTGAGGAGGGGGCATCTGGAGCAGCATTGTCCACTAGAGGAAATACGACATGAGCCATATAGATCATTGCAGGTTTTACATTAGCCACATTCTTTTTTTTTTTAAACGGTAAGGAGAAACAGGTGCGATTTATTTTAATAATGGGTTTTGTTGACTCGCGCTATCCCAAATGTTACCTTTTCAACATGTAATCAACACAAAAATTATGAATGAGGTGTTCACTTCTTTTCCATGCTTCATCCTCAGAGCCTAGCAAGTACTGTTCACTTATAACACATGACAATTAGAACTCATCGCATTTTACTGGCTCAAGAGCCACCAGCGGCCAGTGGCTGCCGTATGGGACAGCCCAGCTCTAGAGCTCAGGGACGGGAAGGCCAGAGAAAGTGGCCTTGGGGGCAGATGGCTTCTTTTCTCTACTAACTTGAGGGAGAGGGTGAAGCCGGATCATAATGACAGTGAAGCCCGCCCGTACCCTAAGTTTGGGGGAAAGAGATAGAGGAAGGGGAATTAGGCTGGACAATTGCCCGTTGAGTTCCTGGTGGCGAACGAATCTCTTCGTGGCACCGTGAATCTTTTTCACCAACCCCTGAAGGTCATTTCTCCTGTTTCAGGAGAGAGAAAGGTGACATTCAAAGACATCACTCCGAGGTCTTGCTGCTTCTCCCCCCAAAGGCAGCCTGAGTACACAGGAGAAGAGATGAGTGAGTGAGTGAGTGAGTGAGTGAGTGAGTGAGTGAGTGTGTGTGTGTGTGTGTCTCACGCCGGGCTTTTTTTTTTTAGACGTGGGGTCCTTTGCTCCCGGGGAGCAGAAGGCTCAGTAATCTGAAGACACGCGACACTCCGGTGACCTTACACTCCTGTAATTTTCACAGCGGCTTCCATGGCTGGATTCTTGAGAACGTTGAAACCTGGAGGTCCCACGGCTTCAGGTTCGTGAATGAACTAAGGCGTAGCTTTGACGTTTGGGGCGAGGCGGGGATATAAGCGTGAAACCAGATGTGGCGAAGGGTTTAGAGCAAGTGGCAAAGACGGCTCTCTCCTGTCCTATTGACGGTGATTGACGTCTGACTCATACGCCCGTCCCAAAGAACTTCCCAGCATCCATTGCGCTTACAGCAAGTCCTTGCGGTGCATTTTATTTTCCTACACTCGACGACCGGGAAGACTGCACCCATGTCCGACTGTGGTTTAAGGCCACTCTCCTCTTTCTTGAGCCGGCAACACGGTGACAGCAGCCGGATGCCAGCCCCGACCAACCCATGGCTGGAACAAAGGGCCCTCCATGTGTTTGAACATGCCGTGCTTGAGGAATAACTCGGTCCCAAACGGAATGTACCGGACGTGGGCGTCTGGCTATTCGGGCTCACTTTACCGTTCGATCATCGTCTCGAGTTCCCCCAACCCCCCCAAAGAGTTTCTATTAATATCTCATGACTCAGACCCCAAGTAGACTCATTACCATCGCAGGATGTCAGTTGGCATGGACAGCTGGCGGCGACCTCTTCCTTGTCCTCCTCGAGCTCTCACGGCATCGTCTCGGAGGTGTCTCCCGTGAGCTCCTCTTCAAAGAGAACCTTGCCTCGGCCATTGCTCACCGCGGCCTCTGTTCGTAGCTTTCGAAGCTATGGTCACACCAAACATTTTGTTTGTGTCCAATTTCTTCTTCTCCTTTGTAGACGGCCACCCCCATGAAGGCAGGGACCGTGCCCGTTCCCCACACTGCGGCATACTCGTCACCCAGCTCTGCACCCCGCACGTTGTAAGTGCTCAATAAACATTTGTTTCTGAATGAACGCAGAAAAGCACGCAGCGAGGGAGCTCCCGAGGGCAGCTGGGTGGCCTGGACTGGGGAGGGACTGGGGGCCATGATGACAGATTAGGGAGAGACGGTAAAAGCCTGATTTTTGCCGGTAATAGCAGAGACAGAGGGGTAGACATGGATCGTAGAGCTATATTTTTAGAAAGTAGAATCAGCGGGATTTGATGGACTGATAGGACATAGGGAGCCGATAAGGAGAGGAACAGCTTTATTCTTGGGGTGATAACTTGAGAGATTGGGGAAATGTCGTCTTTGTCTCTTCGGGCTGCTGTACAGAAATGCCACAGATCGCGTGGCTTATGCACAACAGAAATTCGTTTCTCGCTGTTCTGGAGAATGGTTAGTCTAAGACCGTGGTGCCGGGAGCTTCAGTGTCTGGCGAGAAGCCGCTTCCTCGTGGACGGCCATCTTCTCCCCATGTCCTCACGTGGCGGAGGGACGGGGGAGCTCTCTGGGGTCCTTTATAAGGGCACCGATCCCGTTCAGGAGGGCTCCACCCTCGTGACCTAATCACCTCTCATAGGCTCCACCTCCCAACACCATCGCCTCGGGGGTTAGGGTTCCAGCATATGAGTTTTGGGGGGACACAAACGTTTAAATCATAGCGAATGTCATGTGATCAAATTAAGTGATCTTGGGATGAGATATTTCGGGCTACGTGTCCAACGCCAAATCTTGGAATCTGAGGTGCTTGGTAGGCGTCTAGAGGTTACGTGCCCAGGAAGCAGCTGAAAATTTGATTCTGACACTCAGAAGGAGCTGGCGATGTCTGCTCTGAACAAGGACACTGTTTTGACTGACACTTGTGGGGCGCTTAGCACACACTACGTCCCGTGCTAAGCCTAGAGGCAGAAGAGGACAGAGGCTAAGAGCGAGTTTCTGGAGTTTGATCGTGAGGGTTCAGTTACTAGCCCCACCGCTCACAGTGGTGATCTTCAGCAAGGTGCTTACGCCTTCCGTGCCTCAGTTTCCCCACTCATGCAATGGGGGTAATAATGGTATCTATGTCATCGGGCTATGATCAGGATTTTATTGAACTTAGAATAGTGTGTAGCACTCAGTGAGTATGATCTGTTATTTTCTATAACCCCAGCGAATCATCACGACGAGCCCAAATGAGTATCCCCATTTTTTCAGATGATGAACCTGAGGCTTGGAGAATTTAAGTCACTTTCCCAAGGTCACCCAGGTGATATGCAGCGGAGCCAAGATTCGAACCCGGAGCAGCCAGTCTCCGTAGTCAAAGGCAGGTCCGACTCCAGGGTCTGAGACAGCAGCCAGAGTCAGTCAGAGGCAGGTAGGCAGCAAATGAGACATCGCTCAGGAAAAGCATGGTTAACAGATGATGCCATGGCTAAGACGAACAAGAGAAACCACAACAATGCTCCTGTTGGCAACAGGCGAGCCACGCGGAAAAGCTGGGGGCGTTGCACCTGCGGCTCAGGTGCTCAGAGGCGCCACTCACCTGCTGAATCGGGGGCTTTGGGATCTCGATTCCCAGCCCGTTACCTGGATTTGTTGTTAAAGAGTTTGCACCATCCGATGCTGTATCTCCCCCGAGCCGACCTGACCTCTGCCTTAATTATTCATAAATGCCACAAGCCATATACAGTCGCAAAGCATTTTCACATCGGGCTCTCGATGGACCCTCTCGGGCTCCCTGAGAGGCAGGAATTATTAACCTACACTCTGCAGGTGAGGACATGAAGGCCTAGAGCAGGGAAGTGAGTTATGGATCTTAAGAGCTCCGACACTTGTGTAGACAGGTCTGCAGTTGAATCCAAGATCTGTCCGTTACCGTCTGTGGTCCTTGGGTAGGTGACTTGACCTGGCACATCTCAGTTTTCCTCTTCTGTGAAATAAAAACGGTCATACCTCCTTCGCGGGCTGTTAGAAGGAGCGGATTGGATGGTGGGTCCAGGAGGCACGCAGTAACTGGCAGCCGGTGGCCGAAGTGGCGATAGTAGCTGAGACTCAGGACAAACCCAGACGAGCAGTTCCGAACCCTGGGCTGCTGCTTCTGCTGAGAATGGCACGTTTAAGTGTCACCAAGGAAATGGCATGGAGGTGATCGAGCTCATAGAAATGATGGTCGCTTCTCATTAGGATACTTTCGCCTCCGGCCGGGGAGACGGGTGTGACCCACGGTGGTTCGAGGCTGCAGTCAAGGTTCCCACGATGAGTAGAGCCTCTGGAGCCGTTCGTGTGGGTTAGCATCCTTGCTGCGTAACTGGCTCAGGTGAAGTATGTGGCTTCTCGGAGCCTCGGTCCCCTCATCTGTAAAATGGGGATTAAAAATATCTATCGGTCGATGTACGAGAACCAAGTGGCCTACGGCGTGTTGCGCATCTAGCCTTGAACACAGGACGTGCTGGATAAATGCTCCATCTGTCCTTCCCCTCCATAGCGACAGCATACATTTTTTTCTTTTCTGTAAGAATGTCAGTATTTCTCTCTGGGGCTAGCAAGAAGAATGGCACGTGGAAAGAGACCCATGAAGCACCATTTTGTCTTCCTTCGATCCAGAAAGAAGAGGCCAAGAGAGATGAAACGATTGTCCAGGTATCGGTTGGGGTGGCCGGCCTTCCTCCTCTATTCCCTGGAGACCCGCGGAAGAGAGTCTACTGGAGGACGATGGGAGGGGTTAGAAACGGGGGACAATGAATGAGCCAGAGTAATGATCCCTGGACCCCAGGTGGCTTAGTCAGACCTGGGGCTCGGACCCTGGATCTGCCTCCTTTTTCTCTGTGTGACCTCGGTCCAGCAATGACAGTTCTCGACCTATGAAAGAGGAACCATCGCATTCACTTAGAGGGGCTGTTTCGAAGATTAAATAGAATAACGGACACGAGCATCTTTCATAATTCTCAGCGCAGAGTAGGGGGAATGCAAATACTCTGTCCATTAAAATGGGGGGCTGTGTAATTCTAATGGACTAAACCCTCAGACCCCGACTCGGACACTCCCGTTACGCTTTTTTTTTTTTTTAAATTGTGGTAAAATACACAGAGCATAAAATTTACCATCTTAATCATGTTAGGTGTGTTTTTATCAAGGTAGCAAGAATAGCTATCGCCCCAGACAAACGCCAAACTGTCGGCGGCTGAACATAATGACATTTTGTTTCCCGCTCCTGTGAAATCCAACAATGGCACTTGTGGTTGGCAGGAATCTAAGCTTCTTCTGTCTTGAGTTTCTGCCATCTCTAAGGCTTTAGAGCGTTCTGTGGATTCTTTGCTTTTAGCCGATAGACAGAAACCATAAGAGTCTGGAGGATCTTGGAGGAGAGTTTTTTTGGCCAGACCAGGAACTGACATGCGTCACTGTCTTCCACTTCCACTGGCCAGAACCCACGTGAAGCTTAACTGCACGGGGGTCTGAGAAGTGTGGTTTAGCAGTGCACTTGGGAGGAAAACGAAGCTGGTTTCGGTGACCGCACAGCAGTCTCTCCCACAAAGACATCACGAGCAATTTTCCAGAGAGAAGGGCTGGGTTCTCAAAAGAACAGACAAGACCCAAAAACTTTAAGAACCCACAGTTTATTCCGAGAGGGAACAGTGTCCTTGACTGTCAGCTTTTATGGACCACGGCCACATTCCTGTGCCAAAACTCAGGTTCCCCGAGTCTCTTCTGCATGTATCTTACCAACTCATTTATTGAATACACATTTCCCGAGTGTTTCCCACGTGCCAGGCACTGTACTACGGGCTGGAAACAGCGGCATGCAAAATCCAGGCCCTGCGCTCAGGGAGCTCATAGTGAATAGGAGTGACGGATACACGAGTAGATAGTTATATTCTTTTAAAAATTGGTAAGTGCTTTTATAAAGATCAGCTCAGAGTATTCTAAGAGTGAGGAAGAGTATTCGTCCAGGCTGGACCAAGTCTCCATGGGACAGGAGAAGGGAGTAAAACTAGGAAGAGAGGAAAGGCATTTGAGGCAGGGCATGGACAAACCGTCAGAGGCGAGAAAGAGCGTAGAGTAAGGTCAAGGAAATGTTAGTTGGGGAGTGAGGATGAGAGGTCAGCAGGGCCCAGATTATGGAGGATTTTAACCCAGTTAAGAAGATTAGACCATCTGCTGGATTACTTTGCAGATGGCTAATAGTATCTAGTACGTGTTGATCCTTACTAGCAACTCCCAAAGATAACCTTAGTTCAATGTATGGGAGAATCTGCCTGCCTTCCCCGTCACCACCAGCCTCCCATATGCTCAGTGGTGTCCCTGACTGAGGAACATCATTGATGGTGATGACAGTGGTGATGATGATGGTGATGGTGAAGATGGTGATGATAGCTAGCATTTATTCAGCAGCTATGCTCTGGGTACTCCTCTAAGCCCTTTCCAGATATTAACTGGTTTAAACTTCACAAAACCAAGACCAAACAGTTCTGAGACGCAGAGACCCAGAGGCAGAAAATGCGATGTCGCTTAAGGATCCCTAATTGTATCAACCCATTGGTGAGGCTCAAAGATGGACGTCTGTCTTCTCCACTCTCTCCCAGAAGATCCCTCATCCCTATCACGGTCTTTGCCAGGTTATACAGAGGAAGGAATCTGATCCAGAGCAAGAGATGGGACCACTAGGTTGAAGACGGAGGCTGTGTCTTGTCCACCTGTGTTAGTAACAGACTAACGATTGTAACAAACAACTCCCAGACATCACTGGTTGAACCCAGCAGAGGTTCAGGTTGATTCATCTAACACTTCAGTGTGGGTGTTTGGTGGGCGGCCTCTTATGTTGTGATTCAGAGACACAAGATCCTTCTGTTCTGTGGCTCCACCATTCCCTAGGGCCTCGGCATTCTCTGCAGGGTCCTCTTCATCAGAGTTTCCCAACTTTGGCCCGACTGACACTTGGGGCAGGATGATTCTTAGTTCCTCAGGGCTGTCTGAGTGCATCGAGAGTGAGAGCAACCAGCTGTGGTACCTGACCACAGAGAACATGGACCAGGATGGGAAGTGGAGTCTCTGTGCCGAGTGGGATTGGTGGGGAGGGCGGGGAGACTTGGGGGCTGGGGTCTCTTCATTCATTTATGCAACAATCACCGACTCCAGCCCTACTCGGTGCCAGACACTATGCTGGGGCACTGGGAGTGTGGTGACAAATAAGGCAGAGTCCCAGAGTCCCACCCTTACGGAGCTGATGAGCAAACAGCATAAACAATATGATTCATAAGGTTTTTTTTTTTCAAAAAAAAACTATTTATAAGAGAACTAGAAGGTTAGTAAAGCCAATTCAAAGGATGTTACAAGAAATATATATATATTAAAGAAAAGAATACTGAGCTGGAGTGAGATTACTAAATTAGACACAAAGTCCGTTGATATCTAAAGGGCAATCAAACCTTTAGGTTATCTTGTTTATCAGACAGAAATTATTGGCATCTCTATTAAACGGAAATTATTTTCAATGGATCAGTCTTCTACACGTTACGCGTCTGGGGCCTCCAACCCACAGCAGACAAGAAGTCAAGCAGTTAGATTTTCCCAGAGCAGGAATCTACAGACTTCATCTCACCTATGGGCCAACTCTTTTTTTTTGAACAGCTACTAATCTAAGAACTGCTTTCACACTTTTTTTTTTCAGATGAGACAACTCTTGGTTGACCTCACAGATTGCAAGGACCTTGTCAGCTTACGATCCCTTATTTTATTTTATTTTTTTACACCTACAGCACCTGGTCTTCCTAGGTGGTCTCCCATCCAAGTACTAACCAGGCCCGACCCTGCTTAGCTTCGGAGATCAGACGAAATCAGGCTTGTTCAAGGTGGCATGGCCGTAGACAGCTTTCACATTTTTATGTGGTTGAAAAAAAAAAAAAGAAGAAGAATACTATTGTTTGACAGGTGAAAATGACATGAAATTTTTAAAGTGCTATTAGAACACGGTCATTATTTATGCCCACTTATTTATGGATTGTCTATGGCTGCTTCTTGGCCACCATGGAAGAGTCAAGTAATTGTGACAGACACCGCCTGATACACAGAGCTGAAAATATCGACCCTTTACAGAAAAACGGCCCTTTACAGACAGACTTTGCTGACGCTGAGCTAGAGGATCAGGTGATCCATGGGTGTTTAACCTTTTCTAACAGACGGTGGTCTAGGATCACGTGAAAAGGGTAAGTGGCCATCTGTCATCCCAGGTTCAAGTTTGGGATAATTTTTGTTGACGATGGCAACCGTAGATTTGGCGGGTGCTCATGGGAGAGGCTCTAGATGAAGGGAAATGTAACACCGACCACATGTCTTCGCCATCCCGCTTTGGGCAATGGCCGGCAGGTCCTCTTTGGGTATCATTTTGACCGGAGACAAGGCTCTCTCTTCAGAGCTCCATTTCCCTGTAAGTTATCCAAGTCTGAGCGCATCTGCTTAGGGTCTCGCATGTATCTGAGGCTTCTGGATGGAGGGCTGGCCTCAGGGATGAGTCTGCTAGAAGCGGGAGTGGTTCACCCTGGAAGATACACCCCATTCTTATTTATTAGAGGTCGTTTTGCCCTGTAACACTGAATTGGCGAATACCGAGCCATTGCCACTAGGGAGAAAAGAAACTAGGTTCTCACTTACTGGTCAACGTTTTTCTCAATCGATCAATACGCCACCTTGTCCTACCCGGGTTTCTGTTTGAAAACACCTTATCTGGTACATATTGTTGATTCATCCCGCGGCCAGCAGGCCTGTAACTCACGCCTGCACAAAGCTCACCTAACACTGCTTCTCCGTGAGCTTTGAAACCCTAGCCAGCACCTCAGCTCTATGCTCGGGGCCGTTTCAAACAGCGGAATCACCCACAAAAAGCACAAAAATGAGGGGCTCCATTGGCCGTGACAAGGACACTTGCTTATAGTATAAGCTGAACCAGAAAGGCAGAGTACGTGCAGCCATGTTGGACTTCCCCCGGCAAGGTGGATGGGCCACAGGTGACTCAAAGTGTCCAGCACTCAGGGTGTCCACGAATGAGTATAGATGCACTATGCGTGTTGATTTGGGAGTTCCAAATAAATTTTAGCCAGTAAGCGAACCTGCAGATTCGGGATCTGCGAATAAAGGGGACTCGTCATTTGTCCTCTGCATGCCTCCCATCAGCCCCTGGTTCTCCTGGTGACAAAATCCTGTCCGTCTCCCCTCCACCTCCAGGACCCTCTGTGATTTTGCTCTGCCCATCTCCCCCACTCTACTCCCCAATGCTCTCTCCACCCTTCCCCAAGTCCTAAACTCAAACAGTGTCCGAAGATAAGAAAATTCCTCCGACGTTTAGGTTTAGGTTTAGGTCAGCATCTCCCCCTTCCAGTGGGAGCCTCTGGGCAGTAGCCAAACGACGCACCCACGTGTGCTGAAGCCTGAGCCTTCTCTGTAGCGTGAAGGCACAGGAGTAACTCTGTCCTGTCTCCTTCTTCTGCCCAGGGCTCTCCTCCTTGGTCCCAGGATCTCCCTGCCACTTCCCGTTCAACTATAAAAACAAGAATTATTTTAACTGCACTATCAAAGGGTCAAAGGACAAGCTTTTATGGTGCGCGACTTCTTACAATTATGACCGGGACCGCACTTGGGTGTATCGCTGATGTGAAGGTGAGACAGGTACCACAATTGGGGGCATTGCTCGGGCAAAAGGTGAGCTCAGGGAGCACACCTGGGGGCATTGCTGATGTGAAGAAAGGATCTGTTCCTTCCAGCATACCCGATTTGCTGAGGTCCCCAGCAGGG